>NW_026889812.1:0-477500 GCF_033153115.1 Saccostrea echinata | reverse complement strand
TTGCTAACGTTAACCATTCATTTTTTACATCACTTCCGGTCACGACCGGAAGTACCAGAAGTAACGGCTATACAAGATTTTCTCACGATTCATATAACTGATGACTGACCATCAGTCTTGAAAGTTTTAGACTTCAGTCGTTTACTGTTGCCGAGCAATATTGTGAGATCAAATTTTAATTTTGAGGACAGGTAAACAAGAGACCGGAAGTGAATTTTATAAAAATCTTTGATTTTTCTCTAGACATTTGCAATATATACAACATACATAAAGTCATTTCAAGTACTTTATCGATGAGCAATATTTATGAGAAAGTTAAATATCAAAGTAAAGTAGTTTATCTCCTAAAACCGGAAGTTGACGTTTTTGTTTCCGGTGGAATCTAACATATTTCTAAACAGCGAAAGAGATGCAATAAAGTGATGCAAGCATTAATTTAAAAAAGAAAAGTTAATTTTTTTTTAGATTTCTTTGATCACTTACTGTGACAAGCGGAAGTGACGACTGACGCGTTTAACCCAAATGGTTTTGCCTACTCCTCAAGGTCTATTACTTATAAAAGTTTGGTGTTTTAATCTTTTACCTAGTTTTGAGATCTCGCTCAGACAACTTCACATTTTGAGGACAGGAAAACATGCGACCGGAAGTGAATTTTTGAAAGATATTTACGATTACTCTAGACATTTGCAGTCTGAATAACATATTTAAAATTCATTTCAGATACTTTTTCTAGAAAAAAATATTGATGGAAAAGTAAAATACTCAAATTATGTAGTTTTCCTCTTATAACCGGAAGTTGTCGCTTTTGTTTCCGGTGAGACCAAGATCTTTCGAATCTGCGAAAAAGATGCAATTAAGTGATGCAATTTTTAATTAAAAAAAGAAAAGTTGAAATTTTCGATTTCTTTGATCACTTCCTGTGACGACCGGAATTGACGGCTGACGCTCTGAACCCAAATGGTTTTGCCTACATCTTAAGGTCTGTTGCTCATATAAGTTTGGTGTCTTAATCTCTCACCGTTTCCGAGATCTTGCTCAGACAACTTCTCATTTTGAGGACAGGAAAACACGCGACCGGAAGTGAATTTTACAAAGATATTTGATGTTACTCTAGATATCTGCAGTTTGAATAACATATTTAAAATTCATTTCAAAAACTTTATCTACAAAGGATGTTAATGGGAAAGTAAAATACTAAAATTATGTAGTTTTTCTCTTATAACCGGAAGTTGTCGTTTTTGTTTCCGGTGGGACCAACATATTTCGAAACTACAAAAGAGATGCAATAATGTGATGTAAGTATTGATTTAAAAAAAGAAAGTTGAAATTTTATGATTTCTTTTATCACTTCCGTAAACGACCGGAAGTGCCGACGACGAACGAAAATGTGATTCCACAAATTTAGAAGTCACGTTCTATGCTCTCCAATAAGTCTCCAGTTCATATCTTTAGTCATTCTTGAGAACATTCGAGGACAAAATTTCATTTTAAAATCAGGAAATTGCCCGTAACTTGGAACCAAAATGGAATTTTCTAAATTTTCCTTGTGGTGAAACAAGTTCATACAATGACTAATTTTTCCTGAAAGTTTCACGAAAAACCACTGAATAGTTTTCGAGAAAACGCCTGCACAAAATTTGGTCAAAAAAAATAATAATAATAACTAGAAACTCATTGCGAGCAATGAGAGGTCTTCCGTCCGATTCTGAAAATAAAAACGAAAATTCAAGCTGAAAAAGAGATAAAAGAAATTCAGACACTCTGTAAATTTAACCCTTGTCGTCAGCGTGAAAATCCAACTTGCTAACGTTAACCATTCATTTTTTACATCACTTCCGGTCACGACCGGAAGTACCAGAAGTAACGGCTATACAAGATTTTCTCACGATTCATATAACTGATGACTGACCATCAGTCTTGAAAGTTTTAGACTTCAGTCGTTTACTGTTGCCGAGCAATATTGTGAGATCAAATTCTAATTTTGAGGACAGGTAAACAAGAGACTGGAAGTGAATTTTATAAAAATCTTTGACTTTACTCTAGACATTTGCAATATATACAACATACATAAAGTCATTTCAAGTACTTTATCGATGAGCAATATTTATGAGAAAGTTAAATATCAAAGTAAAGTAGTTTATCTCCTAAAACCGGAAGTTGACGTTTTTGTTTCCGGTGGAATCTAACATATTTCTAAACAGCGAAAGAGATGCAATAAAGTGATGCAAGCATTAATTTAAAAAAGAAAAGTTAATTTTTTTTTTAGATTTCTTTGATCACTTACTGTGACAAGCGGAAGTGACGACTGACGCGTTTAACCCAAATGGTTTTGCCTACTCCTCAAGGTCTATTACTTATAAAAGTTTGGTGTTTCAATCTTTTACCTAGTTTTGAGATATCGCTCAGACAACTTCACATTTTGAGGACAGGAAAACATGCGACCGGAAGTGAATTTTTGAAAGATATTTACGATTACTCTAGACATTTGCAGTCTGAATAACATATTTAAAATTCATTTCAGATACTTTTTCTAGAAAAAAATATTGATGGAAAAGTAAAATACTCAAATTATGTAGTTTTTCTCTTATAACCGGAAGTTGTCGCTTTTGTTTTCGGTGAGACCAAGATCTTTCGAATCTGCGAAAAAGATGCAATAAAGTGATGCAATTTTTAATTAAAAAAAGAAAAGTTGAAATTTTCGATTTCTTTGATCACTTCCTGTGACGACCGGAAGTGACGACTGACGCTCTGAACCCAAATGGTTTTGCCTACATCTTAAGGTCTGTTGCTCATATAAGTTTGGTGTCTTAATCTCTCACCGTTTCCGAGATCTTGCTCAGACAACTTCTCATTTTGAGGACAGGAAAACACGCGACCGGAAGTGAATTTTACAAAGATATTTGATGTTACTCTAGATATCTGCAGTTTGAATAACATATTTAAAATTCATTTCAAAAACTTTATCTACAAAGGATGTTAATGGGAAAGAAAAATACTAAAATTATGTAGTTTTTCTCTTATAACCGGAAGTTGTCGTTTTTGTTTCCGGTGGGACCAACATATTTCGAAACTACAAAAGAGATGCAATAATGTGATGTAAGTATTGATTTAAGAAAAGAAAGTTGAAATTTTATGATTTCTTTGATCACTTCCGCAAACGACCGGAAGTGCCGACGACGAACGAAAATGTGATTCCACAAATTTAGAAGTCACGTTCTATGCTCTCCAATAAGTCTCCAGTTCATATCTTTAGTCATTCTTGAGAACATTCGAGGACAAAATTTCATTTTAAAATCAGGAAATTGCCCGTAACTTGGAACCAAAATGGAATTTTCCAAATTTTCCTTGTGATGAAACAAGTTCATACAATGACTAATTTTTCCTGAAAGTTTCACGAAAAACCACTGAATAGTTTTGGAGAAAACGCCTGCACAAAATTTGGTCAAAAAAAAAAAAAAATAATAATAATAATAATAAGAAACAGTAGAATCACTATAAGGTCTTCCGTGAAAACGGAAGACCTTAATAATAATAACTAGAAACTCATTGCGAGCAATGAGAGGTCTTCCGTCCGATTCTGAAAAAAAGAAAACTCAAACTGAAAAAGTGATAAAAGAAATTCAGACACTCTGGAGATTTAACCCTCGTCGTCAGCCTGAAATTCCAACGTGCTAACCATTAACCATTCCCTTATTTGCATTACTTTCTGTCACGACCGGAAGTAACGGTGATACAAGATTTTGTCACGATTCAAATAAACTGATCACTGACTATCAGTCCTGAAAGTTTCAGACTTCAATCGTTTACTGTTGCCGAGCAATAGACCGGAAGTTGACGTTTTATTTCCGGTGGAATCTAACATATTTCAAAACAGCGAAAGAGATGCAATCAAGTGATGCAAGTTTTAGCTTAAAAAAGAAAGAAGAGAAATAATATGATTGCATCCTCTGATCTAAATAATAAAACAGGTTTTGTAATCCTCAGAAAAAGTTCTATCATTTTATAGTTGCATATTTAAGATCAGAGGTTACGCTCTATATTAAATATCGAAAAATTAGCTTTAAAAATTGGTTTGTTTTGTAGAATTTTTCACGATATGAGGAAAATGTCGCATTTCATGACGTCATAATGCATTGGCTAGCCAGAAAATTACGTCATTTTGATAGATACGCAGTCATCAAAGGTCACAATGATATTTAATGCATTGTCAAAGAAGTTTCAGTTTTTCTGAAATTCACAGGGCCAAAAAAGGCCCTAAGTGGACCTTGTTCTTTAATATTGATACCACTACACTAGCGCAATGTACCAGCCATCATTGATGTTTACCTTGCACTCATTCCCTGAAGTAACGAGTGTCAGGCAGGTTAATCTTTATTTCTTATAGTGTGGAATTATAGGATGAAAACTTGCCAGCTAAATTTTGTGCAAGTACTAGTAGATTTACATCGGATTTGTTACTTGAGTTTTAACAATAACTGATAGCAGAGAAAATAATCTGTTACTGATAAAAACTAAAAAAAAAACTATTGTGTTTACTTCCTTTATTCTTTATGCATTCAACTTTCTATTCTATGCAATTCCAAATTCAGACATGTCCGTGTAATCTTTTTCTGTACTTCTACACTACTGCATCAGACCATTTGTGAAAGGCGGGTCAAGATACATTATTTCGCGCCAAACGTCACGAGTAAATCATCGCGCCTTTTCTTTGGAATGTGTCTTCAATTGAATAAGAGTACGTGATAGCTTCAATGAAATTTTTAAAAATATGTTGCTGTAGCCTGATTTTCGAGTCTAAGAATGTATATTTATCACACTGTACATATTACATATCGTATACGGGCAAGTAACATAAAGGCAGCACTAAGTTTTCTTACACATTTTATATTCCTCTTTACCCCCAAAGTGGATTATTCCAATTAGTAACACATTAATGAAAAGACTGGAATGTTTCGCAACAAAACACGTCTCGCCATATGACGCTCAAGGAATCTGATACCTATTATGTTCTGTAACTTGCATCTATAAAGGAATATTGCCCTACTAAAATCAAAGAAAAATATCATTGAAGTTTATTTTTCTCTCATTTGAAATTGCTATATATGTTATTCAATCAACATGAGAAAGTAACAAATTCTACTTTCAAAATACAATTCCGCAACTCTCCAATTTATGATACAATTGCATAGGTATCTAGCTACATATACATTTGCACCAACATGTTTTCCTCATTTTGTCATATCACAATTGCATCTATGCACATTAATTAGTGCAAAATTAAACTGCAAACTCTTTATGAGGGAGTAAAAAGACACGCTGATATTGTGCCGTCAAACACCGCTGCTCTGACGTCTAAAGACATAGCCCCCCCCCCCCCCCCCCCCCCCTTAAGATAAAATCTTATATTTGAGCCCCAAAAAGTGAGAAAAAATTTGGAAATTCTTTGGATTGAATCCAGATCGCCCACTAGAAAATTCAACATGCTAACCATTACACTATCAAACACCGTCTCTTAAAATTGAAAAATGATAAATATTCAGAGTATGGGTTAATCAATTTTTAAACAAACTACATATTTAGCATTCTTGTAAAACTCTTTATTAAGCCTATCAACATCATAAAAAAATATTGAAAAACAAAAAAGTTAAAAAAATTACCCTTTTTAAATCACTTCCTGTGACGACCGGAAGTTACGACGACACACAAAATGTTTCCATCACACATCTACAAACCAAATTCTATCATACCTGAAAGTTTCAGACTCCTACCTTTAACAGTTTCTGAGAACATTCATGGACTAGATTTTTAGTGGAAAAAGTGAAAAATCGTAATAATTCCCGACCGGAAGTAACTTTTTCCAAACTTTTTCAATATTTCAAAATGGCATGAGATAACAAATCATTCCTGAAAATTTGGCTGAAAATGAATGAGTAGTTTTTGAGATATCGCGATTTGAAAAGGTCAGAAAAATAAAAATGAAAAATAATAATAATAATAATAATAATAATAATAAGAAACAGTAGAATCACTATAGGTCTTCCGTTGAAAACGGAAGACCTAATAATAAGAAACAGTAGAATCACTATAAGGTCTTCCGTGAAAACGGAAGACCTTAATAATAATAATAATAAGAAACCGAGTAAAAACAATATGTTCCCAAACTTCGTTTGGGGAACATAATAATGTTTACCTTTTACTTCCTCTATATAAATGTTGAAAAAGTACAAACTGAATGGCTCTCCTTCTCATCATTACAGCTCATTACGTTTTAATCTAACGTGCTTTTGTGAACTTATCTAATGCACATTTTGAAAGTAAATATATATTGCTACTAAACAAAGGCACAAACAAAAAAATGAATTATGCAATTTTATTGAATTTTTAATATTAAGAATTGATAATCTTAGTTGCTACCTTTTCTGCAAGAATGGCAGCCTTGCTGCAATTAGGCATCTCAAAACAAAAAGATTTCAGGGAGATTTTCTTTGGAATTCAAAAACGTTCTTGCTAGCGTGACTTCCACATACTATTTAATTTTATAAGTTTGTATGCTTTGAATAATGTCTGGTCTGTTTTATTTGACCCCATTTTTTAATAACGTATGTTCTAGTGCAACGGAAGTTACGAAAATACATTTCCCTATTGTGCTTTCCAAAACATCTTAGTTGAAATTTACGGTGAAATATGACTTTGGTAAATAAAAATATCCCTAAGGCTAAAAAAGACTTTTGGAAGACCCTCAAGCGGGAATCCTACTCAATTCCAAAGACATTCAGTAAAATCCTTATTTATAGCAAACCTAGTGATAATAAGGCTGTTATTTTCGCAAAAGGGGGAGCAACTAATTATCAGAAAAGAAAATTTCAATGATCATGAATGTGAAAACTATTAAAATTGTAGAATTCATTACATCTTGTGTTTGAGCCTTTGTTTAGTAGCAATATATTTATTTCCAAATTACGCGTTTAATTAGTTCAAAAAAGAATTTTAGGCTAAAATGTTTTTGAGTTGTATAGTAATTTATTTAAAGACATAATAATTATCCAAAAATGCATTCAAAGAAGAAAATAAAACAGTGCCGGATTCAACTACTGAGGAGTTTTAACCTGAGAGGCGAAGTATATGTACAAATTTCTCTCTTAGTTTATAATTATTTTTGTGAATTTTCATGACACAAATTTTGAAAAGACCAATTCAGAAACAACAACTTCTGTCAGCTTTTTATTTTGGTGAATTTTGCTATAAAAAATCCTATTGTGTCTTTATCATAAACTGCCATGTTATCACGTGACTCAACACACGATGGGTCAAACACCTGTAATAATTGTTGCAGATTCTTTGATAATCCTGAAAAACGTCTTCCAGGGGACCCTAGATTTGGAACCTGAAGTAAACATAAATATGTTGCTTTTAAAATGCATTTCAACCTAAAATTCTAGATGTTATCTATGGTTTATATACATACATCGTAACAAAGTGAAGTTCATATTTACAAACACGTCCTTGAATTCTGAGATATTATAATAGAAATTATAATTCCTATATACATTAAAGGATTTCTTTTTTTTTTTTACAAATACAATAATTTTCAAATTATTCCTTTTTATGAAAAAATGTGATTTTTTATTGGATTTTACTACATGTACCCAAGATACGGATGGATATATCATTTTGTGATATACAATGTATCATTTTATGACCTGTATGGATATATCATTTTATGATGTATATGGATATATCATTGTATCATCTTATGACTTGTATGGATATATCATTTCATGATACGTGTGGATGCATCATTTCAAATTTTCTATATTAACTCTTTATCAACACTGGCACAGAAAGGAAAATGTTACTTAGAAGTGGTAAAAGGTTCGAGGAAAAAATAAGTTAAAAATTCCATTTCTTCCTCTACATACTAGTACAGAAATGTCGGTCTTACTTTCAACTGACTCCAAGTATTATTGGATAGATAGATAGATAGATAGATAGATAGATAGATAGATAGATAGATGTAGATAGATTGTTGTTGTTTTACGTCTTGAGATTTTTCACTCATATAGAGACGTCAGAATATACCGAAGAGCTTCAAATTTAGACCTTTACTCGGCACTCAGGGCCATTGCGCAGTGAGAGTTCCTTATCGTGCCAAAGCCTATCGTGACACGGGAACTCGGTTTTTAAGGTTTCATCCGAAAGACCCGCGACATTCACTTCTTATGTCGGGCGCTTGGCGAAGAAACAGTCACTGCCTATGTTTAAGCCTTATGCCTAGGTCACATTTAAGCCGATGGTCGAGCGACCAAAAATTATCTCGTATCGTCGGCTGAAATAAATTGATCGGCCGACACTAGTATCGGGCGAGACAGAGTAGTCACATTCATTCCTAAGAACACCGATGCCTTAAAAAGTAAAAATATTTATAAGTCGGTTAGCCGTCGCCCGATCAACGTTCGCTAGACCTAGGTTTGTTTTTCACTGTCGTCCAACGTTTACGAAAACCCGATTCCTAAATGTCGACCGACCAACGACCGACTTTAAAAAAAAATCTGCTGATTGTCGGGCGATGATTGAAGGTTGGTCGACGGACTGTTAAAAACTGCTTCAAATGAAGTAATAGGCCATCGACGCAGAAAAAAATATAAATTGGTCCTACTGGCTCAAAATTGGTCGGCCGGCGAAAAAAAGGTCAAAATCGGGCAAGACAACGGCCGATGAACTGCCGACTGTCGCCCGAAGAATCCTATTTTTGCCTAAAAAAAACTGTCGGCCGTTGATCGTTTTTGGAAATGTGACTGGGGTTTAAGGTTTGACGGGGACGGCTAACAATAATCGTACCCGGGCCTCCCGATCACGAAGCGAACACTCTACCAGTAGACTACCGTGACCGGTATATTAGTATATAGTTATGTATTAAATTCATTCAATCATTAAATGAGGACTTTCTTTCCATCAAATTTTACTCGATGATTATTCTTAGTGTGTAAAAAATAATACATGACAGAAATTGTGTGCAAAGTTTAAAGGACTTCAAAATCAAAATAAATATTTTTCCCCAACACACCCAAGTCTATAAATATTACATGTATATGAGAAATTTTATATAAAAATGACATTTTGGATTTGTGAAATTTAAACACCAGTCTATTTCTGGAATAACTTTTTAGTTTGATGTAGCAATTTAAACTATCATTTTTCCGTATCAATAAGGTTATATATTCACAAGGAAATTGCGACTGTATCAAATTATTAACTTGTTCAATTTCGTATACTTGCAAATCCACACGAATTCAAGCAAAGTGTGTGTATTAATTGCTATTGTAAAACACTTCCTTAAGCAAATACTTCAAAAATGCACATTAAAGTTCATGTTTATAAATGTTACGATTTTACTGCCTGAGAGAAGAAGAAAAAAACTTTAGGCATAAGTTAAGCATTCCTAAATAATATCAATACTTATCTGGATTGAAAGTAAAATGTCTTAAAGAATCAATGTAGTTATTTTTGGCCATATGAGTTTTCAATTATTTTTTTTTTCTGATAAATTTTGGTCTTTTTTAAAAGGTTTTATTCGGAATCTTTCTACGAAATCTCCAAATTACAACATCTTTCAAATATATAGCATAGTAATTCACTTTCAAACCAGATAACCGTTCACGCAGCTCAGTCGGTAGAGCGCTCGCTCCGTGATCGGAAGGTCGTGAGTTCGAACCTCGGCCGCGACTGACCTAAGTCGATAAAAAAAGGTAGCAACTGTTCCTTCGTCATGCGCACGGCACTTTGGCCTTCGGATGAGACTTTAAAAATCGAGGCCCCGTGTCACGGCAGGGTTGGCACGATAAAGATCCCTCATTTCTCAATGGCCCCGAGTGCCGAGTAAAGGTCAAAATTTGAAGCCCTTCGCCCGTATATGGTGCCGTCTCTATGGGGCGTAAAACAACAATCAATCAATCAAACCAGATAATTATTGTACATGGTTTGCATTGGTTTCATTTTCAGTCATAATGAACCGTGAATGTATATACAACTGTACATAACTCCGATACGATATATCTATGTAGAATAGGTTCTTGAATTCTGCCATTCAAATCAATTATAATTACAAAGAATTTCATTCAATATAAGATATTCCTTCTAAGTACATTTCAGGAAAACTTAAACAGTATGTTACAATTTTCATAGAAAAGAGTTATGTATTTAATATTAAAGTTCATTTCTAAATCAAGAAAGTTTTAGAAGTTCAAACAGAAACGAAACTTGTTTAGAAATTTATGAAGTTCGTTTAATAAATGAGATAAAGAATTTATCTCATGAACTTCAAGAAATAACCTCACTGAAAACACTGTTGCTTTTCCTTTTCATCGTTTTTTACTTAGTTTAAAATGATTACTATGGTGTACCTGGTTTAAGAAAGATATTACTGGGGTAATTGGTCATATCCATGGAAGATTTTGTGTGCATTTAGTATATTCAAAACCTTTTTTTTCTTCAACACATAGCTACCAGAGGTAATCAATTTTCCCTTAAATATGTCTGAAAATATGCCAGATATATAAATGTGACTTTTTGGACTTGTAACATTTGGACTCTAGTTTATTCCAGAATTAATTTTTTCCTTTGATGTGGCACTTTAAACTTTCATATTTTTTTCGTATCAGCATGGTTATACCTTTACCAGGAAATTGTGAATGTGTCAAGTTATTAAGTGAATATGTTCAGTTCCATCAACAGTATATTCAGAGTAGTTCATTAAATCAATCCTAGCAAAGCTGTATCTTAATTGCTTTAGTAAAACATTTCCCTATTCAAATACTTCAAAAATGTGCCTCAAAGTTCATGCTGTTGAATTTTAAAATACCGGTATTTATACTCCTTTACCACTAACTGTTAAAAGTTTTTTTTTTTCTGGCTGAGAGAAAAAAAGGACAATAATTACTTAGAGGTACTGTGAGCACTGAGATTACAAAATAATACCCCCACTCCCATACGAGTATAGTGGCAAAGTTTGTGTTTTGTTATGGGAAACCCAAAATATTTCTCCAATCAAAAACCTAAAATAAGTGCACAATGGTATTATGTAATATGAATCTGTGAAAATCTCATTAAATTTCATTGTGGTTATAGGATTTGTGGATAAGGGATGGCTACCCCAAATGACTTGTTCCTCACATACTCTGTTACACATAAATCTTCTTGTTATGTATTAAGCTCAAAATAAATTCTGATAGGACTTATTTTAAATATGAGAGATTGGCTCATATGAGCTAAATGGAATGAGCTCATTTATGCTGTGAGAATAACTTTATCACAATTTATTATTTTTAGATCAATTCATTTGAGCTAAATGATAAGCTTACTTGAGCTCTAAGAAAAAAACTTACCAGATCTTTAATGGAGTGGCTTACTTATCTTAAACTGAAACAACTTACTTTATTTATTATTCTATTTAAGTATATCAAAAATTGTAAAAAAAAAAAAAAAAGAAATAAAATCAAGTCCACTTAACGGAGGTTTAAGGGAGCCTTGAGCAATCAGTGAGAAATATGCTGACTTGAGATTGAGGAACAAGCTTGGCAAAGCTGTGAGATAGACTTACTTGAGCTGAGTGCTACATTTATCTGAGCTGTGAGACAGACTTATCTGAGTTGTGAGTCAGACTTACAAGTTGTGAGAAAAACTTACCTGACCTGTGAGATATACTTGCCTGAGCTCTGAGAAAGACTTACCCGAGCTGTGAGATATACAAACCTGAACTGTGAGATATATTTGCCTGAGCTCTTAGATATACTCACATGAGCTGTAAGATAGACCTACCCAAGCTGTGAGATAGACCCACCCAAGCTGTGCGATAAACTTACCCAAGCTTTGAGATAGACCTACCCAAGCTGTGAGATAGACTTACCTGAGCTGTGAGCTGTAAGTCTGGGAAGTTTTCTAACACCCACACAACTTGTTTTTCATTCTCCTCCAGTGTAATTGTACAGGTACTGTAAACAAGTACTCCGCCGGGTCGTAGAAGCTGGACAGCCTTAAAGTACATAACAGGGGGTGGAATTTTTCCTAAACATTTATTGGTCCAAGGACTACTTATTGAAAGATAAAAATTCATGGATATTCCACATTTTCTCAGGCAATTGTCAGTGTCAGTGCATTGCTTGTATTCTTTGTTATTACATCCTAGGTTCAAACACCTAACTGATAAAGATACAAATTCTATAATATCAGATTTATTTATAGGCAGGGTCAAAACACAGTTAAGCCATACCAAATGAGACAGTAAAACAGTATTAAGGAGGCTGGGGGGTCAACAAATTAACCACAAATTAACCACCAGATTTAACTTAATTTTTTAGATATGATATCTTAAGCTGTTTACTATCATTTGGCAAAGAAAAATTTCAAAAATTTTAGTTTTAAAATTTGATCATTTTCTATATCTTCATATGGAGCTCTTCTTCTAAAGGAGATCAATATAGTCTAAAAATGGCCACAACCCCCCAGCCTCTTTCAATCTTGCAAACAAATTCAAAATTTGTATAAACATATATTTCTCTTTTACTATATAAATCTTCATAATTCCTTAAGGACATACGTAATGTAGTTTGAACTTTATTGTGTTTTTTCCTGGAGTTGAAGAGTTCCAATACTTGAAGGAACTGTTTGCTACATTTTTATGTCTAAATATGCTGTTGTACACTTCTTCTAAAACAAGTTTGGATAAACAAAACACCAAGAATATATGCTTAGTAATTTTTGTATATTTTTCTTTAAATTATACAAGAAATTTCATTAACTGATATCTTTTCGAAACCCCTGGTAATGCATGCTGATTTTTTGTCTATGAACATCTGATGCCACTATAATCTTAAATTCAGAATATCTTGAAAAATTATCAGTAGGTAAGGTACGTTGCGTATGTCCTTAAGTAAGTGGTATGTAAAATTTCAGTAGCCCCGCAGGGCAAACTTGATGACTTGTTTAGTAGCCTAACCTCAATTTTCAGTTGTTTCAGGCAAGTGGGCTACTGTTAGTGTTGAATCCTGATTAATACTACCTTGTGTATGAATTTTCTTTCATATCTCAAGTACAAATTGAGTGAGTTCACATTGATGTGGTTTAATTATAATACTACCTTACGTATGAATTTTCTCTGGTATCCCGAGTACGATTTGAGCGAGTTCAGAGTGATGTGGTTTTTGAGTGATGGTCTCTGACCAAGGGCACTGCAGGGGACGTCCAACAAAATACGGTCAAAATATTCTGCTGGGAATTCTGGGAAGTTCAGGTTGCCACCTGCAATAATAAGGGAAGTAATAAAATGATTGTGTACTTTACAAGAGTAAAGGCATCATACATGATGACAGAGTCTCTCTATGAAAGATATACATGTACATGTACTGTATGTAGTTTAAATAAATATTAATTTAGGTTTTAATTTCATGGTTGAAGGTTTCCCAAAAAATCCATGAGAATTGCCCCCCCCCCCCAAAAAAAAAATATATATATACATGCATATGTATATGTTATAATTCTACAGTTATAAGCAACCTATCTACATAATCTTCTTGCATTTTTCTTTTTGTTCATAAAAATGTTTCATTCTGCAAAAAAAATTGTGGAGTACATTTCTTAAAATTTGACCTATTTCTTTTATGCTTGATCTCTAAATTAACCATTACAGTGGTATGTGCTAGAATAGATAATCTAGCTATCTTGAACAGACCACTCAACTACCTACCATGTGTCAGAGTTTGCTTACAAAAAAATTAATTTTCTGGACAGTTAGCCAAAGTTAAATGAAAAGGTATCTGAAAATAATAATTTAATTCCCTAAAATAGGGAAAATAACATCTGCAACTTAGGAAAGTATTTCATTTGATGTAAAAAGTAACAAAAACAGCCATCTTTGATTTGATATTTAGCATCAAATATTTCCCTGAATTTCCCTATGTAATGGATAGGCTTACTTAAATATTAACCCTATCTTTCCCTATGTACCAGTAATGGCCAGGCTTACTCAAATATTAACCCTATCTTTCCCTATGTACCAGTAATGGCCAGGCTTACTCAAATATTAACCCTATCTTTCCCTATGTACCAGTAATGGCCAGGCTTGCTCAAATATTAACCCTATCTTTCCCTATGTACCAGTAATGGCCAGGCTTATACTCAAATATTAACCCTATCTTTCCCTATGTACCAGTAATGGCCAGGCTTACTCAAATATTAACCCTATCTTTCCCTATGTACCAGTAATGGCCAGGCTTACTCAAATATTAACCCTATCTTTCCCTATGTACCAGTAATGGCCAGGCTTGCTCAAATATTAACCCTATCTTTCCCTATGTACCAGTAATAGCCAGGCTTACTCAAATATTAACCCTATCTTTCCCTATGTACCAGTAATGGCCTGGCTTGCTCAAATATTTACAACAGCTTACACTTCATTCAAGATTTCAGCTCTACATAGATCTATGTACTAGCTGCTACAATCTTGACTTTCATCAAACATAAAAGTTTCTATTTCTTTACGTATACATCCCAAATCAAAATTGTAAACAAATAGCAATACATGTACATTGTACAAGCAAATCAATAAAACATATCAAGGAAGCCAGAGAATTGCCTTCCATGTTTAATCTTCAGCAACATAAAAATACATCGTCCTATATATTTTTTTTCTTGGCTACTGTAGATTCCTAAATATACGTGATGAATTATCGTGCAATTTTGTGAGAAGCACCACTCACAAAATAAAATTACTCACTTTTATTTTTAAGGAGCTAAACTCCATGTAAAAATTCTAGTATAAACATACACTCATGAATTATTGTTCTTGCCATTTGGTGTCAAAGGGCCATTGCACGATATTAAGTAGTCGCGTAAAGTAAGGAATCTACAGTATTTTTTAAGTAGGGCTTTTTTTCCTAAATTCTAGAAATACATATAAGAGCAAAGCTGTAGATTGCACACAACACAGAAACATTACCAGCGGGAACTACAGAGATCCTCAGTGCATCGCAGGCGTAACACGTCACACATGTCAGGCCCCACTTCTCTAGGTTAGACCTGATCTTATCCACCTTGTGATCTGACCGGTCAATAGCTATCACCTCTCCCTATACATAAAGGTAAGCAACAGTTGTAGCAACATCATTTACAAACTTGTCTCCATAACTTTGTTAATACTTTTATCACAAATGTTTCAAAATATGATTATCCTTTAACTCTTAACCATTTTTTATCATTATCAAGGATGAAATCATTCCTGGTATAGTTCAAGTTATAGATATAGCCAAGATTGACAGACATAAAATTTTTAAGCCACAATAAACCAGATGAATGGACCAAATACAAAATTTTCATAGAGTCGAACTCTATCATCAAGTTTAAGTAGTCAAAATATCTAAATTCAAAGATTTGGAAGGAGGGAAGGGGGATAATAATCATTCTGACGTTCACCAAACACATCAACTTTTGAAATACATGTGTATGCACGTAAAAATTACATACAGAACCTTGTTTTTCATTTTGCTGGCAATGTGAGTTGTCTTCCCTCCTGGTGCTGCACACATATCCAGAATTCTCTCCCCTGGCTGTGGGTCAAGGACATGTGTACATATGATAGAGGGCAAGTTCTGGGCCAGAATCAGGTCAGGTCGAAGGTCACTGAGACATGGGGCCTCATACAGAGGCTCTGACATTAAAATTCCAACTCCACTGTAATAAATATTAACATTTATAATAAACATACTTTTCCTAAAAACAATCAATGTACACTCTTTATTTACTTTATCCCACAGGTTTATAGTGATTTCAAAGATATAATATTCAATATTTCCAAAATTATGGTGTTATTTGAGTCATTTTTAAACAAGATATTTAAGGTAGATAACTCTTCACACCACAATTAAAAATTATAAAAAACTTAAATTTCTCACTATAGAGCAAAACTGACCTAGATTTTCAATCTACTGAGATTTATGATTAATATGTACCTCGGAGTTGGTTTGGTTTTGAATATGTCATCTCTACTGAGCTGTGCCACACCATTTCCTACATGGAACCTGGATCCACCTAGGGGCTGCATGTCACCTTTCAGATATTTCCCTTCGAGATCAATATACACAGAAACCATGTCACCTGACATCATGTCTATCAAAAAATAAAATAAATTGTTCATAAGAAAGGATCACTTACATTTTTTTTATTCATTCAAATATATATTTCTGGGAATATTAGAAATTATCATATGTCTATGAAGAATATCCGCATATGGATACAGTCAAATATCATATCTAGAACTTCATGGCATCAAAAATAAACTTTGAGGTATCCAAAGATTCGAGATAACAAGGCTAAAAATCATAAAGAAAAACTTGTTGGGAGTAACAAATCACATCGATATATCCCTGCTATTTAAGATATCAGTGTTTGGGATACCAAAGTTCAACTGTAGTATTTTATCTGTACGTTTCCCCTTGACCCCTTAACAAATTCCTCCCCCCACCCTCTGCCCCCTTCTACACCTACTGTTCACATCCCCCCTTTGCCTCCTCCCCTTCCCCTCCCATTCTTCATATTACCCCTCACCATTTATATCTTACTTGCAGGTGCCCCAATTATTCCTTGAACAAATATGTCTGCTCCCCGCAACACAGCCATTCCACATCTGTGATCGATGACCACCTCCTTCTCCATCTGAAAACAATATGGACAACTGAAAGTTTTATCTGTAATTTTGTTTTGGACATTCTTAGATTAGCTCTGGGTAGCAGCATAATTTCACTTGGTAATTTAAGCCTCCCTGTTACATTAAAGTCACAGATCAGGTTCAATTTCTATAACAGACCAAAAAAGAAAATTCTGCTGCTCATCACTAACTGCAGAGATTTTTTTCATTGTTCAGATAAATAGATTTTGAGAGCTCTTAAAACAGGGATGTGTATTTCAATTCTTACAACTAAAGTGTTTATTATCTGACAAAAATACCATGATACATTATTTTCTACTTAGTCTAAGCCGACTCCAAGAATAAAATGGCCACTAGGTCCCTAACCGGATTTTTGATTTATAAAATGGGGACTTATCAAAATGGTTGACTTCAGTTTTGAGAAATTTACCTCTTTTATCTGCAGTGGTCCTCGATTTTCTATGACAAGTACATCCTCAAGGGATGGGTGGAGAAATATTTGGGGTGGATCCCAGTTTCTGCTTTTATAAATCTTCAAAAAAGAATAATGAAATTTGATTTACTTGAACTTGTAATGCTAATTTTGATGTGAAAATTTCAATTAATGGTTGTGCAAGGTGTTTCAAGATATTGATATACAATTAATGAAATTACAGTTTTCGGTCTGAAGATTTGGGGTAATTTGATCATGTTAAACAAGTATTTCCTCTTTTAACTTAGAAGGTAAAGGCTATGCTATTTACCAACATCCTTCTAGGAAATTTTTGTAAGGAAGGAAAAATCAACCCAGTTAATCATCACAAACAAGTATTACTTCATTTCCTTACACAAGTATAAACATTCAACACGTTTTTTGTTGTTGTTGTTTTTTGTTTTCCTTATTTATACCTTTTTCCCATGAATATACTTGCATTTCATTTTTTTATGCTATACAAACATTACTTCACAGTGATATAATATTAAATTGCATTGATAACCTGATAAAAACCAATTATAAGATGACAATAATGTATGAAGTCCTTAAAGAAAGTGAATTAATATTTCTTTTCTTTTTTCTTTCTTTTTTTTTTTGCATTGCACTACTAGGTAGATGTCAGAATTTCATTTAAAAAATGTGTAGTAAAAAATAACATCTATTGCTTAAATATCTGAATGATGAACACCTCATCCAACTGATTTACTACAATGCAATCACTCAGTGCTTAATTTTTAAGAGCAAAGATGGCTTGGAACAAATGAATTTGTACAAAAATTGCCATATACATGTTGCAATGGAATATTATGGAAGAAAGAAGCCACAGAGGAAAGCTGGTTTACAATAAGTTTAGATCCATACATATAAGCATAAAATGATTTATTTGACGTATCACCATTGTACTAGTTGATGTGTAATTAGGATGAAGACTGTTTGTACCATTGTGAGTTCTTCATTTATAATTGCCTTTATTTCCTGACTGCTGAGTTTTAACGTATTCACTCTCAGTGTGGTGTACAGCGGTGGTGAAGCCAGTACCTCCAACAGTCGCCTAAAGGACAGTCTGCATTTGTCTCCTTCCTTGTAAATCATAAAACTTGGAATTATATTTATTAAATTTAAAAGTTCTGTGATGCATATGGTGAAATATAATTTAAACCTATTGTCATTGATATCTAAAATAGTGAAGTCAGTAAGATATCTGTTTATATGGACATCTGAATCAGTTATAAATTATACACGACTCACAGTTAGTGAATCAATGTCTGCCAACTATCCAGGCAGTGCCCCCCCCCCCCCCCCCCCATAATTTAGCTGATATATAGTCTACTATAGAAAACATACCTACTTTATGCTTGTGCCCCCTCAATAATGTCCAAAGACCTTTTTATTTTTTGCTTTTCAAGGAATTTTTGCTTGGTAGTGCCCTCCCCCAAATGAAATTGCTTCCTATTTGCCTGCTGTGACACTATTACTTTGGACTTTTGACACATGAGATATTTATAACTTGGTTCTTGGTTTAACTGACTGAATGATAAAAAAAAACCCCACATAATACACAGTCTTGCAGATATCGACATTAATGTACAGGTATGCATTTAATATTACATGAATGCTACCAAGCAGAAGAGGACCCCCATACACCCACATCCTTATCTCCATGCAACGGGCCCATGTGCGGAGTTGGATCGAGAAGTCCACACCCTATCCCCACCCTCTCTCAGTTAAAATGTTCTCTGTAGCTATTGATGTGGACCCCCCCCCCCCCCGGGAAAAAATTCTGGATCAGCGCCTGGAGCATGAACTCCAAATGAAGTCTTCTTTGTTCTAATGATCTTTAATTACAGAAAAATGTGTAGGATTTCACTTGTTTTTGTGCCATATAGTCTGCTCAATCGAGATTCACCTCGGTTTCAGCTAGAAATGTAGCTTCTAAATAACTTTTAACGTCCTCCCTTAGTTCGACCTGAGGCTTCTCCATACTTAAACTGGCTTTAAACAGACATCTAATAAACAAATTTCGCTAAATTATTAGTAATAGAGTCCTCTCATCATCACACGTGTATCACGTTTTGGTCTGTTTAGAATATTCAGGACATCGATCCCGAGCTAAATTCACATGCATAAAATTTTAAAGTAGTATATCATTTGAATATTAATTGATGATATTTAGATTTTATGCAATAAGTTAAATATTTGTTATAACTACATAAAATAAACAAGAGCTTTCAAGACATAATGACTCTAATCACTTGTTTTCTGTTGTGAAAAAAAAAAAAAAAATCTGACAGATCTAGAATTAATATTATAATACCTAATTAATTTATATAATAATAAAATGCTTCCTTGTCTTCATTTATTGAAAATACTAAATATCTCAGTATACAAATAAAAATTCTATACAAAAATATAAATAAATATCAAGTGCATTGTATCAGATATAATTGCAAATCAATGTCATAGAATTCTTAATATCGAAATTCTATGTTAACTTTACCTATAAGTCTGAATTAATACACAATGAAAATTCTATTTCATTTATGTAACTTATTTGACAATCATCCTTGCAAGAGATTCTGTGATATTTGTAACATATCACAAGCAAAAATTAGAGAGTTTTAATGCTCAATTCTCTAGCTATGACAATTTCTACAGCAATTTATCATAATTTATTTATAAGTCTTTTAGTATGTATCCTGTTGACAATTGCACAGAAAAGAACTGTACACCTGAGCTCAAAAAACAATTACTTCTTCCTTGATCACATCTGAGATGAAAACAAATACACAAATCAATAAATAATTCAAGTAAAAGTCCACACTGCATTGTGTTGTCACATTCAGTCAGTTTGTCCCACATGTTCATTTTATCTCACATTTTCTCATACGTTCTAACATGGCCACATTCACAGGAGACACTGTACATATCGGATTCCTCGTCGTACGACTCAGGGCCATACTTGTGCTCATGTGGTCCCGAGTTCACCTTAACTAAACTACTTCTGACAGCCAGTCGTAATTCTGCAATAAATAAATAAATAAATAAATAAATAAATAAATAAATAAATAAATAAATAAATAAATGAATAAATGAATGAATGAATAAATGAATGAATGAATGAATGAATATTAAATGAATGAATGAATGATTTATTTTAATTGGTCACATTTTCATGGTTAGAGGAAAAAAATATTGGTTCATAGGGATAACATTTTGTGGTTGAAGACATAAACATTATATACTCTAGTTTAAAATTAAATGTCTCAAGGTGGAGTTAGATTTGTGGGCCTCTTCATACCACAAAAAACAAGGAAAAATTAAACGTCAACAAAAATTAAATTTCTCAGATAAATAAATATTGCTTATTAATAATGTTGCATTATTAATAAAAGCGGTATTCTTCTGGTGATTTACTCCTGAAGGAAGTAAAACTTTCAAAATAAACATGATTTCAGTTTTTGCAGCATCTCATTACAATTCTTTGTTTTAACACTGACCTTTGACTTTCTTGTCAAACTTTTTTCGTTTTGCTGTTTCCCTTTTTGAGGACCTCTCATCATGTGCTTTCTCTAGTCCCTCTTCTGACCCCCATACCTCCATAGCACGGTCATATACCTAATCAAGACAAGTAACTTTAGCTACGTTGAACATTTATGTACCGGTACATGTGTAAAGGGAGACAACTCCCTATTATCAATAAAAGGTGAATCAATTTATTAATAAGTTACTCAAGTATAATATGTAAAATAGTTTATTAATATCTTGCATAAATGTTATCTGAGGTTTAAAATCTAGAAAAACCAAAATATATATATATATATATATATATATATATATATATATATATATATATATATATATATATATATATATATATATATATATATATATATATATATATATATATATATATATATTTTCACATTAATTATATGGATTTATGAAGCTTAAACCAGCAAAAAAAAAAAAAAAATTACAGAAATTCATTCAATGAAGCTGTAAAATTTCATGAGTTGGGGGGAAATGGATAACATGCAGACCTGAGGTTCATAGTATAGCTTCATGTCTCCCCAGCGAGGGTTCCTGGGATTTTTGCGGATGATGAATTTGAGGGGTGGATCTCGAATTTCTAGATCTGAATCTTTTAGGAGGTATCTGTCCTTGGCTTCTGTTTTTGTCACCAGAGGATGTTTCTCTGTGTCATCTCTACAATAGGATTTAATATTGGTATAATTCAAAAAGACATTCCATAAAATCAAAGTTTTATTAATTTATAAGTCATAGGGTTTCTCTATCATATATATACTGAATAATCATTTGATTCCAGATACATTGTGATAAGCTTTACACAATTTTCAAAACTTGTTTCTGTCTGGTATCTCCTGTAGTGTAATCTGCAACCAAATCTCTGGAAAAAAAAACTGCCAAGAGCTGACGTTTTGAAAATACTGAGCTACATATACTAATTTGTGGATGCGGTCATCTTTGAAATTCTGCTGTTGAAACTGAATGTATTTCTGCATGAAAAATACTGTGTACTGTAGACTCCTTATCTATTATCGCAAAATGGTTCTTCAACATCAAATCGCAAGAACAATAATTTGTAAGTGGATAGTTTTTACATGGAGATTTTACATGGATTTAAGCACCATAAAAATAAAAGTGAGTAATTTTTTTCAGAAGTGGTGTTTCTGGCAAAATTACGTGATTAGTTAATTTCTCACGTATATTTGGGAATCTACAGTATTGAGAAAAGTTTAATATTTCTAATCTATTCCACCGATTTGAAAGAGACTTTTTTTAATTCTACATGTATGTCATGGCTACTAACTTGCAGACATCACACACATTAGCATTGTAGGTTGTCAACAGCCAAGAGTCCATGAATTCTTTTCCGCAATCATCACAAAGCAGTGCATCAGACTCCAAAACAGGACCTATATTAATATAAGGATAAAGCTGGAATATTAAGGTTCATCTATACTCTGATAAGAGAGATAACTCTTAATGACATAAATGTCTATTATTCCTTTAAAAATTTGTCAAGTTGAAATGTCTTTTTTATTTAATTTTGCCCTGCAAGCTATGGTATAATTGTTTGTATTTTACTTGTGAAAAATATTTCTTTCAGAAAATCATAAAAATTACAGCAACAATTTATATGAATGAGCAGAGGGTTTATGAACCTTAAAACAGTCCGAGAAAAGAGGACTTACAAGGTCAACTGGAATCAAAAATGAAACAAAGCTCAAATCTAAAATATTCCCACAATATAAGGCACATATTTCCCAAACTTTGGAATTTCCAAATTTAAAAGTCTTAGTTGGATCATTTTTTTTTTTTTTTTTTGGAAAATTCATGGACTACAAAACAAACTTGCATGACAAGAATACTGTGTTATTTTTCTACAGTTTTATTAATTTACTATCATAAGCCTATGAAATATCAATGAGGTGAAATAAATGAGGTAAAATTAGCTTGGAACAATAGTTCACTAATGAAAACAACCTAAGGTAGTGACTATAAATGTGAGCAAGTTGAAACAGTTTTTTGGAGGGGGGAGGGGGGTGTCAGAGTCAAACAACCTGTCCAATAAAAAAAATCAAAACTGTAATTGAAAAAAAATCCAAGAAAGTTAGAGAGAAATTACAAGTATACTAGAGTTCATACTTAACCTTGAACTCATAAAATAAATTTACTTGACCTTGACACCTTACCTAGTGGGTGTTTGACCTCTGCCTTTTTTGCCTTTTCTTCTTCTTCCTCCTCTTCTTCCAGGAAGAATCCTGCCCCAGTATCGATGGTGCGTGTCACCTTCTGTCTACAGCAGATAAGTTAAATGCTCATGTGTGTTTCTGTGTGTACAAACTCTTAAACAGTCAGACAGTATACCAAACACTAACAAGTCAATATGATAGACATTTAAAAGTAATTTGACTTTTCTGACATGTTGTATCCTAAGGTTTCAACTGTTGTATCTTGAACTCTTGGAAATTTCAAAGCTCTCTTTCATTTTCACCAAATCTGAGATACTATGTACCAGTATATCAAGTTTGTCTGATTCCTTTTTCTAGCTTATAACTGATGAAAGTTTGGAATCCTTTCAAATCATTTACAGATTTTCTCTGCATGTGTTTACTTTGACTCTGGACCTGTGTAAGGATTTTAGCTAGTCTGGACAGACTGAGAAGTAAAGCCTATTTAAGAGTGCTTACTTTGAGTCTATGGCAGTGTAAGGCTTTTTAGCTAGCCTGGACTGCCTAAGGAGTAAAGCCTTTTGACGATTTCGCTCAACTCTTGCTTTCTGTGCTGCTGAAAATTTTCTCTCTTCTTCTTCATCAGCTGTAAGCATAACAAAAAATAAAGAAAACCAGTGTTTACTAGAAGAAAGTAGCAGGATTCAAATCCCAACCCCTTGAATACTTAGACAGATGGTTTAAAAACTGAGCTATCTGGTCATGCCCGACAGCCACACAACTAAGTAACTCAGTTCTTAGGCAAACCAACCTGCATGACTACGAAAATAGTGACACACTTGGTCCATGGTTTGAATCCTGGCCTGGTATCTATACTTATAAATTAATAAATTTTGCAAATAAACTCCGAAACGGGTGCACCAGAGTTCTTACTTACTCCTCTAAGAATACACACGATACAAGATGATGTCCGTAAACTATATTTAGATTTCACTTGCATTGTAAGTATCGTACATTAAATTAAAAGTCTACTTTTATTTTCTATAAACAGCCATGAAATAGCAAAAACGTGAGTACGGTGGCGTTTCCGGTTGGCGGATCAAAGTTACTGTCAATTTTTAAAGAAACTGACAACAAGCAATTGTTTATTTATTTCCTTGAACGTCATTACTGAATTATTCAATCAAAACTTGATTTAAATGATATAAAAGAAATAAGTTGTGATAACCGATTAAAAAGGGAAATGTGCAAGTTATTTTCGTCATTCACCGATCGTAATATTGACGGAAGCTTCTGGAACATCATATAGCATCGAGCCTGATGTTAAAAAGAAAAAAAATAGCTTTTGTGTGAATGGTCATTGAAATAATGGTAAATCATTGATAACACTGTAAGTTGTGAATATATTTATATATCGAAAGACTAGATCTATTACATATATGTAGTAGGTTTTCCTAATAAATTTATCGGTAAAATTTGTATATATTCCTCACTGAAAGCATCGTGGCAACGAACCCTAAGTATAATTTGTACTTCGTAATAAACTTGCTTACATGAAAAGAGAATATCAATGAATAAGGCATTATTCAAGTACAATTATGCTGTATAATTTTGTGCTTTAATTTATACATTTCAGTTTTTTTCTGAATACAGTCTTTTGTATCAAATACTCGGCCTATTCCAGTGGCTGATCCAGGAATCTTGAAAAAGGGGAGGGGGCAACCAGTTTGGGGTTGGGGTAGGGGCCCACGGACACACCAAAAAAAAAAAGATTTATTAAATTTTATGTATATTTTGGACACAAAACGGGAGGGGGGTTGGACCTCCCTCTAAATCCGCCAGTGTATTCATAGGGCGTTGAATAAAAGCTAATTTTTACACAGGTACTTTTAGGTCTTGGATTATAAATATGTATACATTTATACCTTATTGAAATGTAAAAAAAAAAAAAAAAAGAGAGAGAGAGGTAAGGTACAGTTTTTACATATCAGTAAGGTACATACATATTCATAAACCAAGACCCAAGTACCTGTGAATTTTTACCAAAAAAAATCTTTCTCAGTAAAATGTGCATATTCACTGCTTTTATTCATGACGGAAATGAAATAAGAGCATTTGAAGTACAATATCCATAACATAGTACATTGTATACAACAGGTTTCACAATAAACGTCAATAAATGATTTTGTTATTTAAGTTTTACGGGGGGGGGGGGGGGGGGGGGGGGTTGGAGACATACTTCTACTTCATGCGGGATTTTGAACAAAGTATTTCTTCCTGCTATAAGCCTGTAGGCTGTCAGTAGAAACTACAATATATATATTATTAGATTTTTTTCTGTCGGTAGTGGTATAAATTCAATTCCCCGCGCTTGCGCGGGATTTCATCTAGTATATGATATAATTGAGCTTTCCCCTTTTTAGCTGTAACATATGGTGGTATATACGATGGCCGATAGCAGCCATCAATTTACACTAATGTTATGTGTGTAACGTGTACTACAACATTTTCATTGAAAACTCCCTGACACGTTACACCTAAAAGTAAAAGTGTACAAAGAGGCAACACAAAGAAACGCTGATTCTGTTTTGATACTTGATACCACTTTAATTTAGATATAGAGTATACATGAAACTTTTCCTGACACTTTACACACAGAACATTGGTGTAGAGTGTGCATGGAATTTTGCAATGACACTTTACACTTTATATATTCACTTTTACTTTTAGGTGTAACGTGTCAGGAAGTTTTCAGTGAAAATATTGTACATTACATACAGTGCGCAGTGTAGGCTGCTGTTGGCCATCGTAGGTACTTGAGCAATATGACTGGTGATAAACTTTTTAAGGATGATCCTTGGTTAGTGTCTTCCATATAGAAGACTGAGAAGAATCTTCATCTCAGGACGGACCCTTTTCTCATTAGAGAAATGGACAGGCATAGCCCACATAGCTACATGGACGTTATGGCTATGCTTGTCCACTTCTCTGCAAGAATAGACAGATCATTATTTTAAGAACAGACTATTCCATTGGGCAAAGACATTTGAAAGAGGAAAAATGTGATGGTCATTGCTTTGCAGAGTACACTCTTGTACATAGATTATTGCTATTTATCGACTGGGTTGTTTGATTGTTCAGTTGCTTTTTAATTAGATAAATATAAATCAGAATCAAAGTTTTCGTGAAATTACACCTGTATTTGCTTTATCGTCAGTTTCGTCAAAAGCTGAAGAGGGTCCTGATCCTAATACATCTGACATGATTGCACATCAACACATGCAGTCATGCTATCGTACTTTCTTTTCGGGAAATGCTGCGCAATCTCGATCCCGATTTTAAATGCAAAAAATAAGAAGAAAAATTGTAAATATCAAGTAATCTGTAACTGTACAGCAACATGTAGGCTATCTCATAAAAAAAGGGTACAAACTGAGTAACAATTTCATTAGGCCCTACTATCTACCGACATTGAGATCCGCCTCTTTTTCTTTAGCGGAAGTCGAAGACAAAAAAATGCGTTGCCCTCCTTTTAAACTTCTGCAACGGCGATTTTCATTGGATGAAAATGGGAAAACCTTTCTGACATCACGATAGTGTAAAAATAGAAAAGTTTGTATTGATATTCGGAAGGGAATCCCAGAAGAACAATCCGACAAATATCGCAATCATCGGTGGTTAAAACGAAGGTAAGATATAATATATCTATTTTACACATTCATTGTAACATCTTTCTTCCATTATTTTATGCAATCATCACTTTTTCTCACAGAATCGTCATTTTCCCCTTGTCAAATATTTGTTGATTTTTACCAACCTATAGGTCGTCTTGTTGCCAAACAGTGGGCTGGAATTTCTCATTTTATGCCTTACCCACGTAACTATGTTTAATCATATATGTAAAAACAGATTCACAACCTTCATGAAAACGATATTTTCATCGTCTCGTGCCTTGTATGCTAAGATTTGAGGAGGACGTTAGAAAATTCTTGTGTTATGGTCTGTGGAAGGTAAAATGGACTCGCCCAAGCGGCTGTCTGCTTAAGCCTGGAACTTGCAGCGAGTTACATGTTTAAACTACCATTAGTGTAACAGTTAGACTGTGAAAAGGTATCAGTCGGTTTTATTCATCATAAAAATAATTCAATATGCCTTGATCTTTCTGTAAATTTGGTAGAATTTCAGGCAAAATCGAAATGTGTATCGGAACTCCTTGGTGTTAAGTTCCGAATGGCATGTTTTGAACTCCCCGATCTGTTTATTACAAATTTCTGCTTTTAATCTGGTTAACTTTTTCTCTTATTCATGCAGATTTTCAAATTTTGTCATTAGCTTAAGCACTGCACCATCTGTTTGTGTATTTATTACGATGGTTCGGAGGAAATTGGCAAACATGCCGAAGTCAAATTCAGCGGGAATAATGGCGACTATTTTGTGTACACTGGGATAGTCTAAGTTGCATGAAAGGGATGATAGGTTCCTATACATAAGTGCATGTCAAAGTTTGTCAGAAGTTTACTGTATATACACACTAGTTAACAAAACTATTTTTAAATTTAACTTGCACCTGACACTCACTGCATTTTTTTTTTAAATTCAGGATCAGCTCCTTTTTTCCTGCTGAAAATCTGGGCAGCTCATGAATACGGTAAAAGAAAAAAAAAACAAAACAACACCCCACACCAAAAAAAAAATAAAATTATATTTATTATATGTTACTTACTTTTCTTTTCCCTAAAATTTGCCTCTAAGCACATCTCTTTCAACATGTTCAATGAGTTTTGTTTTTGTTTAAATAAAACTCTGATGATCAAATTGTTTGATTTTCTAATAAAAAATATATTGTCAACATTTTGATTTATTGCTGTGTTAACATATTGGTCAAACATTTTACCTTGCATGTTGTGAATGTTACAGCAGCCCAGGAGAGTTCCCCAAGGGGAGTCACAGTATCCCAGAGTTATTGCCCCATCAGCTCAGCAGCGTTTTGACATACCAGTAGGAGCGGCGGAAAACTTGGCACAGATTCAGTTTCCTATGCACAGTTTCCCGTAAGTAATGGCAGTATCACCTATAATACTATATGCATTTTCAATAAAAAGAGCATTTTACACTGTTTCAGAATTTTTTTTTATTAGATGAAAGCATAATTAAATAATTTTTTAAACAAAAAAAAAATTACTCAAAGGTTTTGACAGAGAAATCAGTTATGTTTAAAAATAAATTGACTTAATATTCATAGGACTACACAGTCACATATTCTCTATATTCTCAGGACTACACAGTCACATGTTCATTCAACCGGAATGCATCACCAGCCAAATCCAGGATTGTCAGGTCACCACGGTCCACCTACAGGTCAAGGGTCATCCCAGCCCTCCATCCAACAGGCCCACTCTCAGGGACCACCCCCACAGGTATGCTATTTTGATCTTTCCTTTCGACTTGGTTAGAGTTCCTCCTCCTCTTCAAAGGGAGATAATTGTATAAATAATGACTTTCTTGCTTTCAATAATGGTTTTCTTCAAATTGAATCCTTGTGAAAGGGTGTGTGTGCTCTGTTTCAGGTTAATTTGGTATAGGCTAAATGGTTTCTATGCATTTTTTAAGGCCTATCTAGCCTAGGTTTAAGTTCTACCTACAGTGTTTTTCACACCTATTTTCATGCTTTCCTTTTCAGGTCCATTCGGCCCTGGTTACTGTTTTTCCTGTAGTCTTTTTCAAAACCATGTGGTTTAAGCTAAAGCTCTTCCTACAATCTTTTTCAGTGGCCAGCATTGAGTAAATTACATGTTTTTTGCACTTTCTGTTTCAGGCCCATTCTGCTACCACTCAGGGTCAGCAACAGCAGCAGTTCCAGAGACTGAAGGTTGAAGATGCATTGTCGTATCTCGACCAAGTCAAGCTGCAGTTTGGCAATCAGCCCCAGGTCTACAATGATTTTCTAGACATCATGAAAGAGTTCAAGTCACAAACGTGAGTACCTATTAACATAATCATGACATCCTTAATTAAATATACTGTCAAACCTTGTTATCTCAAACTCGTTGAGACCAAGAAAAGACTTGGAGCTATCAAGGGAAGATTCGAGATATATTGAGGGTAGGGCTGTCATGGTTCCAAAATTTTTCGGGTCGGGTCAGGTCTGTAAATTTTCGGTTCGGTTTCGGGTTTTTCGGGTCGGGTATTTACATCTATTTTAAACCTTAATTTCATGAATTTAACTTGAAAAATCTTTATTTGTTACATTAAATTTACATTGAAAACGTCTAGACATCGGTGACTTGGCCTACTATTAGTCACAACCTGACCATTCCTGCTCGTTTTGATAATTATCTAACACTTCCGTGACAAGTGTTTTGTCATGGAATGAAGTAAATTTCAGTTGTGACGTTTATTTATCACTGTTATCGTCATCATTTCTTTGATTTCGAAGCCATTTTTTGTATTAAACAGACTCTAATATATAAACCAGACCCGAACCGAAATCCGGAAAAATGGAACCGGAACCGAACCGAACAACTTGGACCGCGGTTCTCGGTTATTTCGGGTACTCGTGACAGCCCTAATTGAGGGTGAAATACATCCAGGAAAATTTTTGGGACTTCCAAATGGCTTAAACATATCATGGTATTAAAGATATCAATGTTTGAGATAAAGAAGTTCAACTGTACACATTTTTTTCAGAATTGACACCCCAGGAGTTATTAATCGAGTGTCCAACTTGTTCAAAGGCCACCCTGACCTGATTGTAGGCTTTAACACGTTCCTTCCCCCAGGGTATAAGATCGAGGTCCAGGCCAATGAAATCAGCGTTCACCAGCCAGGCCAGCAGACACTGTGTATCCCAACAAATACCCCAATCATGCTGCCATCAGCCACAGTAAGACTAAAAATAGAACTACATGTATCTGTAGAAAACCTCTCAGAAATTTACAAGTTCTAAAGTCTCGTTTTTCAGAAAAGACACAACACTTTGAGATACAGTGTTGAGATACAGTGTATGAATTCCTGACATAATGTCCAGGCCAGTCAGTAAGTTAGAAGTCTCTATCTAGTGGTTTGAGACTAGAATAACTTACATTGTACACCGGAATTTATGAATGAAAAGTGGTAGATATATGTATATTATTTTCCAGTATTCCAAGTATCTTATACACTTGAGAAACTTCATTTGTTAGCAATTGAAAAAAATATCAGAAATGGAAAAATGATCTATTGCATATAAGTTATTAGGTGTATAAATAATTTACACAAATTGTTAATGTAAATTTACTGTATTGTTTGTAGCCCATGCCAGGACATAAATTAGACATGTTCTCCATGCCCCAGAAGACAACCCCTCCCCCAGCCCACATGCCGAGTACTCCCACCCACGGGTCGTCCCACCACTCCTACCATCAGTCGCCTCACCGCGGGGGATCGGAGCAGATGGGGTCCACCAATCAGAGCCATCAACCCCAGCCTCAGCAGCCTCAGGCCGGGCAGCCTGTAGAATTCAATCACGCTATCAACTATGTCAACAAAATCAAGGTAAAAGACAGAATGATCACGTGTATTATTCAATAAGAAATGGAATGAATTATAGGCTCTTGTACATGTTAGCATTTGTGGCTTTTTTTTTTTTTACTCTTTCAAAGTGAGTTCAGTGTCCAAGGAAAGTGGGAATTTTGATGTGTAAAATGTTCAGATTTTGTTTTTTTAAAAGTTTTTCTTGCTTGAAACTTAATTGTGGAAAAAAGGAAATATTTGGGAAATATAACTGAATTTCATTTTGAGGAATGGATCATGTAACCAGACCCAAAGTGGCATAAAATTATTTTTGTTTGAAACTAAAGTTAGACAGTTCAATCTAGCTACCAAATATTGCTGTTAATCTATGGAACCATTATTAACAGTAATGTCCGTGTGTTTAGATTTTTGGTAATGTCTTTTTTACAGAATCGTTTCCAAGGCCAACCAGAGATCTATAAAGCGTTCCTGGAGATTCTACACACCTATCAGAAGGAACAACGGAACCTTAAAGAAGTATGTATCAGTGAATTGTGTATTTACAGCAGTCATTAATATAACTGTATTAATCATCATTTTGAGTGATCTCCCTTTTGTTATGTTTCTTTAGGGAATTGTCTCCCCTGGCTGTAAGCCCCTGACCGAGGCTGAGGTGTACTCACAGGTGGCCAAACTGTTCCAGAACCAGGAGGATCTACTGGCCGAGTTTGGTCAATTCCTGCCAGATGCCAATGGATCATCTTACGGAGGATATGTAAGTATTAAGGAAGATATGACATCTTAAAGGGGAAATGAGGTTCTTAGGGAGAGGTCTAATATAGACTGAGCCTGCTGCCCAATCCCTTTAATTTCTGTGAATAAAATATTGTTTAAATTAAATTTAAGTTCTTGGAAGTTTGAACACCTTAGGGGGGGTCATTATATGACAGACAAGTACTGGGGAGACGTGACGTGGAGATGTAACTACCGAGATTTGCATTTGTACAGGGTAGATTGCAGTGATTTTTCTACATTTTTTAAAAGGGGCCTGGGCCTTTACAATTGGGAAAAATCATCGACATTTGTGTAAAATTGGGAAAAATCAATAAGATTGAAATGAACCTTAAGGATACACCAAAGGTTTTTTTCAAGATTTTCAACAATTTTGAGATTTTTGGCCAAGAAAAAGAAGTTAATCACTGCTTTATAATGCATGTAAAATTCTTGGTAATTATGAAATAGTTTTCTAATTATTTAACAATTATGAAACATGAACACTACCACATGTGAATGTTCCGTTATTGAAGCTTCTGATTTGATCTGGGACTGCCTGCTCATGAAAGACGCAATAAATCACTGTGACCACTTGGGGAATTCTTCACTAGCCACACAGAGGTTATCAGTAATTAAACTACAGGGACTCTAGATTTAGAGAAAGAGATCTAACTGATCACTGATGACCAGAAAATAGGAGGTGGAGCTTAGCTCTTGCCATTTTGCCGGGAAATCTTTCTGATTCAGAATTGAACCTATTTTACTTAATTAAAAGCATCTAAATACAGAAAAGAACCTCCCATTCTTGTGAACATGCATAGGAAATATGGCTAAGTGACAGGTATCCAAAGCTGAATCTCCAAGGTGTCATATATTCCTAGCTTTGGCAGATTTTGTTGTGTAATGGGTTTTTGCCCTCTACTGTAAAGTAAGATCAGACAGTTTGTGGTATTATTTCAGAGGATTCAGCTCCCTTATTTATTGCCCAAATTCTCTGAAAATTGGATGAGTTGCTTCTCAAATGTGTGTTCACAAAACCGTGTCTCAGATTTTTGATATCTAGCTTAGTTTTGGAATTATTGAAGGAAATGTTAAATTAGGCTAATAAATTGGTAACATTGAAGGGCAAATGGCTGTAACTTCTGAATTAGAAGATTTATCAAAAATCTGAGATACAGTTTTTAAGTTCAATCTTTAATCTACCTTGAGGTAAAATGACCACTTTGAGGGGTTAAATACAAAAAAGTTGATTTATAAAATATTTATGCACTAAAATTTACATTAATATTTAAATAATTTTTAAATAAGTTATTAATTAAAGTTTAAATTAGGATAATTAAATAGTAAATTTAACAAGCTTTCAAATGATATATACTTTTATTATGTTATCTTTGATGATGAAAGAATTACATGCAAATTAAATTCTGGCATATCGAAACCTTTGGTGTATCCTTAATTGACAGGTAAAATAAAATATAAATATGTAAGTAAATGTAACATCATTTATTCAAAATATTTACTACAAAATAACAAATTAGACACAGTTCTACATTTTCAACTTTTTTTTTAATCTTTGAAAGTTGTCATTAGTCGTGACCGTCCTATATTCCTTTTTTTTTTTTTTTTTTTTTTTTTTTTTTTGCCATAATGGTAGACATAAGAAAAAATACTACTCATAATATCCATTGAAGATGATATAATCTGACATGATTTAAAACAAATCATTTTTCTTCTAGCTTTCTAAATCACCCTAATCATTGTCACAGTGCTGCAATTACCCTGCAATATTAGTTGCATCTGCCGGGTGTAGAAACAGTTTGATTTTCATGGAATCAGGGATGCTTGTTGTAGAACTACTAGTACTTGGATTTACAAATAAAGCTATGTTTCGCCTGTTCACATGCATCTTACACTTTCTTACGATGTATTTAGTTTGACGTTTGACATGATCCATGTGTTTTTCTATGTCTTGTAAACGCACAAAATGATCTGCTGTATTTCACTATTATTTTAAGAGTATGAATGACGGAGAGCAATAGCGTTCCAATTTAGATAAGTCGTACATAAAAAATTTAATGTAACAAAATCAATAACGGTTTTTCTGGGGGGAAAAAGCAACTGAAATTGGGAAAAAATCGGTAATTTTTGATAGGGGAAAGGGCCGATATTCGGACCTAAATTGGGTGTAGAAAAATCACTGGATTGTGTGGAAAATCTTTATAGAGTAAAACCTTGATAACTGAATTTACTTTTGTCTGCATCCATTGAAGGATACAAATGGTCAGTCTCTGTACTATAATACTAGATACTGTTATTACTGAACATACATATTACCCATCTAAGTCAATTTTAGCACATGCCTGAATGTTAAACTCAGATGATTGAAATTCATCTCACACATTTTACCTGGTTTAATATTTTGAAGACTTTTTGTTTTACAGCTAAACATGTTACAGACTGACAGCTCATCCCTGGGGGTCAGAAATGACCACTCCTCCACTGTCAAAAAACCCTCCCTAGGCAACAAAAGTCAGATGGGGAAGAGCGGAAATCAACACAGAAGACCCTCTGGTGGGCCACAACCTCCACAGAAGGTTAGTATTGTCAGATAGTCTAATTCACAAGGTCTGAAACCACCCCTACAGAGAGTTGGTGTTGGTGAGCCATAGAAAGGTGGTTTTGTTGGAAAGTTGATGAGCAAAGTCTGAAGACAAGGATTGAATGAATTAAATACTTCTCAGGGAAGGAGGGGAGAGAGAGCAGAACCCCCACATATGTGGAATGCTAGAGAGTCAATTGAGGAACAGGAGCTGAACTCAAGTATAGTTCAGATTAGATACAGTTGAACCCTATTCTTGAAAAACTTTGAGATATGAATGTTTGAGATAATGAAGTTGAAACTCAAATGAAATGGGGTCAATGCCCCTTCCCTGATATTCCACATATTGATTTTAATTTTAACTTGTCATACCTGGAGAGAAATATCATAGCCAGTTAACATGGACAGAAGAGAGGTCTGTGTATAAATGTAAAGTTAAGATTAAATACATTCCAAAGTTAACATGCAAAAAAAATTTTATTGACAATTTGATGTTTCAGATTGGAATTTTTATGAGGCTGCATTGTTTTCATTTGAGCAAGAGGATTTGAGGACCAATATGATACCTTATTTGATACAAGTCTTTATTGTTGAATTTTTTTTTTTCAGAAACAGAGAACGGGAACCTTAAAAGACATCTCACTTGCTGAGGCCGGAAGATATGGAACATTGAATGAGTTTGCCTTCTTTGACAAAGTGAGTGATTTGTAAAAATCAGAGCCATGTTTTTTAGTTTTCAAAAGAATTGTTTATTTTAGATTTATGAGAAAATCAAACTAAGAAACTTTTGTAGCTTTTTTTTTAATGGAGGGGGATATTTTGAATATTATCTGGGGAAAAATGTACATACTTACCAATAAAAACTTTTAGTAAGATTATTTTAAAAAAAAAAAAAAAAAAAAAAAAGAGATGTATTTCCTTCATGCATGTATAAAAGTTTTTGCGAAAATTAAGTTAAAAAAAAAAGAACAAAATGAATGGTATTGTTAATGCATTTACTATTAGATCATTTAGATATTAATTAAAGGGTCAAACTTTCTGAAATTCTTACAATTTTTTCAAAGGACTTTAGAAGAAAAAATGCAAGTTTTTTTTTCATACTAATTTTACGATGTATGTTTCAGGTGAGGAAGTTCCTGAAACACCCTGAGGTTTACGAGAATTTCTTGCGATGTCTGGTTCTATTTAACCAGGAAGTGATTTCAAGAACCGAACTGGTTCAGCTTGTCCAGACTTTTTTACAGTGAGTTCCTGGTTCCAGTTTTATATTCTGATTCATGCATACAATGTATATACAGTATACCTAGGAATTTTTTAAAATGAAATCATGATATTCATGTTAATAGTCCATTATCTTTGTTTTAACTGAAATTATAGAAGTAGAATTCTTTTATACAATATTACTAGAAAAAAAATCTTTACACTTAAATGTTTTTATGCAGAAAACAAGCTTAAAAAAACTGTTATTTCTTTTACACATAGTTCTAGAGGAAGGTAGTTTGTAAAAGCAGTTATTTATGATCATCTTTCTTTGGAAAAAAAAAATCATTTCCATGCCTTATTTGTTAAGCACACTGTTTTTGTTTTGCAGGAGATCCCCAGAGTTGTACAAGTGGTTCAAGGATTTCCTAGGATACAAGGAGTCAGGTGGCACCACTGAGGCGGTACCTCAAGGTGCCCTTGGGAAGGAGAGGGTCAGCGGGGAGCTTGCAATGGAAATAGGTCAGTATTTGTGACAGTGTTATCCTCAATTTAAAATAAACTGTACTGTTATTATCGCCATTTAGGTCAGTGTTTCTGTTGGTGATGTTATTCTCAGTATTGAAATAGCTACTCTGTTGATGCTTATAGATACATTATATAAAGCCAAAACTGTTACACATAAAGTTTCTTATCTATGTTATATAAACACAAAAAGGTACATGGTTATGAGTAATATGAATTTCAACTTTACCTTGATTTATATTTGTAAGAAAATAAATAGTTTTTTTTTTTCTTTTTGGTCTTGCTGTTTGATGGATTTTTTTCTGAACTTTATATAAAAGTCGTGAAATAAATGTTAGTCCCTACATATTTGTATGAAAACAAGACTTTTTAGTTTCAGCGTCATTTTCAATACTGGCAAGTAATTTTTTACTGTAGAGAAGTTTGATATTATTATGATATCCCCACTGTTTCAGACTATGCCACTTGTAAGAGATACGGAGCCAGCTATAGAGCACTGCCCAAGTCCTACCCTCAGCCTAAGTGTTCAGGACGAACCCCGCTGTGTAGAGAGGTAACTAACAGTTGTCCTTGATATTTTGAGATTTGGAAATTAGTGTTGGGAATGAAATTAAAATATTGTGGTTCTGTTTTAACACACAAAGTTCTAGAAATATTGCATACTTGCAAAAATTACTTATTTTCTGTAATATAATATGTGTATTTTAATATTATCTGTTTTACTTCCCCCCACCCTATCTCTTGCACATGTACTTTCATAATGTAAAATGTCACTGACATTACATAAGCTTTGTTTACCTTTGAAGGTATTGAATGACACCTGGGTCTCTTTCCCCTCCTGGTCGGAGGATTCCACGTTTGTCACATCACGGAAAACGCAGTATGAGGAACACATATACCGCTGTGAGGATGAAAGGTTTGAGGTAGGTTTTGAGCTGCTTTAAGGTTCAGTTAACCATTTAAGCCAGTCCTTTGGATGAGATCCATATCCTTCAAACCAAGGTCCCATGTTGCAGTAGATGTTAACAAAAAAAGTCCCTCACTGCTCAGTGACCATACACCTAAGTGCCGAGTATAGGATACATTTGCAGCCTTCCGCTGGCAACAAGAAGACTAAAAAAGTACTCCAATGAAAAAAAAGCAGACAGGTCATGTGAAAAATGTTGCTTTTTGGCTCTTAAATTGTCCACTTCTCTAAAGGATTCCTCATTAATAGTCAGTTTGAAATTGAAAATAATGTAAATGAATATTGACTCTGAAATAACATCTATTTCAGCTTGATGTTGTCGTAGAGACAAATCTGGCCACTATCCGTTGCCTGGAAGCGGTACAAAAGAAAATGAGTCGAATGAGCTCAGAGGAAGCAGCTAAATTCCGATTGGACAACTCCCTGGGCGGGTCATCTGATGTTCTTCAAAGGAAATCCATACAGAGGTTAGGGAGGAGTGACTGTGTGTGTGGAAGGGGGTGGGGGATTTTTAAGCTCTCAAATTTCTGAAAATTTATCTCATTCCAAAGGTAACACGTGTATATTTTTGTACACTGAGTAGATTTGTAGGAATAAGAAATTTTGAAGGATAAATTTCTGACCTGTACAAATTTAAAGATTTGTAGTGTAGCACATTGTGGAGAAACTGCACAATTTAGCAACTGCAATGTTTAATTTTATAATATGCAATAAAGTTTTCAATGAATTTAATGGGATTAGAATATGTTTAATATTGTAGTAAAATAAATAGAAGAGGAACTTTTTGTTTGATGGTTAATTATTGTGATAATGTAAGAGAGAGAGAGAGAGAGAGTTCACGAAAGAGAGAGCAGATACCTTAAAACAGTGTACAGTTCTTAAAATAAGGATTTTGGGATCTACATGTACAAGGGTATTCATAACAGTCATGTTTAATGAACATGTGTATATTGTAGAATCTATGGTGACAAAGCTCCAGATATTATTGATGGTCTGAAGAAGAACCCTGTTGTAGCCGTACCACTAGTGCTGAGGAGGTAAGTAAAGACGGAAGAGGCTGTCACCTATTATATATTTTTATTCAAGGCCATCAATCTCGTCTGATTTGGGTCTGATAAGCAGACCCTTCCTAATTGGGAAACCCCCCCCCCAAAATTCCCAGTTAACTTATTTAGAAATTCCCAATATCAGAAATTGTTAATTGTGTTCATATGAAAAATTAAATCCTGTTAGTTTAAAACCTAATTGATCTTACTCTGTTGTTTTTGTCTTTACCTTAGAACAATCAATTCATGTTTTAATGGTTTTATAAAATTATATTGTATAAAAGTAAAAATTTCCAATTTGACCCAAAACATCGATAATTTTGCCAATCTGGTGAGACCCAGACCATGTACCAAAAAAGGGCATTGACAGCCCCGTTATTCTAAATTTTAGACGCAAAATATTTTATAAATGAAGGAGGGAGATCACGTTCTATGCATCTCCTTGTGTAACCAGCAGCAAACCAGACTAATGTCGATATCTTTGTTGGGAACCTGCCAATTTGAACCAATTAATACACAGCTTGTCAGAAATTAATTCACAGCTTGTCAGGAAAAAAAGACAACAGAGTACCTGTATTACATTGAATTCTATACTTATAATATGTTATAAAACAATTTATGTTTGAAATTTTAGGTTGAAGGCCAAAGAGGAAGAATGGCGTGAAGCCCAGAGGAACTTCAACAAGATTTGGAGAGAGCAGAATGAGAAATATTATCTCAAGTCACTGGACCATCAGGGGATTAACTTCAAACAGAATGATGTCAAGGCCATCCGATCTAAAGGACTGCTCAATGAGATAGAGACTATATATGATGAGGTGGGTCAAAGGTTGTATTGAGGTGAAAGGTCAAAGTTAGGATAACCTGAATCTGCTCTGTATTGATTTTGGTAATGGACAATTGCAAACTTGTGATTATGAAATAGGTTTGAGACTTTGTCATTGTGTCTTAATTTATATCCATAGAAGATGCAGACGGACAAGTTTTGTCAGAAATGGTATTTGTTCATGTGCACTGTAATACTAGAATTGAGGAAGAAAACACTAGGTTCTTTGATAACTAAAGATTTCTGATAAAAGTCTCCTTTTAAGATTTCTCTGTCCTTAGATTAATTTTCTTTAGTCATTTGAGAAGGAAAATTAAGTTTCATAATGATTAATTATTGATTGATCCATCCTCCCCACCCTCCAAAAATATTTATTCATTTTGTAAGGTCCAGTTATTTCAATGCTACACTTTTCATAGATTTGACCTGCACACCAATCTGGAAAGAAATATAGTAATTAGTAACAAATTGTATTAACAATATTTGTTCAATATTTTGTATAACAGCGGTCAGAACAGGAAACAGAGAGTGCTGAAGCATTTAACCCCCATCTGAGTTATGTGTATAAGGACCGATCTGTCATTGAGGATGCGGCCTCCCTCATTCTACATCACATGAAGAGACAAGCTGGTCAGTTACATGTATTATATTACAATTACATTATTTAGCTTGACTATTTTTTATTTTGTAAATTACATAAACAAAAGCTGAAAAAATAAGATTACTTGTCATATATCAAGTAAATCTACAAGAAAAGTGAGATATCAAAACTTTTTCCAGAGAAGAGAGAGAAAAAAAGATTTTACATATTAAAAGTTCATTTGAAAGTGTTATTCCAACAATGTTTTGAGAGAGGAGATCTAGAAAATTTTGCTGATTTTTATGAGCTTGAGAGCAATTGATATAAAATACATGTAATGATATTAAAATAAATCAATATTTTTAAATTGTAGGAATTCACAAAGATGACAAACACAAGATCAAGCTGTTGTTACGTCAGCTGATACCAGATCTGTTCTTCATGCCGCGACAGGAAATGAGTGACGACGAGGAAGAAGGTACAGGGAGATAACTCTTAGTCATTCTGAAAGTATCCACTAGATACACAGTTAATTGTTGTTAGTGCTTCTCAATGCATTTATCTCAAATATTTACAATAGGCATGTATGTAGAAATGAAAAATCAACTTTTTTGGTAAAATTTCAGTATTTAAATTTCTCAGAATCATAATCTACTTATTACTTATAATTATTAGTATTAATTTTCTTTGGGTATAAATATGAACATTTAACTATTTTATTACCAGTTTTTAATGAAATTTTCAGCAAACTTTACCAATGGAGTGTACATGTTATATTGTAGATGACATGGATGTTGATGATGCAGACAAGGAAATGCCAAAAGCAGAGGAAAAGAAAGAATCGGAAAAGGACAAATCTTCAAGTTCAGGGAAAAACGGAAAGGAGAGTGAGGAAGTGAAGATCAAGGAGGAAAAGTTGGACCCCGAGATTAAAATGGAGGAGGGGGATGAGAGTAAGTCTGCTGACTCGGCTGTTGTCAATGGCGACCAGGAGGAAAACACTAACGATGATGATATGGAGGATGTAAGAGTATATGATTTTTTAGAAAAATTTAAAATTAATTAATTTACATGTATAAACATGTATAAGAATGTTTTCTTTTGTAAGATTTTACTGTTCAATTTCTGTAATGTTATAGTTTGTGTTTAAACAGTTTCTGTTCTGATTAATACAAATACACATAGTTGCAACTTTTTTCTTAAACCTGACTTTGTTGTAAATTTGCAGGATGACATCTATTCCCTGTTCTTTGTCAACAATAACTGGTATCTGTTTTTCCGCTTACACCAAATTCTGTGTGAACGCCTGTACAAGATATACACATATTCTGTTAAAATCGCAGCTGAGGAGGCGCAGTGTCGAAAAGACCGAAAGGAATCCACTGCAGTAGCCCTCAGACTCAAAGCCCCAAGTAAGAAAAATTAAAGGGACATTGTAAAATGAAGTTGTTATACATTTTGTCTGTTATTAATGCATGCACAGTCAAACCTTTCTACCTAGAACAAAATGAAACTGTCAGAAATTTGAGATATTGAAGGGTTAGAGATTTGAAGGTTGAAATTTGAATTAGTTATGAAATCAGGATATTTGATTCACTTGACAATATTGGTGATATTGGACATGGTGGTGGTCCAGGTGTCAAAGATCAATAATATATTGCTATTAAGGTGGAATGATCCTTAGCAAAGATAGAGATAGCCCTAAGAATTAATAAATCACTGCTTCCTTTAAAAGTATTTTATTTTCAGCAGTGATGTGTTCCAAATTCTGCCCCGTATGGTATACAAAATATGCTTGATTACAGAGCTCCGAGTTTGCGACCAAAAAATTAATTTGGGGACTACAAATTAAAACTGACTCGCATTTTTGCGACCAAGAAAATTTGACCTGGCGAGTTTTCATTTCTATAATCAGAAATAAGATTTATTTTTTTCTAAGATTCTATATCAAGAAAATGACATTATACATGTACATACATTTATATGAGTGTTTGTTCCTTGCTGTTATAATATATTAAATGCTTTATTCACAAAATGTTTTCACCATGGCGAGTGAAAAATTTGTGGATGGCAACCAGAAAATCTGAAATGGTGACCAAAATTTTTTTTAGGTCACCATTTATCGCCCTAATAGTATGTGTGACTTGGAGCACTGTTGAATTTCAGTTTTATATCAAACTTTTTCAAAAATTGTTATACTTATAGAAAATTCCTAGTTAGTTTAGCAAAAGGTTGTCCACACTTTTCATGAAACCCTTTTACAATAATATACATGAATTTACAATTATGACATCATTTATAAAGCCTTTAGTCTTCCTCTTATTGCATTGAATGTATTAATTTGCAATGGTTGCCAAGACAATTGTTTTGATTTTTGCTATGGTTACAGGTGAGATTGAGCCTGAGGAGTACTATCCTTACTTCCTGGAGATGGTGAAGAGTTTGCTTGATGGGAATCTGGAATCCACACAGTATGAGGACCAGCTAAGAGAGATGTACGGTATTCATGCTTACATTGCCTTCACCATGGAGAAGTTGGTACAGAACCTTGTCAGACAGGTGAGGAAATGATGGTTTTAATTTGGAAACCTGAGTCTGTATTCTTGTATAATTTACTTTTTTTGTTGTTTATTAGTCATTTCCATGAACAGCTTGATCAAACAAATTTTTCTCCTACAAGAATTAAAGTTTGAACACTTAGAAATGACTCATAAAAAAATGAAAGATTAAGTGTTTTTTTGTGAGTCATTTCTATCATGTATAAGCCCATCTAAAGACTATGTTATGGCATTCATGTCCATCTGTCCTTCTGTCTGTTGACTTTTTCGTATCCGGCTCACAACTTAAATACTATTAGGCATTATCAAATATTGTCAGCTGCACCACAGGAGATGTATGTGCATCAAACATTATAAGGAATGGAAAAATCTTTGAAATCTTTGTGTCAAGGTTGACATGATTTTCTAGAGTGATATGCACTCTAAACTTTTTATAATAATTAAACAGTATTTGATGGGCATATCACGCTGTAGTGGGGCACTTTATTTCAAATAAAATAACATAAATCAAAAGAATTCCAGTAGTCGAAAATAAATGTATTTACTTGCTTTACTAAGATAGGATTGTTGAATAATAGTATCACTGTTTGTTTTTGTAGATGCAGCATATTGTCCAGGATGAGGTTTGTGTTAAGATCACTGCACTGTTCCAGGAGGAACGCAAGAACAATGCCACAGGTGGACGGGTAGCCACTGTCCACCAGCGGTCAGCCAAGGAGAGCGCCTACCAGAAGAAAGCCGAACAGTGTCTCAGCGAGGAAAACTGCTTCAAAGTTGTCATTGTAAGTAAGAGGGAAGGGGAAAACGAGCATTTCAACATAGATCTAAATACCGTTGGTTTTGAAAATCTGCAAGAGCATGGAATGGACATATTTTAGGTTGTATTTCAGGGATGTCTACTTGTTTGATTTAGGATTGCAATGTTTAGGCAAAATGTTTCTACTAATAAGCAAGACAAATAACCTCCACTCATAATCTGTATGTTTATAGTATTTTAAAATCTTTATTTTCAACAGTTCAAGAAAGAGTGTAAGTTGACCTTTGAACTCCTGGACACTGATCACGAGCAGTCTGATGATCCAATAGAAGTAGAGCGTTGGTCTGAGTATGTAGAGAAATATGTCTCCAAGGACGACACAGTGTCGGAAGACCTGAAGGAACACCTTAATCGCAAACCTGTTTTCCTTCCCAGGTAATTTGTATTCTTATCTTAAGGTCATATTTTTCAAAAGAGTTAAGGTTACTGAGCAAGAAAATTTTTTAAATTGTGTCTGCAACATTGTTACTGTGGATTAGAATGGACTCAGACAAGGTTGTTGATGATGACTTCAAAGTTGGATTCAGATGTAAATATGGAGGTCATTATGACTGGAAGGTGTAAAATGATCTAGTTTGTCTTGTCCAGGCGATTTGTCTTGTTACCCAGTTAGTACATATATGTAACACTGATATTTTTATTCATTGAAGAGGCAAGTGGGAGTTAAGATTGATGAAACCTGCTCAGTTATTTCCATTTCAAAACTATCAGCTCTGTTAAATGGCACATTTGTTGGGGTCTAGCTTTTATATAACCTGAGAACTATGTATTGGACACATACATGTAGGATCTTTAATATCTTAAATTGTCTGCTATAGGAATGTGAGACAGTGGCGACTTCACCAGAAGAATCAGAAATCTCGGTCGGACACAGAGACGGAGGAAATCCCCGGGTCACCCAAGCAGTCTACGGAGGACATGGATATTCTGGACAATACAGAGTGTAAATTTAACGTCAACTCATTCAAAATAGTGTACGTCGTCAACAGCGAGTACTATTTGTACAAACGTACAGCACTCACCAAGGCAAGGGAGGTAAGTGTACAAAAGTAATGAACCGTTTTAAAATTCTATATTGTTTGTCAGCCCTTACAGTTAGTAAGCTATTCTGATACAAGTTGGCATCATTCTGTCTGTCTGTATTTTTCTCTCCTAAAATTGTAGTTGTGATTGACCTCTAATGATAGTTGACATCATTTTGTAATAACCATAATATACAAAATATTTTGATAACTTTATATCACACATTTTCAGTTACTATATGTTTTTCAAAGATTTAATTTTTGATCATTACAGTCACACAAGAGAGTGTCCCTAAAGCTCCATGACAAATTCACCATGTGGATAAATCGCTGGCGGGAGGAAAATCTGACGGAGAATCAAAAGACGGCTTGTGAGGATTGGCTGATGGGACATACTGAGGATCTGGTGGCGTGTACCACCACGAAGGAATCTTGCGGTACCGAAGATGCCACACCCTACTTCACCTTTAACAAATACAAGGTGGAGTATGAATACGAGACCAAAAGTGAGGCAGGGGAACCAGCTGAGCCAGTTAAAGAGGCCACTAATTAAGGAGGTTACTAATGAATCTATCGATAACAACCGAAATTTCAGCAAGTACTTGCTTAATATTATCTAAAGTTAACTATAAGAGAAAACGGGACTGATGCATTTAAAGAAAGTAGATTGGATGCATTTAAATAAATCTCTTTTTACAGACATTGTATGATGTATTTAAAGGGGTAATGCATTCAACCAATCGTCATTATTTACATAGGTTGACACTTTCAAACAATGATGAATTTCATTTCTTAAAGGTTGCATGTCATTTGATCATGGGAATTTTTATAATTAATTTACACAACCCTGTACATTTCATGACAACATGCAGGAATGAAAATTGCAGTCTGATTGATTATATGTAAATGTACCAAAAACAAGAGATTTAATATATGATCTTAAAAATGAAGTTGTAAATAAGATTTTCAGTGTATATATTTCTGTGTTAAATGGAAGAATCCTGTAGGTATATGTAATTTTTTTAATTCAGGAATGTAAATTGATTACTTAGAGAAATACCTAATCACTTAGTAAAGTTTGTTTGTAATTGTGATCATAAGAGGACTGAGTTATACATCATGTTTGTTGTATATTTTTATTACGCTACATCTATGAGGCCATCTATCATATACTCCATGTTTTCGGGTTTAAGTTAAAAATATCTAAATCTCTTAAAATGCATGCAGTCTGTATATTGTTACATCATCTGTTACAGTGACACAGCATTACAAATTTGATTACATTTAATAATGTAACATTTTATATTATTAAGTCAGCATTTCCTCTGACTTTGCATATTGCATAGACACATTGTATATTTATTCATGTTACATGTGTGTGATCATATTTTGAGAAGATTCGCTATATGCAGAATCAAAATTTTGTTTCTGCCCACATATTTACGAGGTATGTATAAAGCATTAAATCAGAGCCCTATTCACGACTGCAAAAAATGTATAATTCATCTTTTAAAATTCAAAACAGGTAAAATTTTTCTCCATAAAGGTGTGCTTATATGATCTGCAAATTTTTATTTTCACTGTTAATTATTTTTAATCATTTTTCACATGGTTTCTGTAAAGTTAAATCTTCAATTTGTGAATAGAGACTTCATGACAATTACATTATTACATGTAATGCCTGGGACTGTAATTTTATGACTGGGATATGACATATACCTCTTATTATTGTAAAATAATTGCCTGTAAATAGTCATAAACCTCAGAATTACAATGTAGATTGTAAGAAATGCAACTTGTAAGTCTGTAGTATTACATTTTTATTACATATTGCAATGTAATACGTGTGTCATTGAATTTTCCATACTGGTCAGATTGTAAAAGTAATGTTATTATATATTACAATTATTATTAATTACATTGTAACATTTCTGTACATGAATTTCTCTTTTGGTCAAACTGATGCTGCCTTCTCATCTACCTTAACTTGGTCATCTACATTCACTTTGTTTGTCATCTACTTTCACTTTGTGTATGTTTAGTGTAGAAAAAGTGTATTAATTAAAAGTAATAAGTCCAAAATTGTTGTCTTCTTATGTGCTTTCATTTTAAGCCATTCTGATGAAAATAGCTGAGTGTTATTTCAGGTATGTTCCCAAAACAAAGTTTTGGAATATATTGTTTTTACTTTCTTTTCTAAAATTTCATCTCCAGTACTTTTTTGTTCAGTGTTTTGGGAAACTACTCATCTAATTGACATTAGGGTTTTAGGGTTAACAGTCATGCGGAACAAAGGTCATTAAGCGCTCACGTGATGACTGGTATAATTGAAACAACAATTACTTTGCTATATTTTTATGATATGCTTTGAACGTCAGTATATTAACTTAAATTAGTGGTGTAATCGAGGTGATGTTAGGAAATTACCAAAAACAGTAGGATCATGCACGTGCTCTTCACTCTGATTGGCTGAGACAAAAATCTCAATAAATTCCTTGTTTTTTGTCGAAATACAATGGAATTTAAAGTATGGGCATATATTTGTAAAGTTCTACAAAAAATATATAGGAGAATTCTGGAAAATGTGCGCATGTACGTGTGCTGCAGTTTGATTGGTTGAAACTTAAATGGCTATAACTTTCTTAGTTTTGAAAAAAGGACGAAATTCTGAAAGTAAATCTATAGGTGTAGTGCATCCTTACATTTTGCTACTATCAAACCTGAATGCAAAGACATGCTTGTATGTGTGCTAAATTCTGATTGGCTAATACTTACTTGGTTATATCTTGCTTATTTTTTGATATTTTTAACGTGGGTAAATATTGTGAGAACTAAAAGAAAACATATGTAAAAAAATCTATAAAAAATGTGCAAGCACACGCACTGATACTTGATAGGTTAATACCTGTGCGGCTATATCGGAGTATTTTTCTGATAAAATAGTCTGCAAAATAAAGTTTGAATCTATAATACAAAAGTATTGCCTAATTTAATGAAGCTTGTAGGGAATGTGAAACCGAAAGGGAGTGAGGAGCAATGTGGGGAACATCCTGTTACAATTACCACTCATTTTGCTTGGTCTATACAGGGACGTTAATAGCTTATATTCTGTATGTCTACATATTGCCAGACCAAATCAGACTAAGAATGAAAACTTTTGTGGCAGTAGACTTGTAATACAGGCATTGTAAAACTGATACGTCACTGAGATGTTTTGTGATGTTAAAATCGTCTCCCCGGTTGTGAGTCCCTGACAGAAGCTGTTCCAGAACCAGGATGATCTTTTGGCCGAGTTTGGTCAGTTCCTGCCGGACGTCACCTTATATGTAAGTATTGGAGAAATATTATATCTTAAAGGAGAAAACAAGTTGATGGGATGGGGTCATTTTGTGATGGAAAGGTAATTATTGTTGAGATGTGATATCTTGGGAGAGGGTATCATGAGGTTTGACTGTGTATGTAAGTAAAGGGAAACTCTTAGGTGGAAAATGTTTGTAGAATGGTACATCTGTAACTTTCAGTTCGTTGTAATCTGTGTGTTATTGTAGAATACTAATGGTCACTCTTTCTACTGTAATTCGAGATACAATGATGCACCTGACTGTACCTAATTATACCCCCCGCAAACGAAGTTTAGGGGGGGGTATATTGGAATCAGCTTGTCCGTCTGTCTGTCCGTCTGTCTGTCTGTCTGTCTGTAGACGAGATTTTGTCCGGACCATTTCTTGGAAACTGTTGCAAGGATTTGTCTGAAAATTTGTACACTTATTCTTTGCCATATGAAGGTGTGCACCTGGTATTTTCATCATGATTGGATAATTTTTTTTGCATTTTACAGGTTTTTTTTTTTCATTTTTATTATGTGGTTTTGTCCGGATCTGTTCCCAGAGACTATTGCATAGATTTGTATGAAAATTTGTACACTTATTATTTACCATATGAAGATGTGCACCTGGTATTTTCAACATTATTTGATAATTTTTCTGCATTTTACAGGTGTTTTTTTTATTTTTATTGACTTAGTCATTTCGGGTTCATGTCAAAGGTTTGAGACATAGAATCTAGAACATCTGTACAAAAATGTGAACTACAGCTTAAAACTACTCATTAGAACTAAAAAAATAAAATCACAAAGTATTAAAAACAGTTTTTACATTACACAGCAGATAGTGTAAATCCATTTGTCCCTTGGGAGTAATGAGTGGACATGCATCCAGTTAAAGATTAATTAATGAGTTCAGTGTGGGAAGCTGTTAGGGCATCTCTGATCAAGCAGGTCTTATCTATGTCTCTGGGGAATTGGGCAGAAAGAAATAAAGATCTCTGTTGTTTAAGTCTCTTAATTGTAATTTATGTCTGTCAAAATACATAGTTACTGGAACCAGCCTTTTATTTTTAAAATGAGTTTGATATAAAGATATTAAAATCAATTTGATTTTGTATAATTAATTATGATATTTTTTTTTTCAACAATCAATTTGCAGAGTGTCATGTCTCACAAAGATGGCAGATAGTTGCAAACTATTTTTTCAATGTAATAAAAAACACTGTAATTATTAGTATTGATGTTTTATTAGGCTGCACCTTAGTTTCATTCATGAAATAAAGTGCCCCACCACAGCATGATACACCCATCAAATATTGTTAAATTATCATAAACAGTTTAGATTCAATTGTTCGAATGACATCTTAGTGAGACAAGGCAGTCTGCAATTTGTTGTAAAGATATAAAAATTAAAATAAAAAATGTACAATAAATAATTAGTTTAAATTATATTATACAATATCATATAAGTTTTGATTATTATATACAATATCAAATTAGTTTTAATTACATCAAATTTATCTTGAAAGTAAGACTAGCCAACAAGAACAATTAAGAGACTGATTCCTTTTGCCCAATTCCCAAGAGATGTAGATAACACCTGCTTGATCAGAGATGCTCTACCAGTTATCTCCTCACACTAAACTCATTAATTTATCTCTAATTTGACATGCAATTTTCTGCTATCAAAATTTTCCTTGGCCAGTGCCTGATCATTACACCCATGGGAGAGGTGGAATTTTTCTTGTTACAGATTGCTATAAAGAACATAATGAAAAAAATAAGACTAGTGTTTTCTTGATTTAACACTTTTTTTTTTAATAAAGATACTGCAATACTCTGACATCTTTTGGGATTGTGTAATTTAAAAGTTAAAAGACGTAGTTTTTTTGATTCTAACTCTAATGATTTTCTAGTTATGATTTTTCCATATTTGGCCATAGCATCTTTATTAAAGGTCAGAGCGACCTGGTTTTAATGTGCGACACACCTTCTACCCTAGATGTATCAGCTGACAAAGTTTGATAATTCTAGGCCTAATAGTATTGAAGTTATGAGCCGGACATGAAAAAGCTAACAGACGGACGGACATGAACGCTATAACATAATACGTCCCGTCTTAAGACGGGCGTATAAAAAATATATTAATGAGTAATTAAATTTTCACTGTAAATGTTTAAGCAAATTGTGAACACCTCTCACATCTAGAAAACATTAGTGATTTGGTACATTCTCTGAAAAACCCAGCGGGGGGTATTTGTCCCTTTTGGACAGTTCTAGTTTTAGCTTTGACATGTCTTTATATGTTGGAACTATGATGATTAAAATACATCTGAAAAAATGTTGTATTGTAATAGTCTTCAGAATGTTTTCTGTCTAATACCACCACCATCTGCTTTGGTTTACAGCTGAACATGTTGCAAACTGACAGCTCATCCCTTGGGGTTAGAAATGACCACTCCTCCACTGTGAAGAAACCATCTCTTGGCAACAAATTCAGATGGGGAAGAGTAGGAAGATTGTTGTTTAGTATTTATGTACAGTTTACCTGTATAAGGGAGAGAAAATTTCCACAAAGGTTATTTCTCTATATAATATATAAAAGAAGAATTATACATGAGAATGAAATTTTAACAAGCAGATGGTTTCATATCACTATTATGTAGAAATATTTACGGTAGTCAGATGAGTAAGGTTCTGGTAAACAACCTCAACAAAAAAGTAGTGTTGTAAGAATGTTTAATATGCAAGGTCTGAAATCCCCATTTTCTCCCCTTTAAAGAAGGTCGGTATTGGGTAGTAAAATCAGCAGGGTTAGTTCAAACTTTCTCAGAAGGTTTGCAGAGTGTAAAATTCTGTGAGCAAAGTCCTCAGAATTTTATGGTGCTAGATCTGAAATATTCTGTAGTTCTGAGGTAGGGTAGATTTTTTAATGGAATATCTTTAAGAATTTTTTTTTTTTTTTTTTTTTTTTTTTTTTTTTTTTTTTTACAGAAAAGGGGAGTATTGAAAGATATTTCACTTGCTGAAGCTGTAAGATTTGGAACTCTTAACGAGTTTGCCTTCTTTGATAGAGTGAGTGATAAAAAAAAATCAGAGCCATGTTTTTTTTTTTTATGTATTAAGTTTTTTTTTCAATTTTAGCAGAAAACCATACTTCAGTGTGAATGAGGAGGCTAAAGGTTGAGCAATAAACATCTTTTACAATTTAAAAGAAAAGGCAGAAAAAACTGTTACCTTTATACTAGTTTATATCTACGCTTTACCACAAATAAAAAAAATGTCAATGCATTAACATGGATCTTGTAGTTATTTAATTAAAGCATCCACTACTGTCCAAATCCTGCATATTTTTATATTATTTTGAAGGATTTCGACAGAAGGACAATCTTAAACTGTGCATTACATGTAAAATGCCATTATTTTTAAAAACTAATTTTACATTGTAATTTTCAGGTGAGGAAGTCCCTTAATTAAGCACCCCGAGGTTGATGAGAATGTTCTTTGATGTCTAGATCTCGATAACCAGGAAGTGATTTCACGAATGGAACTAGCTGGTTTAGCTTGTCCAGACCTTCCTACAGTGAGTTCCTGGTTCCAGTTTTATATTGTTTTGTCAAAATTCATACTTGTATACAGTATATTTATAAATGAAATGAAGACTATCCTTTTAACAGCTCTCAGTTCAGTTTATTATTCAAAATTAAAAGTAAAATTCATTCCATTTGTTTATGCTTTAACCAAACTTTTAAAACTGAATTTTATTTTCCCAAGCTCAGGAAGACAATTTTTTGATTAATTCATTTTTATATTGTTTTTACGTCCCATTCGAGAATTTTTCACTCATATAGAGACGTCACCATATACCGGTGAAGGGCTTCAAATTTTGACCTTTACTCGGCACTCAAAGCCATTGAGCAGTGAGGGATCTTTAAAGTGCCAACGCCCGCAGTGACACGGAGCCTCGGTTTTTAAGGTATCATCCGAAGGAATCGCAACTTTCACTTCAAAGTGCCGAGCGCATGGCGAAAGAGCATTTGCTACCTATTTTTTATCGACTTAGGTCAGTCGCGGCCGGGATTGGAACTCACGACCTTCCGATCACGGAGCGAATGCTCTACCAACTGAGGTACCGTGATGGTGAAGACAATTTATTAAAGCAAAGTTAATAATGATCTTAACTTTGAGGGGGGGGGGGTCATTTTGATGCCACCTTTTTTGTCCTGCAGGAGATCCCCTGATTTGTACACATGGTTCAAGGATTCCTATAGTGTAGGATACAAGGAGTCAGATGGCACAACTGAGTCAGTTCCTTAGTTAAGGTGCCCTTGAGAAGGAGAAGAACAGTAGGGAGCTCGCAATGGAAATGGGTCAGTGTTTATGACAATTTATCCTCGATTTCAAATGAGCTCTGAATTTATCACCCGGTAGGTCAGTGTTTCTGTTGATGGATTCCTTAGTATTAAAACTGCTACCACTGCTACCGTTGATGTTTAGATATATAAAAAATCAAAATTGTTGAAAATTTGATAGATAAATTTTCTTATGTATATTATACACAAGGGATATGGGTAATATGAATTTGACCTAACGTTGATTTTTATTTTTAAGAAATTAAGATAAAGAGGTGGGGGGGGGGGGGGGTTGTCTTGTATTATTTTTGATATATTTTCTATCTTTAGTTGTGACGAAATATTAGTCTTTATTTGTATGAAAACAGCACTTTCCATTTCAGCTTCCTTTGCAATTTCAACAAGTAATTTTTAAGGTAGAGAGGTTCAACAAGTTACTATATTGATATCCCAACTGATTCGGAGATTGTCTCATGTAAGAGATACGGAGCCAGCTACAGAGCACTGCCCAAGTCCTATCTCCAGCCCAAGTGTTCAGGACAAATCCGCTGTATAGAGAGGTAACTAGTAATTGTCCATATCATTTTGTATTTATAAATCATTGATGTGAAACCAATTTATGACTAAATACAGTAAAACATGCTTATAACAAAGTGCCAGGGGCCGACGATTTTGCTTCGTTATAATTGTATTTATGAGCGTTATCCTATTCCATTAAGTTTACAGTTTATTTTAAAGTCACTGGGATTGAAATTACTTTGCCATAAGTGTCTATTCAGTATAAGCGTGTTTGCTCTAAGAGAGTTTTACTGTACAGGGTTATGGCCCCCTTCTTTGTGATGAGGAAATAACAACTATATTATCTTATTATTTGTGAGCAAGCTCCTTTGCCTGTGCATAGATTAGTTAGTTTTTGATGGTAAACATTCAGTGGTGTAATCAAAATTCATAAATATTGCACTAATCCTGCAGAGAGATAAAGGTTTGTATTAGTAACTTTCTTAGGTTAAAAATTTCATGCAATTTGACTCTTAAGAAGTAGAATTCCAATTTTATCTGTTGAATTCTTGTGATCATTCAATCTGTTAAAAGAAAGATAAATTTGTGAATTTTGTTTTAACATTCAAATTTCTTGAAACACTTTTGAAAATAACATGTAGATATTATCTGTAAAATGATATCTGTCCCATGCGTTGTATTTGTAGCGGGTATTCCCGGCAATATGGAAAACACAGCTTTAACTTTTAAATTATATGTTTATTAATGTGACACGTCCAGTTGAATCAATGATAGATAAATGGATAATATGGAATATATAGAAAAGTCCTGAAATATATCAATTGCGTTATAAAAATATATACAAAAAGTATATCAATTATCTAATATTCCGATCATAAAAATATAACAAATTATTTGTCTTCCCTTTTACAATTAATTATCATGTTTCAATTTCACTCGATATGATAACATATATAATATACTATATAAGGGAGATAACTTTTAAAACATAATTACTCTGACAGTCTTGTGAAAAGTTATCTTTCATTTATGTTTCTTTCGAATCATAAAAATATATATACAGATAGACATACCAATTAATGGAATTGAACTTTCTCCAAATGCGTTTATATATATTTTATACTTTTGGTGTTACCTATGTACAATAAATGAAATATTCAGGATTTGTTTTTTACAAAAACCTTTCCCATAACCATTGTATGCACATTAAAACTCGGTTATAACGAAGTCACTGGGACCTGTGAAATTACTTCGCTATATCCGTAATTCGTTATATGTAATTAATGCTTCATTAAATGTTTCATATTTATTTCAGGATAGTCAGTCAGAAATGTTAAAATCCGAACCCGATCTTTTACGCTTTCAACAAAGCTATTTACAAAAAATTCAGCATGCTCATAATATCGACGAATCGGGCTACAGTCCATTAATACATTTTCATTAGGCGACAGTGTTGACGTTTTCACGTTTTCATACAATGCTTGCAAGTTCAGGAACTATTTCCTTTTACGGAACTTCTTTCTTCCCCTACCGATTCTAAAAATACGCTTGCATTTATTCTATAGTCCTAAACAATTTAACTTTTTAATGTTATCTGAATGCGTAGCCTAATGGTTAGCGCACCTGCCTTTCAAACCAAGGGTTTTGAGTTCGAGTCTTGCTGGAGGATCAATTTTTTTTTTTTTTTTTTTTTTTTTTTTTTTTTTTAACAACCTTTTACAAAAACACCCAAAAAGATTTAAAAACTTGTTATCTGTCCAGGAGCAACGAGTTCCTTTTTGTTTTATTAAGGTCTTCCGTCTTCAGCGGAAGACCTTCTTGTTATTCTTAGTTTTTTTTTTTACTTTTATTATTAGGGTCTTCCGTCTTCAGCGGAAGACCCTTCTATTATTCTTCGGTTTCTTTTTTACCTTTATTAGGGTCTTCCGTCTTCAGCGGAAGACCCTTCTATTATTCTTCGGTTTCTTTTCTACCTTTATTAGGGTCTTCCGTCTCCAACGGAAGACCCTTCTATTATTCTATTGTTTCTTTTTCACTTTTATTATTAGGGTCTTCCGTCTTCAGCGGAAGACCCTTCTATTATTCTATTGTTTCTTTTTCACTTTTATTATTATTCTTTTTTTTTCTTTACAATTTTTGTGCAGACGATTTCTCGGAGATGGCTCGATCGATTTATTTGAAATTTTCAGGGAAGATGTATCTTTATCTGAAGCTTATACGTTTTTTTTCATTTTTTTGAAAATCACTTCCGGTCGGGAGTTATCTCCCTTTTATCAAAATTCAGAGGACCTCCTTGTCTGCGATGGAACTCAAAAACGGCTTAAGCTATAGCGCTGAAATTTTCAGTGATGATAGAGGACATGTTGCCATTTTGCACCTGGGTTTGGATATTTTCCGGAAGTGCCTAGTATGGAAGCTCGGTAGGGGTCGAAATTTAGGACACGAATCATGAGTGAATTTTTGAGACATTTTGTATCATATCTTTTAAAGTATAATTATTTTGTAAAAACATATTGAACAATATTTGTGCAGAATGACAAGATCTTTAAGATGATATCAAGAAAAAAGTGCTAACTTATCAAATTAGGGGCCGAGAGGGGCCGAAAGTACTAAATAAATAACTCTTTAACGATCAATATTTTGGTATACATTACTGAAGCAAAAATGTCTATCTTAACAATTTACAACTATATATTATGATATTTACTTCATATGTTACATAATTAGGGGCCATAAGGGGCCAGAATGCCAAATCTTTGGCACTCTATATCTCGAAAGTGGGAAATATTTTGATAAGTAATATTGAATAAAAGATGTTCAAAATAATGTTCTACACAATATTTTACCTTTCGATTTTTGCTAAACATCCCTTTTAAGGAGTTGAAGGGCTGGCCCCTAAATATATCTTTTGCATATATCTCGGAAACGAAAAAGAATTTCTGAATAGTTGTTGAACAAAAAGTGTTCAAAATCATAAGAGCTTTAAAGTGGAATGAAGAAAAAGGGGCTGGCCCCTCAAAATAGGGGCCGAGAAAAGCCGAAAGTCTCAAATCATTAACTCTTTAACGATAAATATTTTGCGATTCATTACAGAAGCAAACATTTTTATCTCGACAATTTCCAACTATATATTATGATATTCACGACACATGTTACATAATTAGGGGCCAGAACGCCAAATCTTTGGCACTCTATATCTCGAAAGTGGGAAATGTTTTGGTAAGCAATATTGAATAAAAGATGTTCAAAATAATGATCTGATCAATATATAACCTTTCGATTTTTGCTAAACGTCCCCATAAAGGAGTTGAAGGGCTGGCCCCTAAATATTTCTTTTGCATATATCTCGGAAACAAAAAAATAATTTCTGAATAGCTGTTGAACAAAAAGTGTTCAAAATCATAAGAGCTTTAAAGTGGTATGAAGAAAAAGGGGCTGGCCTCTCAAAATAGGGGCTGAGAGGGGCCAAAGGTCTATAATCAATAACTATTAAATAATAAATATTTTGTTATATATTACTGAAGCGAAATTGATCATCTTCACACTCGTTAACTATATAACATGGTGTTTACATCATATCTTATGCAATAAGGGTAATTAGGGGTCAGATTGTATAATCTTTGGCGCAATAAATCTTGAAAAGGAAGAATATTTTGATAAGCAATATTTTAAGAAAAAAAATGTTCAAAATAATATTCTTAATTATATGCAATCATTCAATTTTCGCTAGACGTCCCCATTTAGGACTTAAAGGGTCGGCCCTTAATATTTCTTTTGCATATATCTCCGAAACAAAAAAGAATTTCTGAATAGTTGTTGAACAAAAAGTATTCAAAATCATGAGAGCTTTAATATGATATCAAGAAAAAGGGGCTGACCACTCATATAAGGAGCGAAGACGGGCCGGAAGTGTTTAATCTATAACTTTTTAATGATCAATATTTTGTTACACATTACTGAAGGAAAATTGTTTGTCTTAACAATTTATTTAAATAACTATTTTTTAACGAAAATCTCAGTCAAATTCTTATCTCATCTTATCGAAAATCAGACGGAAGACCCACTCGTTGCTCGCAACGAGATCTCATCTAGTTATTATTAGGGTCTTCCGTCTTCAGCGGAAGACCCTTCTATTATTCTTCGGTTTCTTTTTCACCTTTATTATTATTATTAGGGTCTTCCGTCTTCAGCGGAAGACCCTTCTATTATTCTTCAGTTTCTTTTTTACCTTTATTAGGGTCTTCCGTCTTCAGCGGAAGACCCTTCTATTATTCTTCGGTTTCTTTTTCACTTTTATTATTATTATTTTTATTCTTTTTTCTTCTTACAAATTTTGTGCAGACGATTTCTCGGAGATGGCTTGTTCAATTTCATTCAAATTTTCATGGTAGATGCGTTGACATCTGAAGTTAATTCCGGCAATTCCCTTAAGGGATATTAACTTCCGGTCGGAAGTTATCGCCCTTTTATCAAAATTTAGAGGACCTCCTTGTCTGCGATGGAACTCAAAAACGGCTTAAGCTAGAGCGCTGAAATTTTCAGTGATGATAGAGGACATGTTGCCATTTTGCACCTGGGTTTGGATATTTTCCGGAACCGCCTAGTATGGAAGCTCGGTAGGGGTCAAAATTAAGGACACGAAACATGAGTGAATTTTTGAGACATTTTGTATCATATCTTTTAAAGTATAATTATTTTGTTAAAACATACTGAATAATATTTATGCAGAATGACAAGATCTTTAATATGATATCAAGAAAAAAGGGCTGACTTGTCATATTAGGGGCCGAGAGGGGCCAAAAGTATTAAATTAATAACTCTTTAACAATCAATATTTTGGTATACATTTCTGAAGCAAAAATGTTTATCTTAACAATTTACAACTATTTATTATAATATTTATGTCATATGTTACATAATTAGGGGCCATAAGGGGCCAGAAGGCCAAATCTTTGACGCTTTATATCTTAAAACTATGAAATATTTTGATAAGCAATATTGAACAAAAGATGTTCAAAATAATGTTCTAAACAATATGCAACCTTTCATTTTTTGCTAAACATCCCCATTAAGGAGTTGAAGGATCGGCCCCTAAATACTTCTTATGCAAATATCTCAGAAACGAAAAAGAATTTCTGACTAATTGTTGAACAAAAAGTGTTCAAAATCATGAGAGCTTTAAAATGATGTGAAGAAAAAGGGGCTAGACCCTCAAAATAGGGGCTGAGAGGGGCCGAAAGTCTTTGATCAATTACTCTTTAACGATCAATATTTTGTAATGCATTACTGAAGCAAAAATGTTTATCTCAAAACTTTACAACTATATATTATGATATTTACATCAAATGTTACATAATTAGCGGCCATAAGGGGCCAGAATGCCAAATCTTTGACGCTTTATATCTCAAAAGTTGGAAATATTTTGATAAGCAATATTGAACAAAAGATGTTCAAAATAATGTTCTAAACAATGTGCAACCTTTCATTTTTTGCTAAAAGTCCCCATTAAGGAGTTGAAGGACCGGCCCCTAAATATATCCTTTGCATATATTTTGGAAACGAAAAAGAATTTTTGAATACTTGTTGAACAAAAAGTGGTCAAAATCTTGAGAGCTTTAAGTTGATATCAATGAAAAGGGTCTGACCCCTTAAATAAAGGGCCGAGAGGGGCCAAAAGTGTACAATCAATAACTCTTTAATGATCAATATTTTGTAATATATTACTGAAGCGAAATAGTTCATCTTCACACACTTTTTCATAATAACATGATGTTGATATCATATGTTCCGCACTAAGGGGTCTTTAGGGGGCCAGATTGCATAATCTTTGGCGCAATATATCTCGAAAAGGAAGAATATTTTGATAAACAGTATTGAACAAAAGACGTTCAAAATAATATTCTGAACAATATGCATTCTTTCAATTTTTGCTAGACGTCTCCATTTAGGACTTGAAGGGCCGGCCCTTAATATTTCTTTTGCATATATCCCGAAAACAAAAAAGAATTTCTGACTAGTTGTTGAACAAAAAGTGTTCAAAATCATGAGAGCTTTAAGATGATATCAAGAAAAAGGGGCTGACCTCTCACATTAGGGGAAAAGAAGGGCCGAAGTTCTTTAATCTATAACCCTTTAATGATCAATATTTTGTTAAACATTACGGTATTAAAGCAAAATTGTTCGTCTTAACAATTTATTTATATCATTATATTTGATCGAAAATCTCAGTCAAATTCTTATCTCATCTTATCAAAAATCGGACGGAAGACCCACTCGTTGCTCGCAACGAGATCTCATCTAGTTATTATTATTATTATTCTTTTTTTTCTTTACAAAATTTGTGCAGAAGATTTCTCGGAGATGGCTCGTTCGATTTTATTCAAATTTTCATGGTAGATGCGTTGACATCTGAAGTTAATTCCGGCAATATCGTTTTTTGAAAATCACTTCCGGTCGGAAGTAATCGCCCTTTTATTAAAATTCAGAGGACCTTCTTGTCTGCGATGGAACTCAAAAACGGCTTAAGCTAGAGCGCTGAAATTTTCAGTGATGATAGAGGACATGTTGCCATATTGCACCTGGGTTTAGATATTTTCCGGAAGTGCCTAGTATGGAAGCTCGGTAGGGGTCGAAATTTAGGACACGAATCATGAGTGAATTTTTGAGACATTTTGTGTCATATCTTTTAAAGTATAATTATTTTGTTAAAACATACTGAACAATATTTGTGCAGAATAAAAAGATCTGTAATATGATATCAAGAAAAAAGGGCTGACTGATCACATTAGGGGCCGATAGGGGCCAAAAGTCTTTAATCGATAACTCTTAAACAAGCAATATTTTTGTATACATTACTGAAGCAAAAATATTTATCTTAACAAACTACAACTATATATTATGATTTTTACGTCATATGTTACATAAATAAGGGCCATAAGGGGCCAGAATGCTTAATCTTTGAAGCTTTATATCTCGAAAAGGGGAAACATTTTGAAAAGCAATATTGAACAAAAGTTGATTAGAATGATATTCTCAACAATGTGCATTCTTTTAATTTTTCCTAAACAGCCCCTATAAGGACTTAAAGGGACGGCCCCTAAATATTTCAAGTCTACATATCTCGAAAACGAAACGAAACTTCTGAATAGTTATTGAACAAAAAGTCTTCAGAATTACAAGACCTTTCATGTGATATCAAGAAAAAGGGGCTGACCCCTCAAATTAGGGGCTCAGAGGGGCCAAAAGTCTTTCATCTATAACTCCTTAACGTTAAATATTTTGATATTAATTATTGAAGCAAAAATGTTCATCTTCACAATCTGCAACTATATATCTTAAAATTTTCTTCAAATATTACGTAATTAGGGGCCATAAGGGGCCAGAATGCTTAATCTTTGACGCTTTATATCTCGAAAAGGGGAAACATTTTGTAAAGCAATATTGAACAAAAGTTGTTTAGAATGATGATCTGAACAATGTGCATCCTTTTAATTTTTCCTAAACAGCCCCTATAAGGACTTAAAGGGACGGCCCCTAAATATTTCAAGTCTACATATCTCGAAAACGAAACGAAACTTCTGAATAGATGTAGAACAAAAAGTCTTCAGAATTACAAGACCTTTCATGTGATATCAAGAAAAAGGGGCTGACCCCTCAAATTAGGGTCTCAGAGGGGACAAATGTCTTTCATCTATAACTCCTTAACGTTAAATATTTTGATATTAATTATTGAAGCAAAAATGTTCATCTTCACAATCTGCAACTACTGTATATATCTTAGAGTTTCTTTCAAATATTACGTAATTAGGGGCCATAAGGGGCCAGAATGCTTAATCTTTGACGCTTTATATCTCGAAAAGGGGAAATATTTTGAAAAGCAATATTGAACAAAAGTTGATTAGAATGATGTTCTCAACAATGCGCATCCTTTGAATTTTTCCTAAACAGCCCCTATAAGGACTTAAAGGGACGGCCCCTAAATATTTCAAGTCTACATATCTCGAAAACGAAACGAAACTTCTGAATAGTTGTAGAACAAAAAGTCTTCAGAATCACAAGACCTTTCATGTGATATCAAGAAAAAGGGGCTGACTCCTCGAATTAAGGTCTCAGAGGGGCCAAAAATCTTTTATCTATAACCCTTCTACATTAATGTTCATCTTCACGATCTGCTACTATAAATATTTTAAAATCTTCATCAAACATTGCGTTTTTAGGTGCCATAATGATCAAAATTTTGTTAATCATAACTGAAGCAAATTGTACGTTTTCACTATTTATATATTTATGAACGAAAATCTCAGTCAAATTCGTATCTCATCTTATCAAACATCGGACGGAAGACCCACTCGTTGCTCGCAACGAGATCGCATCTAGTTATTATTCTTTTTTCTTCTTACAAATTTTGTGCAGACGATTTCTCGGAGATGGCTGGATCAATTTCATTCAAATTTTCATGGTAGATGCGTTTACATCTGAAGTTAATTCCGGCAATTCCGTTAAGGGATATTTACTTCCGGTCGGAAGTTATCTCCCTTTTATGAAAATTTAGAGGGCCTCCTTGTCTGCGATGGAACTCAAAAACGGCTTAAGCTAGAGTGCTGAAATTTTCAGTGATGATAGAGGACATGTTGCCATTTTGCACCTGGGTTTGGATATTTTCCGGAAGTGCCTAGTATGGAAGCTCGGTAGGGGTCAAAATTTAGGACACGAATCATGAGTGAATTTTTGAGACATTTTGAATCATATCTTTTAAAGTATAATTATTTTGTTAAAACATACTGAACATAATTTGTGCAGAATGACAAGATCTTTAATATGATATCAGGAAAAAAGGGCTGACTTATCATATTAGGGGCCGAGAGGGGCCAAAAGTTTTAACTCAATAACTCTTTAACGATCAATATTTTTGTATACATTACTGAAGCAAAAATGTTTATCTCAACAATTTACAACTATATATTATAATATTCATATCATATGTTACGTAATTAGGGGCCATAAGGGGCCAGAATGCTAAATCTTTGACGCTTTTTATCTCAAAAGTGGGAAATAATTTGATAAGCAATATTGAACAAAAGATGTTCAAAATAATGTTCTTAACAATATGCAACCTTTCATTTTTTGCTTAACGTCCCCCATTCAGGAGTTGAAGGGCTGGCCCCTAAATACTTCTTTTGCAAGTATATCAGAAACGAAAAAAAATTTCTGACTAGTTGTTGAACAAAAAGTGTTCAAAATCATGAGAGCTTTAAAGTAATATGAAGGAAAAGGGGCTGGCCCCTCAAAATAGGGACTGAGAGGGGCCGAAAGTCTTTGAACAATAACTCTTTAACGATCAATATTTTGTTAAACATTACTAAAGCAAAATTGTTCGTCTTAACAATTTATTTATATCATTATATTTGAACGAAAATCTCAGTCAAATTCTTATCTCATCTTATCAAAAATCGGACGGAAGACTCACTCGTTGCTCGCAACGAGATCGCATCTAGTTATTATTCTTTTTTTTTCTTTACAATTTTTGTGCAGAAGATTTCTCGGATTTGGCTCGATCGATTTACTTGAAAATTTCAGGGAAGATGTATCTTTGTCTGAACCTTATACATTTTTCTCATTTTTTTGAAATTCACTTCCGGTCGGAAGTTATCGCCCTTTAATCAAAATTCAGAGGACCTCCTTGTCTGCAATGGAACTCAAAAACGATTAAAGCTAGAGTGCTGAAATTTTCAGCGATGATAGAGGACATGTTGCCATTGATCACCTGGGTTTTCAAATCTTCCGGAAGTGCCTAGTATGGAAGCTCGGTAGGGGTCAAAATTTAGGAACCGAATCATGAGTGAATTTTAGAGACATTTCTTACGATAACATTTTAATTATGAGCATTTTGTTAAAACATATTGAACAGAAATTGTGTAGAATTACAAGATCTTTTATATGAAATCAAAGAAAAAGGGCTGACTTATCACATTAGGGGCTGAGAAGGGCCGAAAATTTTTAATCAATAACTCTTTAAGGATCAATATTTTGTAATACGTTACTGAAGCAAAAATGTTTATCTCAACTTTTTACAACTATATATTATGATATTCACATCATTCGTTACATAATTAGGGGCCAGAAGGGGCCAGAATGCTTAATCTTTGACGCTTTATATCTCAAAAGTGGGAAATATTTTGATAAGCAATATTGAACAAAAGATGTCCAAAATAATGTTCTTAACTAGAAGCAACCTTTCATTTTTTGCTAAACGTCCCCATTAAGGAGTTGAAGGGCCGGCCCCTAAATACTTCTTTTGCAAATATCTCAGAAACGAAAAGGAATTTCTGACTAGTTGTTGAACAAAAAGTGTTCAAAATCATGAGAGCTTTAAAGTGATATGATGAAAAAGGGGCTGGACCCTCACAATAGGGGCTGAGAGGGGCCGAAAGTCTTTGAACAATAACTCTTTAACGATCAATATTTTGTAATGCATTACTGAAGCAAAAATGTTTATCTCAACAATTTACAACTATATATTATGATATTCATATCATATGTTACATAATTAGTGGCCAGAAGGGGCCAGAATGCTAAATCTTTGACGCTTTATATCTCAAAAGTAGGAAATATTTTGATAAGCAATATTGAACAAAAGATGTCCAAATTAATGTTCTAAACAGGATGCAACCTTTCATTTTTTGCTTAACGTCCCCATTAAGGAGTTGAAGGGCCGGCCCTTAAATACTTCTTTTGCGAATATCTCAGAAACGAAAAAGAATTTCTGAATAGTTGTTGAACAAAAAGTGTAAAAAATCATGAGAGCTTTAAGGTAATATCAAAGAAAAGGGTCTGACCCCTTAAATAAGGGACCGAGAGGGGTCAAAAGTACACAATCAATAACTCTTTAATGATCAATATTTTGTAATATATTGCTTAAGCGAAAAAGTTCTTCTTCACACACTTTATCTTAATAACATGATATTGATATCATCTGTTGCGCAACAAGGGGTCTTTAGGGGGCCAGATTGCATAATCTTTGGTGCAATATGTCTCGAAAAGGAAACATATTTTGATAAACAGTATTGAACAAAAGACGTTCAAAATAATATTGTGAACAATATGCAATCTTTGAATTTTTGCTAGACGTCCCCATTTAGGACTTGAAAGGCCGGCCCTTAATATTTCTTTTGCATACATCCCGAAAACAAAAAAGAATTTCTGACTAGTTGTTGAACAAAAAGTGTTCAAAATCATGAGAGCTTTAAGATGATATCAAGAAAAAGGGGCTGACCTCTCACATTAGGGGTCAAGAAGGGCCGAAAATCTTTAATCTATAACCATTTAATGACCAATATTTTGTTAAACATTATTAAAGCAAAATTGTTCGTCTTAACAATTTATTTATATCATTATATTTAAACGAAAATCTCAGTCAAACTCTTATCTCATCTTATCAGAAATTGGACGGAAGACCCACTCGTTGCTCGCAACGAGATCTCATCTAGTTAGGGTCTTCCGTCTCCAACGGAAGACCCTTCTATTATTCTATTGTTTCTTTTTCACTTTTATTATTATTATTAGGGTCTTCCGTCTTCAGCGGAAGACCCTTCTATTATTCTTCGGTTTCTTTTTTACCTTTAACGCATTCCAAAATCAAAACAGAAAATCTTTTTTTCTGTTTTAGGCATTTTGCCCTCAGGTGTTGACAAAATCTAACAAAAAACACAGTTTTATAAGATATTTATTCATAAGATTGTGAAAAATCAGCATTTTTCTAATGGATACACGATCTAGTGTCACAAATAAACTGAAATTTAAATATTTGGAGGACCTATTGACAATTTAGCATGACTTTACGGGGTAAATTTCCCCCGAAAGAAAATCACTGATTCACATCTTAAAGATAGCAAAAACATACAGGGTAAATTTCCTCTCAAGAATGACATTGAAACAGTACTTAAAGTAATTCAAAACAAAAGCAACAATCTTTTATATAGCAAGACTTTACGGGGTAAATTTCCCCCGAAAGAAAATCACTGATTCACATCTTAAAGATAGCAAAAACATACAGGGTAAATTTCCTCTCAAAAATGACATTGAAACAGTACTTAAAGTAATTCAAAACAAAAGCAACAATCTTTTAGATAGCAAGACTTTACGGGGTAAATTTCCCCCCAAAGAATATCACTGAATATCACTGATGCAGTTTTCACTACTCTTATAAAAAGCTAACATTACACTTTGAAAATGGCAGAACTCTACAGGGTAAATTTCCTCTCAAAAATATGACATTGATTCAGTTTATGTACAGTGTTTGAAAGCAAAAGCAACCATCTTGATGATAGCAAGACTTTACGGGGTAAATTTCCCCCCAAAGAAAATCGCTAATACAGTATTAATGATTCGCAAACATCGTGAAGATGGCAACAATCAATAGAGTAATTTTTCTCTCAAAAATGATATTGATACAGCTTATACACGGTATTTCAAAGCAAAAACAACCATATTTTAGATAGCAAAACTTTACGGGGTAAATTTCCCCCGAAAGAATATCACTGATACAGAAGTTAGGCTTCACAATATCTTGGCGGTAGCAAAAATCTACAGGGTAAATTTCCTCTTAAAATAATTATTGATACAGTTTATTTTATACGTAGAAAAAGCGAACATTACACTTTGAAAAATCGCAGAACTCTACAGGGTAAATTTCCTCTCAGAGATGATATTGATACAGTTTATATACAGTATTAAAAGCAAAAACATCCATCGTTTAGATAGCAAGACTTTACGGGGTAAATTTCCCCCCAAAGAAAATAACTGATATAGTTTTTATGATTCACAACATCTTAAAGATAGCAAAAATCTTCAGGGTAAACTGCCTCCCAAAAATAACATCGATACATCTTCCATATATTAATTCAAAGCAAAAGCACCAATGTTTTAGATAGTAAGACTTTACAGGGTAAATTTCCCCCCAAAGAAGGTATCACTGATACAGTATTCACTACTCTTGTAAAAAGTGAACATTACACTTTGAAAATCGCAGAACTCTACAGGGTAAATTTCCTCTCAACAATGACATTGATTCAGTTTATATACAGTGTTGAAAGCAAAGGCAACCATCTTGATGATAGCAAGACTTTACGAGGTAAATTTCCACCCAAAGAAAATCACTGAAACAGTATTTTTGATTCGCAAACATTTTCAAGATGGCAACAATCTATAAGGTAATTTTCCTCTTAAAAATGACATTGATAAGTTTATATACAGTATTTCAAAGCAAAAACACTCCTCTTTAAGATAGCAAGACTTTACGGGGTAAATTCCTCCCAAAGAAAATCACTGATACAGAATTTATGCTTTGCAATATATTGGAGGTAGTAAAAATTTACGGGTAAATTTCCTCTAAGAATATTACTGATACAGTTTAGATGTACATCATACTTAGAAAAAACAAACATTAAACTTTGAAAATAGCAAGTATGTACGGGTTAAATCCTTCCCTCCCAAAGAGTATCAATAATACAGTTTATATTATTCAAAGCATGACCAAACACTGCGACTCGATGATAGCAAGACTTTACGGGATAACCCCCCCCCCCCCCAAAGAATGTCAATTATGCAGTTTATATAATTCACAGAATAAATCAAATATTACTTTTTGAAAAAAGCAGAACTTTTCAAGGTAAATTTCCTCTCATAAAATAAACTAATTCTGTATATATTGTTTACAGAAAAGTATACATCTTGATGACAAAAAATTTCATATTAAAGAATATCAAAAATATATTATTTTTATATCACAAACGATACTTTTATCTTAATATCATGCAAGCTGGAAAAGCTAAATATTAAAGTTAACATAATATTAAACCTTCTAAACATAGAAAAACATACAAAAACATAAAAAAAAACCTCTGACATCTTTCTTTCTCTGTTAAAGGTATAAGATTTCTTTGTGTCCCGTTACACTTTCTTTATTTAAACATCGTCCTCCTTTAGTATCTTTGACCGAAGTTCCAATACTATGCTTTTCTCTTGGCTGATACACTAGACAGATTGTAGAGTGTTTCCAAAGGAAATCTGGCAACCATATTCTGAACCAATCCATAGTCGACCTATGGATGAAAATTTTAAGTCTCATAAACTTCAATTTTCCAAAGCCTTAGGCATTTATATATGATTTCATGACAGATATGACTGGTTTAATATTGCGCACTAGAGTAGATCAGCAGGTGCCTGCTCCCGAATTTTTGTAAAACTGTCTTTCTGTTTATATTGCATGGAAATTGCATTCTTCTAAAGATCCCTCCCCCCAAAACACACTCATATACACACATACATTTATACATGTTTCTGAGAATAATGCTCATTCGTGTTATGGATCTACATAAGATAATCAAAAAAGTTACTTACTATAGTATTGTATTTGTATTGTACATGTATTACTGATGCCCTCTAGGTCCATCATGGACATTTTTTAAGGGGAAGTGAGAGAGGTAACTAATAGCATATGCAGATAGTTTTACTGCAACCTAAATGTTGGTTAAAGTTTAACATTTCAGCTTCAGTTATCAAACCTAAAAAATATATATATCGTTACATATATAAAATTGTATATTTACCTTGTTTGTTCAAGATTTGGACTTGAATTTGTAGTTCAGTTCCAGCACTAAGCAGTCTCTTTTGTATCGAATCGTCCATAAAAGTACACTTTTGAAACATTCTTAAAGTACTTGCGTCCACAAAACTGAGAGGTCATCTAGCTTGGTTTCCTTTCCCTAATTTGCTTAGTGTTCTGTGTGACCTTTGGAGTGGATGAGCCAGGGAACAAGGCAATGAACGCCGGCCATATCAATACGGCCAATAATATTTAAATTCCCAACTCACTATTCATCATGTAGTGTATATTACAGGGAAACGGACACATTGCTTTCAAGGAAAATGAGTGAATTTATCAATGGGTGGTTGCGAGAAAAAAAATTGAGGTGATCAGTTTCTCATCACTTTACTGTTTACTCTTCCGCTGCGTGAATTCCAGATGTTAATCAACCCTTTTATTGGATAGCATTGCGGTCATGTCATAAATCTGACCCAAGCTAAAATAATTTCTACATTTTCTCAGCATCCATGTCTTGATCTATAAAAAGCACAGGTTGACCTTCTTAAAACTTGGTGACATTTTACATTTTGCTTTCTATATTCTGGTGTCTACCTTTCCTAGCTGTATTCTTTGCGGAGTATCGGATGTTAAGTGCAAAAATTAATGAAAGAAAGATAGACAAAAAATTTAAACATAAGATTTTTTCATGTACATGTACCATAATTACAGTAACGAAATCTATTTACTTTTGTTGTTTATATTTTTATCTTTTACGTCTTTTTTCCGAAATTATAACACGTTATATTTTGTATACACGTACATGTGTATATGTACAGATTAAGAGAAATGTACATGTATAAAAAAATAAAACTACTGGTATACATGGTAGAGGCCGTGAACCATTATTTTAAACAGGCTCATATCGGCAATCGTATATTTGATAAGTAGAAAGAAGAAAAAAGGAATTCCTCGAGTGTTTTTCGAATATTAATCTCAGCTAACTTCTTATGATACCATTTTTGTGATTAATTTTAATAATTGAATATTTACACTGCACATATAGGCAGAATTATTTATGAAAATTTTCAAAGAACAGAATTGTTACTTAGCAAACATTTTCGACAATCGATTATGCCGGAAATGTCCGAGATGATTGCGATTGTCATAGTCAAGGTCATTCTATTTTAATTCAAAAACGTATCCTTTACAATTACTTTCTCTATTCCACGTTACACAATTAAAACAATTCCGCGCAGCCAAGTAGATGACTATCAGATTTTCAACCCATTAGTTCACGATTAGTAGCAATGTGTGCTCAGCATTTAGCTTAAGGTACTCAAAGGCAATGATATCTCATTGCCCATCCTGCAGAAGTCACCATGCAATTCAGTCAATTAATTAGAAGAAAACAATTCTTTTACACTCTATTGCTTAACATGGTATTAAAAGATATAAAGAAATACACAAAGAATGCATAGTTTTTTTTAATGTCAAAAATGATGTACTCATAAATTTATTTTTTTTTAAGTTCGGAATAAAGTTCTATTAATATTGCTTTTTTAATAGCTTTTTTTTTTTTTTATCAATTTTTCTTTTTATAACTTAAAGGAGTAGCCGTATAGATAGATGAACTTTCTTAGGAAAGAATAACTGTTCATGATTTTTGTTACATCTTGAAAAAAAAAATTCAACAGTGCAATAAAATACTGCCACATTAATGAATTATGCATATGCGATTGCAGTAGAGTACATGTAAAACAAGTAACTTAGTATAATGGAATGAAATTCAATGACCTTAAAAAATCAACAAATTCAAAGAGGGCAGCTTGTACATTGCAAGAAATCCCGTCCGATTTAGCTGTGAGCTGAACTCAATACAAGTGCTATTAACGCTAATCACTGATATTCCCCTAAGAGTGTTTCGAGACAATTGATGGCAGAATCTTGGAGAGGTGGATCTAAGGGGAAATATACTTTTACAATTCTTTTCTTCGGATGTCATTGATAAATTTAGCATTGATTTCCTTTGATATGATTAATTATTTTGCTACCACGCATTCTTCTACATTTTAACATGTGGAATTTATTTCAATTTTATTTAGAATTAATTAAATTTTTCTTGGAATTTAGCGGGTTTTTTTTTAATTATAGCCTTTAGATATTTCTGAATCTAAGGAGAATCTATAGTGTGCAAGTCCCTCTAGGACACAGCGAGTTACATGTACCCCATACGATGCATATTTCACTTACCCCTTGAGAAGAAGGTAAACATGAACTATTTACACCATTCCTACTAAGCATTCAAAGGCAACATTTCTCAGTATTTTAAATTTCAATATTAATTCTTTTCCCAACACACTCTCCTTTCAATGCCCTAAAATCAGCCCAATCCACCCCGTATACATCATTAGACATATTTAAGGGAGAAAACTGTGTTTTTAATTGGTACTACTTGCGTGGTCAATGAAATGGGGTAAAATTAGTAACCTATGACATACTTATACCTTCTACCATCAAATTAAGGGTTACAGATTCGAACATTTATTTTAATTTCCTTTTTGTTTTACTTTGTTTATTGTTAACTCGGTTATTTCCTATAATTATATGTTTCATTTTAAATTCATTATTATTATTGAGCGCGTAGGATATTGAAATCATGCCCTCCCCCCCCCCCCCCCAAATAGGGCCTCAAATTGTTCTCTGAAAATGTTTTAAAGCTTTAATTTTTAAAATCTGTAAAAGTTTTGGATCCTTCCCTCAACACTGCTGACATCATTTGTCTCGCAACACTCTCATAGGTAATATAAAGATTAGCGTTAATTCCACTTTGATTAAATTCAGTCTAAAACTACAAAGGAGAAAATCCACAGAATTTCTTCCAAAATCTCTTAGATTTGATAGATAACAGATTTAGTTGCTGAGAAAATTTAGAAATAATAGCCTAAGGTCAGATTTATGACACGGCCGCAATGCTATCCAATACAAGCCCGGGTTGAATAAACAGGACTTCACGCAGCGGGAAAGTAAACGGTAAAATGATGAGGGACAGATCACCTCAATTCAATATGTTCAATAATTTTCTTTAAAGCAATAAGTTTATTTTAATTTTTGTGTTAAAACAGTTGATTACGTATTTAAGGAGTGTTTCAAAAGTGTATTTTTATGACGAGTCGATACAAAAGTGACTGTTTTGTGCTTAATGGAACAATTACAAATTCAAGACCAAATCTTAAACAATACTAAAGTTCTTGAAGCTTTCTTTGTGTATTTCTTTATATCTTGTAATACCATGCTAAGCAATAGAGTGTAAAAGAATTATTTTCTTCTAATTAATTGACTGAATTGCATGGCGACTTCTGCAGGATTGGCAATGCGATATCATTGCCTTTGAGTACCTAAAGCATACATGCTGAGCACACATTGCTACTAATCGTGAACTAATGGGTTCAAATTCTGATAGCCATCTATACTTGGCTGCGCGGGGTTGTTTTGTGTAACGTGGAATAGGGAAAATCATTGTAAATAATACGTTTTTGAACTAAAATAAAATGACCTTGACTATGACAATCGCAATCCTCTCGGACATTTCCGGCATAATCGATTGTCGAAAATGTCTACTAAGTAACAATTCTGTTCTTTGAAAACTTTCATAAATAATTCTGCCTATATGTGCAGTGTTTAAATATTCAATTATTAAAATTAATCACAAAAAATGGTATCATAAGAAGTTAGCTGAGATTAATACTCGAAGAACACTCGGGGAATTCCTTTTTTCTTCTTTCTACTTATCAAATATACGATTGCCGATATGAGCCTGCTTAAAATAATGGTACACGGCATCTACCATGTATACCTGTAGTTTTTTTTATTCATGTACATTTCTCTTAATCTGTACATATACACATGTATATGTATACAAAATATAACGTGTTATAAATTCGGGAAAAAGACATGTAAAGAGAAAAATATAAACAACAGTAATAGATTTCGTCACTGTAATTATGGTACATGAAAAATCTTATGTTTAAATTTTTGTCTATCATTCTTTCATTAATTTTTGCACTTGACATCCGATACTCCGCAAAGAATACAGCTAGGAAAGGTAGACACCAGTATATGGAAAGCAATACGAAGGTGGAATTTTTTTCTTTAATTTTTAAATTGATGTACAATATATTCGAGTTCTAAAGTCAATAATACGTTCTATCAATATTGCTTTTCATTAGCTATATTTTTTTTTTCTCTTTTTCAACCTAAAGTTGTGTCAGAGTAGAAAGATCAACTGAAAAAGAATAACTGTTCATATTTTTTTTCACATCTTACATATTTAGTAAAGTAATAATAACTGCCACATGAATAGATGATGCGTAAGCAACTGCAGTAGAGTATATATGTAAAATGTCACCAAGTTTGAAGAAGGTCAACCTGTGTTTTTTATAGATCAAGACATGGATGCTGAGAAAATGTAGAAATTATTTTAGCTCAGGTCAGATTTATGACATGACCGCAATGCTATCCAATAAAAGGGTTGATTAACATCTGGAATTCACGCAGCGGAAGAGTAAGCAGTAAAGTGATGAGGAACTGATCACCTCAATTTTTTTTCTCGTAACCACCCATTGATAAATTCACTCATTTTCCTTGAACGCAATGTGTCCGTTTCCCTACATACACTATATGATGAATAGTGAGTTGGGAATTTAAATATTATTGGCCGTATTGATATGGCCGGCATTCTTTTGCCTTGTTCCCTGGCTCATCCACGCCAAAGGTCACACAGAACACTAAGCAAATTAGGGAAAGGATACCAAGCTAGATGACCTCTCAGTTTTGTGGACGCAAGTACTTTAAGAATGTTTCAAAAGTGTACTTTTATGGACGATTCGATACAAAAGAGACTGCTTTGTACTGGAACTGAACTACAAATTCAAGTCCAAATCTTGAAAAAACAAGGTAAATATACAATTTTATATATGTCACGATATATGTATTTTTAGGCAGTATCTGCATTTAAATTTGTTCCTGATCTACAATTCCATTGCGCAGCATAAGGATTTCAGAACTTGGTTGCTTTCTTTATTCCGTGAAATAATTGAAGCTGAAATGTTAAACTTTAACCAACATTTAGGTTGCAGTAAAAACTATCTGCATATGCTCTCAGTTACCTCTCTCACTTCCCCTTAAAAAATGTCCATGATGGACCTAGAGGGCATCAGTAATACATGTACAATACAAATATAATACTATAGTAAGCGCATTTAACTTTTTTTGATTATCTTATGTAGACCCATATCACGAATGAGCATTATTCTCAGAAACATGTATAAATGTATGTGTGTATATGAGTGTGCTTTGGGGGGAGGGATCTTTAGAAGAATGCAATTTCCATGCAATATAAACAGAAAGACAGTTTTACAAAAATTCGGGAGCAGGCACCTGCTGATCTACTCTAGTGCGCAATATTAAACCAGTCATATCTGTCATGAAATCATATATAAATGCCTAAGGCTTTGGAAAATTGAAGTTTATGAGACTTAAAGTTTTCATCCATAGGTCGACTATGGATTGGTTCAGAATATGGTTGCCAGATTTCCTTTGGAAAATGCACTCTACAATCTGTCTAGTGTATCAGCCAAGAGAAAAGCATAGTATTGGAACTTCGGTCAAAGATATTAAAGGAGGACGATGTTTAAATAAAGAAAGTGTAACGGGACACAAAGAAATCTTATACCTTTAACGGAGAAAGAAAGATGTCAGAGGTTTTTTTTTATGTTTTTGTATGTTTTTCTATGTTCAGAAGGTTTAATATTATGTTAACTTTAATATTCAGCTTTACCAGCTTGCATGATATTAAGATAAAAGTATCGTTTGTAATATAAAAATAATATATTATTGATATTCTTTGATATAAAATTTATCCCGAGTCTTTTTGTCATCAAGATGTAATGTATGCTTTTTCTGTAAACAATATATACAGAATTAGTTTATTTTATGAGAGGAAATTTACCTTGAAAAGTTCTGCTTTTTTCAAAAAGTAATATTTGTTTTATTCTGTGAATTATATAAAATGCAGCAGTGATATTCTTTGGGGGGGGGGGGGGGGGGGTTTATCCCATAAAGTCTTGCTATCATCGAGTTGCAGTGTTTGTTCATGCTTTGAATAACATAAACTGTATTATTGATAGTCTTTGGGAGGGAGGTATTTACCCCGTACATACTTGCTATTCTCAAAGTTTAATGTTTCTTTTTTTTAAGTATGATGTAAACTGTATTAGTAATATTTTTTAGAGGAAACTTTCTCCGTAAATTTTTATTACCTCCAAGATATTGCAAAGCATAAATTCTGTATCAGTGATATTCTTGCGGGGGGGCGGGGGGGATTTACCCCGTAAAGTCTTGCCATCTTAAAGATGGGTGTTTTTGCTTTGAAATACTGTATATAAACTGTATCAATGTAATTTTTAATAGGAAAATTACCTTATAGATTGTAACCATCTTATAGATGTTTGCGAATCAAAGATAATGTTTCAATGATTTTCTTTGGGGGGGGGGGGATTTACCCCGTAAAGTCTTGCTATCATCAAGATGGTTGCCTTTGCTTTCAACACTGTATATAAACTGAATCAATGTCATTTTTGAGAGGAAATTTACCCTGTAGAGTACTGCGATTTTCAAAGTGTACTATTCGCTTTTTATAAGAATAATGAATACTGTATCAGTGATACCTTCTTTGGGGGGAAATTTACCCCGTAAAGTCTTACTATCTAAAACATTGGTGCTTTTGCTTTGAATTAATATATGGAAACTGTATCGATGTTATTTTTGAGAAGCAGTTTACCCTGAAGATTTTTGCTATCTTTAAGATGTTGTGAATCATAAAAACTATATCAGTTATTTTCTTTGGGGGGAAATTTACCCCGTAAAGTCTTGCTATCTAAACGATGGATGTTTTTGCTTTTAATACTGTATATAAACTGTATCAATATCATCTCTGAGAGGAAATTTACCCTGTAGAGTTCTGCGATTTTTCAAAGTGTAATGTTCGCTTTTTCTACGTATAAGATAAACTGTATCAATAATTATTTTAAGAGGAAATTTACCCTGTAGATTTTTGCTACCGCCAAGATATTGTGAAGCCTAACTTCTGTATCAGTGATATTCTTTCGGGGGAAATTTACCCCGTAAAGTTTTGCTATCTAAAATATGGTTGTTTTTGCTTTGAAATACCGTGTATAAACTGCATCAATGTCATTTTTGAGAGAAAAATTACCCCGTAGATTGTTGCCTTCTTCACGATGTTTGCGAATCATAAATACTGTATTAGTGACTTTATTTGGGGGGAAATTTACCCCGTAAAGTCTTGCTATCATCAAGATGGTTGCATTTGCTTTCAAACACTGTATATAAACTAAATCAATGTGTTTTTTTTAGAGGAAATTTACCCTGTAGAGTTCTGCAATTTTTAAAGTGTAATGTTCGCTTTTATAAGAGTAGTGAATACTGTATCAGCTAGAGATATTCTTTGGGGGGAAATTTACCCCGTAAAATCTTGCTTTCTACATGATTGGTGTTTTGCTTAGAAATACTGCACTAGTGTATAAAATGTATCCATATGAATTTTGAGAGAAAAATTACTATGTAGATTGTTGCCATCTTCACGATGTTTGCGAATCATAAATACTGTATTAGTGCTTTTCTTTGGGGGGAAATTTACCCCGTTAATCTTGCTATCATCAAGATGGTTGCTTTTGCTTTCAAACACTGTACATAAACTGAATCAATGTCATTTTTGAGAGGAAATTTACCCTGTAGAGTTCTGCGATTTTCAAAGTGTAATGTTCGCTTTTTATAAGAGTAGGGAATACTGTAGCAATGATATTCTTTGGGGGGAAATTTAACCCGTAAAGTCTTGCTATCTAAAAGATGGTTGCTTTTGTTTTGAATTACTGTAGGTACACTGTTTCAATGTCATTTTTGAGAGGAAATTTTCCCTGTAGTTTTTTGCTATCTTTAAGATGTGAATCAATGATTTTCGTTCGGGGGAAATTTACCCCGTAAAGTCTTGCTAAATTGTCAATAGTTCCTCCAAATATTTACATTTTAGTTTATTTGTGACACTAGATCGTGTTTCTATTAGAAAAACGCTGATATTTCACAATCTTATGAATAAATATCTTATAAAACTGTGTTCTTTTGTTAGATTTTGTCAATACCTGAGGGCAAAATGCCTAAAACAGAAAAAAAAGATTTTCTTTTTTGATTCTGGAATGCGTTCTTTATTATTATTTTTATTCTTTTTTCTTCTTACAAAATTTGTGCAGACGATTTCTCGGAGATGGCTGGTTCGATTTTATTCAAATTTTCGTGGTAGATGCGTTGATATCTGAAGTTAATTCCGGCAATTCCGTTAAGTGATATTTACTTCCGGTCGGAAGTTATCGCCCTTTTATCAAAATTTAGAGGACCTCCTTGTCTGCCATGGAACTCAAAAACGACTTAAGCTAGAGCGCTGAAATTTTCAGTGATGATAGAGGACATGTTGCCATTTTGCACCTGGGTTTAGATATTTTCCGGAAGTGCCTAGTATGGAAGCTCGGTGGGGGTCGAAATTTAGGACACGAATCATGAGTGAATTTTTGAGACTTTTTGTATCATATCTTTTAAAGTATAATTATTTTGTTAAAACATATTGAACAATATTTTTGCAGAATGACAAGATCTTTGACATGATATCAAGAAAAAAGGGCTGACTCATCATATGAGGGGCCGAGAGGGGCCAAAAGTCTTTAATCAATAACTCTAAAACAAGCAATATTTTTGTATACATTATTAAAGCAAAAATGTTTATAGTCACAATCTGCAACCTTATATTTTAAAATTTTCATCAAATATTACGTAATTAAGGGCCATAAGGGGCCAGAATGCTTAATCTTTGACGATTTATATCTCCAAAAGGGGAAACATTTTGAAAAGCATTATTGAACAAAAGTTGTTCAGAATGATGTTCTCAGCAATGTGCATCCTTTTGATTTTTCCTAAACAGCCCCTATAAGGACTTAAAGGGGCGGCCCCTAAATATTTCAAGTCTACATATTTCGAAAACGAAACGAAACTTCTGAATAGTTGTTGAACAAAAAGTCTTCAGATTTACAAGACCTTTCATGTGATATCAAGAAAAAGGGGCTGGCCCCTCAAATTAGGGGCTCAGAGGGGCCAAAAGTCTTTCACCTATAACTCTTTAACGTTAAATATTTTGATATTAATTATTGAAGCAAAAATGTTTATCTTAACAATCTGCAACTATATATCTTAAACCTTTCATCAAATATTACGTAATAAGGGGCCAGAAGGGGCCAGAATGTTAAATCTTTGACGCATTATATCTCGAAAAGGGGAAACATTTTGAAAAGCAATATTGAACAAAAGTTGTTTAGAATGATGTTTTAAATAATGTGCATCCTTTGAATTTTTTCCTAAACAGCCCCTATAAGGACTTAAAGGGACGGCCCCTAAATATTTCAAGTCTACATATCTCGAAAACGAAACAAAACTTCTAAATAGTTGTTGAACAAAAAGTCTTCAGAATTACAAGACCTTTCATGTGATATCAAGAAAAAGGGGCTGACCCCTCAAATTAGGGGCTCAGAGGGGCCAAAAGTCTTTCACCTATAACTCTTTAACGCTAAATATTTTGATATTAATTATTGAAGCAAAAATGTTCATCTTCACAATCTGCAACCATATATTTTGAAATTTTCTTCAAATATTACGTAATTAGGGGCCATAATGGGGCAGAATGCTAAATCTTTGACGCTTTATATCTCAAAAGTGGGAAATATTTTGATAAGCAATATTGAATAAAAGATGTTCAAAATAATGTTCTAAACAATATGCAACCTTTCAATATTTGCTAAACGTCCCCATTAAGGAGTTGAAGGGCCGGCCCCTAAATATTTCTTTTGCATATATCTCAGAAACGAAAAAGAATTTCTGAATAGTTGTTGAACAAAATGTGTTCAAAATCATAAGAGCTTTAAGGTGAAATCAAGAAAAAGGGGCTGGCCCCTCAAAATCGGGGCCAAAAGGGGCAAAAAGTCTTTCATCAATAACTCTTTAACGATCAATATTTTGTTATACATTACTGAAGCAGAAATGTTTATCTGAACAATCTACAACTATATACAGTGGCGCCTCGTTTATCCGGACGCCTCTGTCCCCAACGAAATCGTCCGGATAAATGAATCGTCCGGATAATTGAATCACATCTCAAAAAGCACTCTCTAAGCATGTACATTGTATACATGCACATTCTTGTTTCAAATGTGACAGCAAAGAAAAAAACTTTTAAATTATATTTTGGTTTATTGTTTTAAAAGCAGTAACTGATTAAAGAAAAAAATATATTAAGATGTAATTTACACAATAAAAAAAATGGATGGGCAATTTTATGCAGACCTCCTATTTTAATTCTTTGGCCTGTGACTTCATGGGCTGAGCAAATTTTGATCTACAGTTGTTTTATTTAGCCATATATTATAATTATTGAAGCTCATATGATATGACAGAACTGTTCAGCATCATCATTAAAAATGTTCAAATATAAACTAACCCCGTATATTCATTACACAGAGTTACTATAAAATTAACTGCAAGCTTACTCAAACAAAGTATTAAAAACATTCGTAAACACAAGTCATCTTCATGATTATCAATATTTTTTTCTACAGACGCTAAGTTTGAATTTCGATCATTAAAAATACCTTGATAAACGTAATTAACTTCTGTACGTAACGCCAGTTTTATATATCTTTTCTAAAGCAATGGACGTTTGTAAACGGTAGTACATTAAATAGAGATATTTCTTCAGTTATGTACCTTTCTAAACTGTTTTGTGGGGAAAAAAGCGTTTCAAATACATTTACGTTTTTAGAAATGGAAAACAGTATTTAAAACTAACGCAATCAACATGATAAAGAGCATTAAGAAATCGCTCGTTATTTATTGTTCATTTTATTTACAACTCTCCAAAATTCTCATGAATTTACTGATGTACATACGGTTAGCAATATGATTTTGAACAGATTATTATTTAATTAATGCACAGTGTAAGCTAAATATTAAAGATAAACGTGTGATTGAATTAGGGTAAACACACGCTAATTATAGACGCTATTGTTTGTAGGTCACATGTAACCGTCTTCAAACTGACTGCATGGCCAATGTTTTTACAACAATTAACACGAATGCAAGCGAAGTGTGAAAAAGTCGTTTCTTGAAAAATTACCGTCCGGATAAACGAGTCATTTTTCAATGAACTATTACGTTTTGTAGTAGAAATTGACCGTCCGGATACGGAACGCGAATTTCCGGATTAATGAGACAAAATAACGTGGAAAAAATCGGTTCCCAAAAAATATCGTCCGGATGGTGAAGCGTCCGGATAAATGGCGTCCGGATAAACGCGGCGCCACTGTATTATAATAAAAATCTCATATGTTACATAATTAGGGGCCATAAGGGGCCAGAATGCTAAATCTTTCACGCTTTATATCTCGAAAGTTGGAAATATTTTGATAAGCAATATTGAACAAAAGATGTTTAAAATAATGTTCTAAACAATATGCAACCTTTCAATATTTGCTAAACATCCCCATTAAGGAGTTGAGGGGCCGGCCCCTAAATATTTCTTTTGTATATATCTCAGTAATGAAAAAGAATTTCTGAATAGTTGTTGAACAAAATGTGTTCAAAATCATAAGAGCTTTAAGGTGAAATCAAGAAAAAGGGGCTGGCCCCTCAAAATCGGGGCCGAGAGGGGCCGAAAGTCTTTCATCAATAACTCTTTAACGATCAATATTTTGTAAAATATTACTGCAGCAAAAATGTTTATCTGAGCAAACTACAACTATACATTATGTTATTCAAATCACATGTTACATAATTAGGGGTGATGAGGGGCAGAAATACTAAATCTTTGACGCTTTATATCTAGAAAGTGGGAAATATTTTGCTAAGCAATATTGAATAAAAGATGTTCACAATAATGTTCTGAACAATATGTAACCTTTCAATTTTTGCTAAACGTCTCCATTAAGGAGTTGAAGGGCCGGCCCATAAATATTTCTTTTGCACATATATCGGAAACGAAAAAGAATTTTTGAATAATTCTAGAGCAAAAAGTGTTTAAAATCATGAGATCTTTAAGGTGATATCAAGGAAAAGGGTCTGACCCATTAAATAAGGGGCTGAGAGGGGCCGAAAGTATACACTCAATAACTCTTTAATGATCAATATTTTGTAATATATTACTGAAGCGAAATAGTTCATCTTCACACACTTTATCTAAATAACATGATGTTGATATCATATATTACGCAGTTAGGGGTCTTTAGGAGGCCAGATTGCATAATCTTTTGCGCAATGTATCTCGAAAAGGAAGAATATTTTGATAAACAGTATTGAACAAAAGACGATCAAAATAATATTCTGAACAATATGCACTCTTTGAATTTTTGCTAGACGTCTCCATTTAGGACTTGAAGGGCCGGCCTTTAATATTTCTTTTGCATATATCCCGAAAACAAAAAAGAATTTATGACTAGTTGTTGAACAAAAAGTGTTCAAAATCATGAGAGCTTTAAAATGATATCAAGAAAAAGGGGCTGACCTCTCACATTAGGGGACAAGAAGGACCGAAAGTCTTTAATCTATATTCCTTAATGATAAATATTTTGTAAAACATTATTAAAGCAAAATTGTTCGTCTTAACAATTTATTTATATCATTATATTTGAACGAAAATCTCAGTCAAATTCCTATCTCATCTTATCAAAAATCGGACGGAAGACCCACTCGTTGCTCGCAACGAGATCTCATCTAGTTGTTATTCTTTTTTCTTCTTACAAAATTTGTGCAGAAGATTTCTCGGAGATGGCTCGTTCGATTTTATTCAAATTTTCATGGTAGATACGTTGACATCTGAAGTTAATTCCGGCAACTTCGTTAAGGGATATTTACTTCCGGTCGGAAGTTATCGCCCTTTTATCAAAATTTAGAGGACCTCCTTGTCTGCGATGGAACTCAAAAACGGCTTGAGCTAGAGCGCTGAAATTTTTAGTGATGATAGAGAACATAATGCCATTTTGCACCTGGGTTTAGATATTTTCCGGAAGTGCCTAGTATGGAAGCTCGGTAGGGGTCGAAATTTAGGACACGAATCCTGAGTGAATTTTTGAGACATTTTGTATCATATCTTTTAAAGTATAATTTTTTTTGTAATAACATATTGAACAATAATTGAGCAGAATGACAAGATCTTTAGTATGATATCAAGAAAAAAGGGCTGACTTATCATATTAGGGGCCGAAAGGGGCCAAAAGTATTAAATCAATAACTCTTTAACGATCAATATTTTGGTATACATTACTGAAGCAAAAATGTTTATCTTAACAATTTACAACTATATATTATAATATTTATGTCATATGTTACATAATAAGGGGCCATAAGGGGCCAGAATGCCAAATCTTTGGCACTCTATATCTCGAAAGTGGGAAATATTTTGAAAAGCAATATTGAATAAAAGATGTTCAAAATAATGTTCTAAACAATATTTAACCTTTCGATTTTTGCTAAACATCTCCATTAAGGAGTTGAAGGGCTGGCCCCTAAATATATCTTTTGCATATATCTCAGAATCGAAAAAGAATTTCTGAATAGTTGTTGAACAAAAAGTGTTCAAAATCATAAGACCTTTAAAGGGGTATGAAGAAAAAGGGGTTGGCCTCTAAAAATAGAGGCTGAGAGGGGCCAACAGTCTTTAATCAATAACTCTCTAACGATCAATATTTTGCAATTCATTACTGGAGCAAAAATGTGTATCTTAACAATTTCCAATTATATATTATGATATTCACATCACATGTTACATAATTAGGGGCCATAAGGGGCCAGAACGCCAAATCTTTGCCACTCTATATCTCGAAAGAGGGAAATGATTCGATAAGCAATATTGAATAAAAGATGTTCAAAATAATGATCTGATCAATATGTAACCTTTCGATTTTTGCTAAACGTCCCCATTAAGGAGTTGAAGGGCTGGCCCCTAAATATATATTTTGCATATAGCTCGGAAACGAAAAAGAATTTCTGAATAGTTGTTGAACAAAAAGTGTTCAAAATCGTAAGAGCTTTAAAGTGGTATGAAGAAAAAAGGGCTGGCCCCTCAAAGTAGGGGCAGAGAGGGGCCAAAAGTACTTAATCATTAACTCTTTAACGATTAATATTTTGGAATTCATTACTGAAGGAAAAATGTTTATCTAAACAATTTACAACTATATATTATAATATATATGTCATGTGTTACATAATTAGGGGCCATAAGGGGCCAGAATGCCAAATCTTTGGCACTATATATCTCGAAAGTGGGAAACATTTTGAAAAGCAATATTGAATAAAAGATGTTCAAAGTAAAGTTCTAAACAATATTTAACCTTTCGATTTTTGCTAAACGTCCCCATTAAGGAGTTGAAGGGCTGGCCCCTAAATATATCTTTTGCATATATCTCAGAAACGAAAAAGAATTTCTGAACAGTTGTTGAACAAAAAGTGTTCAAAATCATAAGAGCTTTAAGGTGGTATGAAGAAAAAAGGGGCTGGCCCCTCAAAATAGGGGCAGAGAGGGGCCGAAAGTCTTTAATCATTAACTCTTTAATGATCAATATTTTGTAATTCATTACTGAAGCAAAAATGTTTATCTCAACAATTTCCAACTATATATTATGATATTCACATCACAAGTTACATAATTAGGGGCCATAAGGGGCCAGAACGCCAAATCCTTGGCACTCTATATCTCGAAAGTGGGAAATGTTTTGATAAGCAATATTGAATAAAAGATGTTCAAAATAATGATCTAATCAATATGTAACCTTTCGATTTTTGCTAAATGTCCCCATTAAGGAGTTGAAGGGCTGGCCCCTAAATATATGTTTTGCATATATCTCGGAAACGAAAAAGAATTTCTGAACAGTTGTTGAACAAAAAGTGTTCAAAATCGTAAGAGCTTTAAAGTGGCATGAAGAAAAAGGGGCTGGCCCCTCAAAATAGAGGCTGAGATGGGCCAAAAGTCTTTAATCAATAACTTTTTAATGATCAATATTTTGTAATATATTACTGAAGCGAAATAGTTTATCTTCACATTTTTTAACTATATAACATGGTGTTTACATCATATCTTATGCAATAAGGGGTCATAAGGGGTCAGATTGTATAATCTTTGTCGCAATAAATCTTGAAAAAGAAGAATATTTTGATAACCAATATTTTATTCAAAGACGTTCAAAATAATATTGTTAATAATATGCAATCATTCAATTTTTGCTAGACGTCCCCATTTAGGGCCGGCCCTTAATATTTCTTTTGCATATATCTCGGAAACGAAAAAGAATTTCTGAATAGTTGTTGAACAAAAAGTGTTCAAAATCATGAGAGCTTTAAGATGACATCAAGAAGAAGGAGCTGACCACTCATATAAGGGGCCAAACCGGGCCGGAAGTGTTTAATCTATATCTTTTTAATTTTCTATATTTTGTTACACATTACTGAAGGAAAATTGTTTGTCTTAACAATTTATTCATATAACTATTTTTTAACGAAAATCTCAGTCAAATTCTTATCTCATCTTATCGAAAATCGGACGGAAGACCCACTCGTTGCTCGCAACGAGATCTCATCTAGTTATTAGGGTCTTCCGTCTTCAGCGGAAGACCCTTCTATTATTCTTAGGTTTCTTTTTTACCTTTATTATTATTATTATTAAGGTCTTCCGTCTTCAGCGGAAGACCTTTTTGTTATTCTTAGGTTTCTTTTTCACTTTTATTAAGGTCTTCCGTCTTCACGGAAGACCTTATAGTGATTCTACTGTTTCTTATTATTATTCTTATTTTTTAGACAGATTTTGTGCACGCAATATTTCGAGAACTATTCAGTGGTTTTTCTTCAATCTTTCAGGGATAATGCTCTTTAAAATGCCATTGTTACATTTGAAATAATTTCGGAGAAATTCGCTTCCGGTTCCAAGTTATGGACATTTTTCTGATTTTGAAATGACATTTTATCCGCGCGAGATCTAAAGAACGGCTAAAGATATGAACTGGAGACTTGTTGGAGAGCATAGAACATGACTTCTAGATATGCGGGTTTGCCTTTTCGTGCGTCGTGAGTACTTCCGGTCGCTACCGGAAGCGAATTTAAAAAGTCAATTTTTTCAACTTTTACGTTTTTCAATATTTTTCTTTGATTTTAATAGGGTTAATAGAGACTCTATTGTAATGCTTAACATATAATTTGTTTTTAAAATTGTCTACCAGAATACATTTAGAAAATAGATTTTTTAGACAAATCTTGTGCACGCAATATCTCGAGAACTATTCAGTGATTTTCCATCAATCTTTTAGGGATAATGCGCTATAAAATGCCATTGTTACGTTTGAAAGAATTTTGGAAAAATTCGTTTCCGGTTCCAAGTTATGGACATTTTCTGATTTTGAAATGAAATTTTATCCGCACGAGATCTAAAGAACGGCCAAAGATATGAATTGGAGAATTGTTGGAGAGCATTGAACATGACTTCTAAATATGCGGGTTTGCCTTTTCGTGCGTCGTGAGTACTTCCGGTCGCTACCGGAAGCGAATTAAAAAAGTCAATTTTTTCAACTTGTACGTTTTTCAATATTTTTCTTTGATTTTAGTAGGGTTATATTCCTTTTTAGATGTAAGTTACCGAACATAATAGGTATCAGATTCCTGGAGCGTCATATGGTGTTTTGTTGCAAAACATTCAGGACTTTTCATTAATGTGTTACTAATTGGAATAGTCCACTTTGGGGGTTAAGAGGAATATAAAATGTGTAAGAAAACTTAGCGCTGCCTTTATGTTACTTGCCCGTATACGATATGTTATATGTACAGTGTGATAAATAAACATTCTTGGGCTCGAAAATCAGGCTATATCAACATATTTTTTTTTTAAATTTCCTTGAAGTTATCACGTACATTTATTCAATTGAAGACACATTTCAAAGAAAAGGTGCGAAGATTTACTCGTAACGTTTGGCGCGAAATAATGTATCTTGACCCGCCTTTCACAAGTGGTCTGATGCAGTAGTGTAGAAGTACAGAAAAAGATTACACGGACATGTCTGTATTTGGAATTGCATAGAATAGAAAGCTGAATGCATAAACAATAAAGGAAGTAAACACAATAGTTTTTTTTAGTTTTTATCAGTAAGAGATTGTTTTCTCTGCTATCAGTTATTGTTAAAACTCAAGTAACAAATCCGATGTAAATCTACTAGCACTTGCACAAAATTTAGCTGGCTAGTTTTCATCCTATAATTCCGCACTATAAGAAAAAAAATAATAATCTGCCTGACACTCGTTACTTCAGGGAATGAGTGCAAGGTAAACATCGATGATGGCTGGTACATTGCGCTAGTGTAGTGGTTTCAATATTAAAGAACAAGGTTCACTTAGGGCCTTTTTTGGCCCTCTGAATTTCAGAAAAACTGAAACTGCTTGGTTTTAGTTGACGATGCATTAAATATCATTTAGACCTTTGATGACTGCGTATCTATCAAAAATGACGTAATTTTCTGGCTAGCCTATGCATTAAGACGTCATGAATTGCGTCATTTTCCTCGTATCCTGAAAATTTCTACAAAACAGCCAATTTTTAAAGCTATTTTTCGATATTTAATATAGGACGTAGCCTCTGATCTTAAATATGCAACTATTAAATGATAGAAGTATTTCTGAGGATTACAAAACCTGTTTTATTTTTTTAGATCAGAGGATGCGCTCATATTATTTCTCTTCTTTTTTTTAAACTAAAACTTGCATCACTTTATTGCATCTCTTTCGCTGTTTTAAAATATGTTAGATTCCACCGGAATTAATCGTCAACTTCCGGTCTATTGCTCGGCAACAGTAAACGACTGAAGTCTAAAACTTTCAGGACTGATAGTCAGTCATCAGTTTATTTGAATCGTGTCAAAATCTTGTATCGCCGTTACTTCCGATCGTGAAAGAAAGTGATGCAAAAAAGTGAATAGTTAATGGTTAGCACGTTGGATTTTCAGGCTGACGACCAGGGTTAAATCTCCAGAGTGTCTGAATTTCTCTTATCACTTTTCAGCTTGAGTTTTTTTTTCAGAATCGGACGGAAGACCTCTCATTGCTCGCAATGAGTTTCTAGTTATTAAGGTCTTCCGTCTCCAGCGGAAGACCTTATTGTTTTCGTTCGGTTTCTTTTTCCTTATTATTATTAAGGTCTTCCGTCTCCAACGGAAGACCTTATTGTTTTCGTTCGGTTTCTTTTTCCCTTTTGTTATTAAGGTCTTCCGTTTCCAACGGAAGACCTTATTGTTTTCGTTCGGTTTCTTTTTCCCTATTATTAAGGTCTTCCGTCTCCAACGGAAGACCTTATTGTTTTCGTTCGGTTTCTTTTTCCCTATTATTATTATTATTATTATTCTTACCGATTTTGTGCACGCAAGTTCTCGGTAACGTATCGGCCGATTTTCATGAAACTTTCAGATCTGAACCTTATTGGAAATTTTTTTCGTTGATGACGTCACTTTCCATCTCGAGATATTAAGGATTTTCTGATTTTCAGAGGGTCGGCTTGTCCTGGAAACTCCTCCGAAACGACTTCAGATATTGAGTCAAGATTTTCAGTGAAGGTAGGGGAAGGTTTGTAGATTTGCAGGCAGGTGTCCAAATCTCTCTAGCGCAAAAGGCTCCGAAGCTCGGTAGGGCTCAAAAAATGTCTCAGAAACATCTCACAAAATTTTACACCTTTTCTTTCATATCTTCATACATGTTAAGAATTTGTTAAAACATATAGAAGAAAAGATGTGCAGAATGATACGGCCTTTCATTTGATATCAAGAAAAAAGGGGCTGACCCCTCAAATTAGGGTCTCAGAGGCGCCAAAAGTCTTTCATCTTTAACTCCTTAACGATCAATAATTTGTAATACACTATTGAAGCAAAGATGCTTATCTAAACGATTTACATCAATATATGATAAGATTCTGATCATATGTTACATAATAAGGGGTCACAAGGGGCCAGAATGCTAAATCTTTGACGCTTTTTATCTCGAAAAGGGGGAATATTTTGAAAAGCAATACTGAACAAAATATGGTCAGAATAATGTTCTAAACAATATGCACCCTTTCAATTTTTGTCAAACGGCCCCATTAAGGACTTGGAGGGCTGGCCCCTAAATATTTCCATTCAGCATATCTCCACAACGAAAAGAAATGTCTGAATAGTTGTTGAACAAAAAGTCTTCAAAATCACAAGACCTTTCATTTGATAACAAGAATAAGGGGCTGGGCCCTCAAATTAGGGGCTCAGAGGGGCCAAAAGTCTTCAACCTATAACTTTAACGATCAATAATTTGTAATACATTACTGAAGCAAAGATGCTTATCTTAACGATTTACAACAATATATGATAATATTCTGATCACATGTTACGTAATAAGGGGTCACAAGGGGCCAGAATACTAAATCTTTGATGTTTTATATCTCGAAAAGGGGGAATATTTTGAAAAGCAATACTGAACAAAAGATGGTCAGAATAATGTTCGAAACAATATGCACCCTTTCAATTTTTGTCAACCGGCCCCATTAAGGACTTGGAGGGGTGGCCCCTAAATATTTCCATTCAGCATATCTCCACAACCAAAGGAAATCTCTGAATAGTTGTTGAACAAAAAGTCTTCAAAATCACAAGATCTTTCATTTGATATCAAGAAAAAGGGGCTGACCCCTCAAATTAGGGGCCCAGAGGGGCCAAAAGTCTTCAACCTATAAGTCTTTAACGATCAATATTTGTAATACATTACTGAAGCAAAGATGCTTATCTTAACGATTTCCAACAATATATGATAAGATTCTGATCATATGTTACGTAATAAGGGGTCACAAGGGGCCAGAATACTAAATCTTTGATGTTTTATATCTCGAAAAGGGGGAATATTTTGAAAAGCAATACTGAACAAAATATGGTCAGAATAATGTTCTAAACAATATGCACCCTTTCAATTTCTGTCAACCGGCCCCATTAAGGACTTGGAGGGGTGGCCCCTAAATATTTCCATTCAGCATATTTCCAAACGAAAAGAAATCTCTGAATAGTTGTTGAACAAAACGTTTTCAAAATCACAAGACCTTTCAATTGATATCAAGAAAAAGGGGCTGCCCCTCAAACTAGGGATTCAGAGGGGCCAAAAGCAATTCACCGATAGCTCTTTGATAATGTATATAAATGAAAGGATTGAAATCTAATTAGGGAAGTCTATACATATTATTATCTTTTAACAAAGATCCTAGTCAAAATCATATCTCATCTTATCGAAAAATCGGACGGAAGACCTACTCGTTGCTCGCAACGAGATCTCATCTGGTTATTAAGGTCTTCCGTCTCCAACGGAAGACCTTATTGTTTTCGTTTGGTTTCTTTTTCCCTATTATTATTATTATTATTAAGGTCTTCCGACTTCCTTCGGAAAAACTTATTGTTTTCCGTCTGTTTTCTATTATTATTATTATTATTATTCTTTTTTTCATAGTTATGGCGATATCTCAGCTGTGAGTGAGCAGATTTCAGAGATTTTTTCGCGGAAGATGCATCATGTAAATATCTCCAGACGTGTTTTTCATTTTTTCAAAAATCACTTCCGTTCGCGATTTTTGGGGAAATTTGTATTTTTTAAATGGCATTTTGTCCAGAATTTTTCTCGACAACGGCTAAAGATATGAAATTGAAACTCAATGAATAAATAGAACATCAAATTCCAATATGGGGAACGACCTTTATTTTTCGTCGTCGGCACTTCCGGTCGCAAACGGAAGTGAATTCAAAAAATCCAATTTTTCAACTTTTTTGTTTTTCAATATTTTTCTTTAGGATTTACAGGGTTTATAGAGTGTTTTACAAGAATTCTAAATATGTATTCAATATTTTGATGCGTGCATTTATTGCAAAGATATGACTGATCCAAACTTTGTCCCACTGTCTGGGGTTCGAATCCTGCTGGAGGTAGTTAATTTTTTTTCTTTGTTTTTCTCTTTTTTTTTCAGTTGCTAATGACTTCTCTCTCTTTAAAAACATGTATGGTAGTTTTTGCTGATTTTTAAAAGCTTTTTTGTCAGAGATTCTGTAGAAAACCTTTCGACATATACTGAATATCTTTGCATCTATGATATGTCCTTCTAAAACTATTTAAAGATTTCATTCTTGTCCCCAAAGCTTGACCCATTCAAAAGTTGTCACCCCTTTTGCAATAAAACCTTGTTATCGCTACTCCTCCGAAACCGTAAAACGTAGAGATTCCAAGCCTTCAGCAGTGTCTTCGACTCATTTAACACTCTCTTCATTCTATCATTGCAAAAGCATTCTTTGGTCCCTTGTATGAGTTACTGCCCCTGAAAGTTTATGCTGCTTACATTTAATGAACCCTTTTTAAAACGGTGTATCCTACAGACATGGGACCAACTGCATCGGCATGTTTGACTTTGACCTTGAAATATAGGTCAAGGTCAAAGGCATTTAAAAACATAAGAAATTCCTTATATATGTGTGAAATATAGCAATTCACCAAATGACCTTGAACTTTGACCTTGACCTTTGGCCTTGACATTGGGTCAAATGAAAAGTAAGGACATGCATCCAGCTCCAGTATCAGGTAAAATCATAGAAAGTAAAGATTTCCTTTTTTTTTTTTTTTTTTTTTTTTGAAATGGCCTTGACCTTTGACCTTGACCTTTGATCTTGACCCAAAGGTCACAATCAGGCTTAAAGATGTGAAAGTAGTTACAATTCTTAGTTTAAAAGAGGCATAAAATAAATAATTCATTCCCCCCCCCTTCTTAAAAAAAAATCACATCAACAACAACGTAGAATTTTCTGTAAAATTCAAACCAGACCTCGGATCGACAACATATTTGGTACATTTGTAGTATAGACCTCAGAGAAACTTTCTTGAGAGTTTTACAATGAGTCTTATAAGTTTATAGAAGTCATGAAGTTTCACGGCAAAAACTACAAGTTCTGTTGTGTTTGAAATTAAAGTGCAGGTTAACGAAGAAATGATCTAAACCTTTTATCGGCTATTTCTTCAGATGTCGTTAGTAGCATTCGATTTTCCTGATATGATACGACATTTTAATACCAAGCATTCTCTCTTTCTTTTACATTTGGAATTTATTTGATTTTTATTTAGAATTAATCAGTTTCCAGAAATAGCGATTTTCGGTATATTAAAAACAATTCTCGCTTTCATTGTCGTGTTTCCCTTCTAAAAATGCATGTTTGGAGTTTAATTTGTGCTACACATATTTAATTTAACCCAAAGAAATGCTTATTTAAATGTTTCATATTTATTTCAGGATATTCAGTCAGAAATGTTAAAATCCGAACCCGATCTTTTAAGCTTACAACAAAGCTATTTTCAAAAAATTCAGCATACTCACAATATCGATGAATCGGGCTACAGTCCATTAATACATTTTCATTAGGGAACAGTGTTAACGTTTTCTCACGCACACCCGTCCCTTGTTATTTTATATACTGCTTGCAAGTTCAGGAACTATTTCCTTTTACGGAACTTCTTTCTTCCCCTACCGATTCTAAGAATACGCTTGCATTTATTCTATAGTCCTAAACAATTTAACTTCTTAATGTTATCTGAATGCGTAGCCTAATGGTTAGCGCACCTGCCTTTCAAACCAAGGGTTTTGAGTTCGAGTCTTGCTGGAGGATCAATTTTTTTTTTTTTTTTTTTTTTTAACAACCTTTTACAAAAACACCCAAAAAGATAAAAACTTGTTATCTGTCCAGGAGCAACGAGTTCCTTTTTGTTTTATTAAGGTCTTTCGTCTTCAGCGGAAGACCTTCTTGTTATTCTTAGGTTTCTTTTTCACTTTTATTATTAGGGTCTTCCGACCTTCCTTCGGAAGACCCTTCTTTTATTCTACTGTTTCTTATTATTATTTTTTTTTCCCCGCCGATTTTCAGCAGGCGATTTCTCGGAGACCTTTTGTCCGATTGCTATGAAACTTTCAGGGTAGATACAATGTATTATTGCCTAAAACATGATATTTGCATGAAAATTGGAGAACTTGTAACTAATACATTGCAGATGAGCAGAACATTAAAATTGTAGGAATTGTCGGAAGCTATGTGACGGCAAGTTTTAAGAATTATTTTTCCATGAAATTTTGCTGCTTTTTGTTTAATAACTTTTAAACTGATAAAAATTTGGTAAGACATATAGAATAAAAGTTCTGTGTAATTACGAGAGCTTTCAGATAACATCAAGAAAAAGGGGCTGGCCCCTACATTCAGGGGACAGCAGGTCATAAAAGTATTTTTTGGATAGCTAAAAATATTAAAATATTATGAAAAAGTTTGAATGACATAATTTCTGACATATTAAATCTTGTCATCTGGTATAAAGAGAAACAAGCTCCGTGCTATATTTTATTTTATTTTATATAATAATTATTCGAGAAGCGTACAGGAACAAGTTGTCTACAAACCAGCCACGCCTTTTAGGGCATCGTAACACATGCTTGTACGGTTTTAGATAGTTGTTGTGTTTTAAAATAAATTGTTTTGATTCGATTTCTCTGTTTTCTTTTATCTAAATTATTTATAAATGCAAGTTATTTACACATGTTACACAAGTAAAGGTAAATCAACATTTACTAATGCATCCGTATAGAAAAAGTCTTAATCGGGGCCTCTTGTTTGTAACCTGGATGTAAACAATCACGAGCGGCATTGTGGGAAGAAGACACTAAAGACCCGATATATGAAAAACGTGATTTGATCTGATGCTTTGTTGGCAAATATTTCAAAAAAAGTGTAGTTTAGTATAGCATAATGCTTCATAATTTATAATTTTTGAAAATAAATCACGTATAACACTCAATCTGATTATTTTATTTTTTGAAAAATCATCAGGTCGAATATCAGGTCTTTAGTATATCAAGTCTTTAGTACGTCCCCGGAAGTAGCCATGAAAGTCGGAATTACAGACAGATATGTGAAGTTGACAATTGTACATTTTCTTAACGTACGAGCCGTATGTAGACATGCACATTTAATCCACATCTATGAAGCACATAAAATCCTTGGTTGCGTACAGGGAGCATTAGTTTTAAAGGGATATATATATATTCTTGCGCAAATTGTTTACGAGGAAATTCTGACGATCCCATTAACAGCGATGAACAGTCTTGTGTCGGAGTTTTCTGTGATAAATGTAGCGAGTGATGAAAGAGTTCACGGTGACATTTTAATATATGATTGGCGTGGACCTTGGAAATGAAGGTTAGAAGTTTTCTTATCTAAAATTTAACAGCTGCTTACAGCACTGATGCTTACATGTATATGCCAGCAAATGTAATATGTTGACGGTGCAACCGTTAGGGCGAGCGCAGATACATTTCAGTTTTAATTTAGATCGGGCTCGTCAAACAGCACGTGACATTTGCTACGTCTAGACTCTGACGTCATATGACGTCGTATGTATGTTGCATTACCAAAACGAAGTCTGAACAGTGCTAATTTTAATCAAGAACGTTTGATCTACTATTTGTCTGCTTTATATCCATTATGTCAAGGTGATTTTAATTTTTGTCGAGTTTTTGTTGCTACCGCGAGAACGTTGTTTGCGGCGATATGCAATTCGCTAAGCATTATGGAACCACAGGTAACTGCGGAAAAAAATTCATTTGGATCAATGTGTAAAGTCCGAATTTTCTCATCGCCCAGGCGTTGCTTTAAGAGCTCGCAGTGACGAGCGGCGCTTTGCGCCGCTCGCTGCGCTCGCTATAAATGTACGCACAAACACTGATGTATGTTATCTGTTTCATGGTTCAGTCTCTGCCTGTTAGCCCTGACATGACATTGTCAAATCCCCATTGCTTTACCTTTTATTTGAATGAACGAGAGCATGTAATTTCACCAATACTTATTTTTTTGATTGAAACAAAAAAATGCAAAAATTCAACAATACACTATCTAACATACTACATGTATAAACATGATAATTATTGTTATATATTCTTCAACAAGTATGAATAGCTGTTATAACTAGGGCCTTAATTAATATTATAATTTGTTATACCTTTAAAAATTTGTTCCTATATAAATCTATACCAGTGTACACTTAAAATGTCTAACATTTCCAATGTTTTATGAGCAGTCATAAAAAAATCTATGTTGAACCGCAAAGTGAGATATTGAACCTGTCGATGAGGTAATTGGACCGCTTACATATTACAGTTTGCGCGGGATTAGCTAAATCTCATTTGCATTCGTTGGTGTTCGACAGTTATGGAATTGACAGAGTTTTACCTCAGTGCTGGTAAAGTAAATTTACATCACGGAAGCCAGTACAAAATACATGTATGTCAAACAAAAAAAGAAAATAAAAGATATAACAAAACATTTATTGACCGTGTTCTCGGGGTAAAATGCAATTTGCTGACCCCATGAACCAAACTGTTTCCCTTCAGCCTAATGGCCTCAGGCAAACAGTTTGGTTCTTGGGTCCGACAAAACACATGTTGCCCTCGAACCCAGTTAGTAAATGTGTATTATTGGAAAATCTCAAAAAAGTCACTCAGTTAAATTGCAAAAGAAATTTGGAAATATATTTATACAAAAAGTTTGAATTATTTCTGTGATAAGACTGCTGGATTGGTTTGTGTTTTGTTTATTGCCCCTTGAAATGTTTTTTAGTCATATTATTATGCTACCACTTGCTGGTGGAGGCCTGCAAATATAGACCTGTACTTGACACTTATGGCCTTTGGGAAGTGAGGGATCTTTTTCGTGCCAGCACCTTCTGTGACACAGAACCTCGGTTTATACGGTTTCATCCGAGGAACCTATCTCCACATCCAGTTGTTGGATTCTAACCTGCGACGTAAGGATCAGTTTCTTACTGACACTTTGATTGATTGTATGTTGTTTTACATCTTACTTGAGAATTTGAGACATTACCACATACTGGTGAAGGGCTTCAAACATAGACCTTAATACTTGGCACTAAGGCCCATTCAGCAGTGAGGGTTCTTTATTGTCCCAATATCAACTGTGAGGTTTTTACGGTCTCATCTGAAAAACCTTTGACCTTCATTTTAATGCTGGGCGCTTGGTGAAGGAACCTTCACAACCTATATGTTTATGTTTTAGGTTTGACACAGCAATTGAGAATCAAGCCCAGGCCTCCTGATTACAAAATGAATGCCCTACAACTAGGCTACCATTACAGATAATGAACTAGATTAATTACATTTATAACATTGTTTAGTAAAAAATTAGTTCTTGAAATTAGAAAATAGAATTTTTTCATGATTGGGGTATGTAAACTTAGAGTGGTATTTGGGTTATACAGTAAAACACGCTTACTGCGAACAGACTTAAATAAGGAATTGAAGCGTATAGTGAAGTGATTTTCATTCCCTGAGGTTTTAAAACATACTGAAAACTAAACTGAAAAATGAATACATTTATAATGAATCAAAATTATTTGTCCCTGGCACTTATAAGCATGTTTTACTGTAAAGACAAAATAATGGGGATTTGTTTTCACAGTGACTGTATATTGTGATTAATTTAATTAGTTGATTGCAATTTTTCAGCTTTAAACTAATCTCATTCAAGCAGGAGTTTATGGAGACAGTCGAGCATCTGCTTGAATGAGACTAGTTTTACACATGCTATCTACATGATGTAAGTGGTAATTTTTTTTAAAAAAATGTGTATACTGGTACATGTATATTATTTAAAAAGTACATATTATACAAAAAATACCGACTAACCAGTTATGAAAATCATAACCCGTCATCCCATACTTAACCGGTTACTATATTTCTGACTGATTAGATGGTTACCCAGTTGACCATTGCCATCCCTAATAAATTTTTTACATGTACAAGTTATGTGCATTTCCTTTGTGAAATCATGAAAAAAAAAACTCCTAATTAATCCCTATATTTATTATATTTTTTTATTACATCCTCAAAATTGACTGCATGTAAACATCTATTTAATAGAGTACTTTTTACAAATAATACATGGAAAATGTGACAGTATCTTTGAACTCCGTTTGATGGTTTCATTAGGGATGTCAATGAATATTCAAGTACTCGACTATCATTCAATCATATTGACTATCGACTAAAATTTGTTAAGTCGGTTGTTCGTTTAAAATTTGCTACTCTTAAATTCAATGTAAAAAAAAATTGGATCTGCTCAGTTCATTTATTAACGCATCAGTGTTCAAATTCAGGGAAAGGCTTAACCAGTCTTTGTTAATTGTTCAAAGGAACTTTGTTGTTCGACAAACATGCATTGGTATACTTCAAAAGATGTCGGATCCAAATTGTAAAGTTTCAACCTGCAATTTCATAAGATCTCATATAATGCGCAACTACCAATTAATGAAGAATAATAAAACTTTATAAATACATGTAAATTGGGGAATGGTTATGAGCATAATTCAAAGGTGTTTCTTTCTGATATTAATATCAATCATTTTTAAATTGTGTTGATTGATTGTAAAAATCTCATAATTAAAATTTTGTTTTAATAAGAGTTACACTTTAATTGTTTAACAATCACGGGTCACTGACAAGACGCATTCAAATGGCTTCAGGTAAGAAATCAATAACGGGTACATGTACTAGCAGCAGGAAAAGAAAGGATAAATGCGAGCATTTGATGTTCTGTATATAGATAAAATGTGCAGTCAGTGATTTTTTTAGGGCCGATTTGGGGCCGAAATTCGGCCCCAGTCCCAATTGAAAATATGCCTGTATTTTTCCAAAATGTAATGGAAGTTTTCCCAAAGAAAAACTTACAAAATATGTGATCAAATTCAGTTTGCTTATTGCATGTTTTTCAGTGAAGTTCAAGCAGTTTTGTTGTTCAGCCATGTTGGGTGGCAGGGGATAGTTTCGTACTAAAGACCCAGTCAAATTTCTTAAAAAACTGAGATATCCCCTGTTTGATGTGATATTTTATGTAGAAAATTATGATTAGAATAATTATGGGACACATTTGCAGTGTAGCAGAGTGCTTGCTGAAAAAAGTGATGTGCAACATGTAGGTGTCACTATGACGCTTATCATATACAGAGTTGTAAATGCGAAACTAAGACACGTGGTCAGTTGAGGAGGAAATTCAGCTGAAAAGCAGTAGGCCTTAGAAGAAGGTGTGTATTTCAGAGGGAAGGTGAATGGTCCCATATCAATTGGTGAATTTTCATTAGGACATGCATTGATTTACAGACTACTGGGTGTTTTATCCTGCTCGCTCGGGCCTGGGGGTGGGTTGTATGGGTGCGACTGAGGCCCAAATCTTGGAAAAACAAGCCAAACTTTGGGGAGTCCCCAGGTGCATTTTTGGTACATGTGCACTCTAATGGGCAGATTACATGTAATTTGTTGACATAATTTGTGAGCCATGGTAATTAATTAGCCCCTGGAAAACTGTCCCCATGTACATGTTTTTATGGATTGCATGTATATGTGTACCCCCTCGGCACATGTTTGGCATTAAAAAAAAACTATCCTCTTCCACCTTGGATTTCTTCATAATTAGATAATTCATACCACTATTGTTCTTGATGCAAGTAATTAGATAATTTATACCAAGAATAGTCTTGATTAGTTGTAACAATTGTTTGTTAAAGTAGTACAAAGACAAAAACAAAGCTTTTTGACAATGCTTTTTAAGTGATTGGGCTTTCTGGGAGATTCCCAATTTAGCCTAATTGATGCTGAAATTCCCAATTCTGAGGGCCCCAGCCCCCAGTTCCAAAGTACTGAAAAAACACTGGCAGTAAATACATGTATTATATTTGAAATCAAATACATTTGATACATATATTTATTACTACGTAAATGTTAATGATTCAATAATTTGTTGTATAATGGTTATAACGTAGTTTAAATATTGTACAGGCTAGCAGTCTCTTAAAGACAAAAAGGAAAATGACATGAAAAATTAATCCAAATTTCAACGAGTACTCGACTTTCATTTGACTAAAGCCTCTGACTGTTCGACTTAGCTGTCCGAGTAAAATTAACATCGCTATTTATCATTTATAAGTTGTACAGTTTTTTTTTTAATTTTAAATGAGAAATTTCAATTTCTTTTGGATAGGTGTGACTGTCATCTGATAACTGAAATTTGATACCAAGCATGACCATATTTGCCAGAAGAGCATCTGTTTGGAGATGACAAAGAATAAGCAGCATAGTGAAATTTGAACAGTCACACAAGGATAAAAGTCCTTCCATCTAGGATTATGGACACATCAGGCCTTAATACATTAAGAACTTGTAATATATGTATTTTTACAAAATAATTTAGAGAGAACTACTATTTTGGCATATACAACAACAAGTATTAACATATGTGCATATTTCAAATGACTTCAGTGTTAAGGGCATATACATGAACGAGGATTGTTATAAAAGTTTGTGGACACATTGATTTACGGAAAATTTTCTGTGCACTTTGAAAAATGACATATATCTGATTAAATTCTTATATTTTGTTTATCTGTTTATTAGTATGTGAAAAATCAGGTCCATTTACTAAAATTTTGAAAATATACGACTTTTACTGTGCAGTCAAAGAATTCACGGAGCAAGCATTTAATGTTTTTTGATGTTAGGTGATGTGACAACCTGATTCCAAACCTGCTGAGCTTTTCACAGCTATAAATACCTTTCAGTTCTATCATTTACATGTCTTTTCCCTACTTTAAAATTGAATAACTCTAGCAAGTCATGTTACTTTTTTCTATTGTTGGGTATCAAATATTACTGAGATCTTAAAATCTATGTCTACACAGTAAAGCAACAGGTATGGAAACAATGCAAAATCCATAGGTGCAACAACCATGCGACAAGTGGTGTACTGGGATATCGCATGGACTGGGTCATCATAAATGTTAATCCTTCCATTAACAAAGTAAAGAAATATTTTTTTTAATAGCTCGGTGCTCTCCAAGCCTTTCAATGACATTGCAATTCTCAACTTTGTGTTTTTGCATTGATCATCTATAATTAGCGATGAAACAGTCATAACCCCTCTAATTTAATTCAAAATTTTGCAACATCCCTTCTCTTGAATATTGTAGCGACATGTAAAATATCATTAATTTTTTTGCACTACAACAGTGCAATTTTTTATCTCAAGAAATTGGTCTGACTTCAATATAACTTTGATTACAAATAGACAACTCTAAGATACATAATTCTTTTTATCTTTTTAGCTCTTGTGAGCCAAAGGCTCAAAGAGCTAATGCTATGGCTATTTGTGCAATGTACGTAAACTTTTTAGCTCACCTGAGCTGAAAGCTTAAGTGAGCTTTTCTGATCACCAGTTGTCCGCCGTCTGTCTGTCTGTCTGTCCGTCTGTCTGTCCGTCCGTCTGTAAACTTTTCATATTTTCATCTTCTTCTCAAGAACCACTGAGCCAAATTTAACCAAAGTTGGTACACAGCATCTTTGGGTGAAGGGGAGTTAAAATTGTTAAAATGAAGGACCAACCCCCTTTACAAGGGGAGATAATCAAGAGAAGACAAAAATAGGGTTGAGTCATTAAAAAATCTTCTTCTCAAGAACCACAGGGCCAGAAAAGCTGAAACTTATATGGAAGCATCCTGGGGTAGTGCAGATTCTAAATTGTTCAAATTATGGCCCCCGTGGATAGGGCGGGGCCACAACAGGGAATAAAAGTTTTACATTGAAATATATAGGCAAAATCTTTAAAAATCTTCTTCTCAAGAACCACTGAGCCAGAAAAGCTGAAATTTATGTGGAAGCATTCTGGGGTAGTGTAGATTCTAAATTGTTCAAATCATGACCCCCGGGGGTAGGGCGGGGCCACAATAGGGAATCAAATTTTTACATTGAAGTATGTAGGCAAAATCTTTAAAAATCTTCTTCTCAAGAACCACTGGGCCAGAAAAGCTGAAACTTATGTGGAAGCATCCTGGGGTAGTGTAGATTCTAACTTGTTCAAAGCATGGCCCCAGGGGTAGGGCGGGGCCACAATAGGGAATCAAAGTTTAAAATATTTAGGCAAAATCTTCAAAAATCTTCTTCTCAAGAACCACTGGGCAGATTATCACCAAACTTTCACAAAAGGATAAGGATATATTGTAGATTAAAATTTGCACGTGGAATCGCCCTGGCACAAAGGGCTTGGTCTCAAGGTCACTTCAAAGTTGACCAAAAATTACATTTATTAAAATGTTGATATTTTGCTTACTATAAGGACTAGGATCATCAAATCTTGTCAGTTGATGCATCTAAGGACCTCATATCATGTTGACTCAAAAGTAGTTCATGGTTACTTACTTTTTATGCCCCGCCATGAATATGGTTGGGGCATATAGTGTTTGTCATGTCCGTCTTCCGTCCTTCCGTCCTTCTGTTTTTCCGTCCTTCCGTTTGTCCTTCCGTCACACTTTGCGTTTAGCTCTGTTCAAAGCTCAGTTTCAAAGAAACTATCCAAGATATTTTTATCAAACTTCATATGCTGATAGATATTGATGAGAGCTATGCAACTGCATCAACATTTTTTGAACTTGACCTTTCCTTTGACCTTGACCTCACTTTTCTTAAATTAGTGTTTAGCTCTGTTTTAAAGATACCATTCAAGATAGTGTAATCAAACTTCATATGTTGATACATACTGATGTAAGTTATTCAACTGCATCAACATTTTTTGACCTTGACCTTTCTTTTGACCTTGACTTCACTTTTCTTAAATTAGTGTTAAGCTCAGTTTTAATGAAACCATTCAAGATATTTTTAACAAACTTCATATGCTGATACATACTGATTAGAGCTATTCAACTGCATCAACATTTTTTACCTTGACCTTTCCTTTGACCTTGACCTCACTTTTCTTAAATAAGTTTTTAGCTCAGTTTTAAAGATACCATTCAAGATAGTGTTATCAAACTTCATATGCTGATACATACTGATAAGAGCTATTCAACTGCATCAACATTTTTTGACCTTGACCTTTCCTTTGACCTTTGACCTCACTTTTCTTAAATTAGTGTCAAACTTTATATGCTGATACATACTGATGAGAGCTATTCAACTGCATCAATATTTTTTGACTTTGACCTTTCCTTTGACCTTGACCTCACTTTTCTTTAATTACTGTTTAGCTTAGTTTTAAAACCATTCATAATATTTTTATCAAACTTCATATGCTAATACATACCGATGTAACCTTTCAACTGCATAAACAATTTTTTTTTTACCATGACCTTTCATTTGACCTTGACCTCACTTTTCTTAAATTTGTGTCAAACTTCATATGCTGATACATACTTATGTAAGCTATTCAACAGCATCAATATTTTTTCCCCTTGACCTTTCCTTTGACCTTGACCTCACTTTTCTCAATTTGTGTTAAAAATGTTGCATTACTAATATACCCTCGGCGGGGCATTCATGTCCTATGGACATATTTCTAGTTTAAAATTTTGCTGCCATTCTTATTCAAAATGATTTAGAGGCATATTTTGAACAGTTTCAGGCCTATTATCATCAAACTTTTTCAGTTGATAAATGACAGAATGAGACCACTATTCTTTAAATTTGCTTGTGGTGTCTTAGGCTCATAATTCACATTATATCTACTGCAATCAACTTCAATGGATTCAAATATTTTTAATGAATTCTTATTAAAAAAAATACTTGAATGTACGTGTAATATACATGTACATGTAAAAGATTATTTTAACATGTTACAAAAATTTAAATATATGTGTCTTTTTCCCCCCTTGTAAAACATTTAAATAAATAATTTAATGAACCCAAGAAGTACAGTAAAACCATTTTTTCTTAATTTCAACTGGACCAAGATTAAACATCAAGATTTCCAATGACTCCAGATAACCATGCAGGGTAAAAAACTTAAAGAATAAGGGGTTGGGAGTATCAACTTACTTCAACATATAAATGGTACATATATTTAGATATTGGTTTTTGAGATAATGAAGTTTAACTTTTAAGTTAAAGGCTAAAAAAGAGGTTATGTTAAAATTTTCCACAAGTGACACAGTGTCTTACTAAAATCATCCCTGTGCATTTCTTGTAAGAGTATTTTTCTACTTACTGATTGTCAAACAATGGATATCCTCAATCCCTAACACATTTGGATTACTTACTATGTAGTTATGCTGTGTAAATGTTTTGTCAAGCAATTATTATGACAGTGATGTAGCAAAACACTGATGATTCTGTAGTATGGCACGTGCTACTAACATGATTGCATCAAAGATGTTAGATGAATAGAAAAGTCTAGAAATTAAAAATCAAAAGTCAAAGTTCAAGAAATGAGGGTCTGGGAGTATTAGTGTTTTGGATACAATTTCAAGAGTACTGTTGGAGAGAGTACAGTTGAATTATATATCCTCATGCTCACTCCAGATTCAGAGTTCCGGAGATGAGGTCTCTTGATATTTGGGTCAAAGAAGAAAGAGAATGTTAGCAAAGTTAACAATCTAAACAGAAACATGTAACCTTTAGGTGGAAATTAAACAAATATTTATCCATTTATTACGACGTCAACTTACAAGCTAATCGCTAAGAAGGGAGGCCCACTCGTTGCTTTGCAACGAGCCTTGCTCTAGTTATTATTGGTTTTTTTTTCTTACCGATTTTGTGCATGCGATTTCTCGAAAACGGCTCAATGGATTTCCATGAAACTTTCAGGACATATGTAACATCAGTTGAAACTTATGCGTTTTTTTCTGTTTTGATGACGTCACTTCCGGTCCGGAGATATTGCCGATTTAATGGTTTTCGAAGGGTCGGGTTGTCCGCAGATTTTCTCATATACGGCTTTGGTTAGAAACACGAAACTTTCAGGTATGGTAGACCTATCTCTGTAGATATGCGGAAGGCGTTTCATTTTTATCGGAAGAGCCGCGCGTTGGCGCTCGCTATGGCCCGAAAAAAGTCCGATCGGGAATTTTAATTTTTCTAACACTTTTTCTATAGTATCTTTTTACCTGTAAATATTTTGTTAAAACATATAGAACAAAAGTTGTGTAGAATGTTACGATCCTTCAAATGATACCAACAATAAGGGCCTGGCCCCTAAAATTGGGGAGCTAGAGGGGTTTTCCTGATATCTTAAAAAGTATTGAGAATTTGTATAGCTTCATAGAAGCAAAGATGTTCAAAATGATAAGTAGCAGCTAAGGAGACCATTAAAAGTCGTCAAAATGACGTCACTTCCGGTCACACCGAGAGTAATGGTAAATGGCTCATTTTTGCACATATGACCGTAGAAGTCTCTCGATCTCAATCTCATCTCCTTCAAATTTAGACGGAAGACTTATTTGTTGCTTTGCAACAAACTCGTCTAGTTATTATTATTATTTTTTTCCTTTTTTAGGAATACGTAATGCAAGCATTCGTAGATCGTCCCAGAATATAACTCTGCTACATGTTTATACATGTGCAATCGGCAGACGGGGGCTGATCAAAATTATTTGTCAGAATTATAGCGTAAGTGCAATAGTATACACGTATACATGTAATTTTGATGTTGGTCTCTTACAATTTCACAAGTCACCAAATAATACATTTTTATTCATTAATTTTTAAAAATGTCATTCATTAAAATTAATTTAATTTTATGGAATAGAAAATAAGAAATGGGACCTACTAAATGTAAATAATGGATGATTAAGTTGATCGATTTTGATATTTTAAGGTCACAGATCTGAATGGAATACACGTTTAAATTGATTTGTATTGATCAGAAATCGAAGATCAACCCATGATTTGGCTTTCTTGTGTAGGCACTGGGGCAGAACGGGGTACAACATGTATATTCCATGTAAGTTGTAGTGGTCAGCGTAACAATGGGCACTAATTACCTATTGTTCTGCGTCTGCGGCCACCGGTGTTAATAATAAACAAATGAACCTGCACTGTACATGTACTTGCTACTTGGAGCAGGAATAATCTTTATGGACGCACAAAAAAAATTAATTTTTGTTATCGATTTTGTTGACAAATTAAATTGATAGAAAAATGTTTAGCACAATAGGACACAGTACAAAATAAAAAAAGGAAAAGAAATGAAGTTATAGACATTGAACAAACTTATTAATTAAATAAAGTAACATGTTAAAATAAAATAAATTTATTTTAATTCACGTAGATCTTTGCTCAGTATTTAATTTCATTTGCTAGTTTTACGTACATTTCTTGAGATAAAGTTTAAAGAATATCCGGGGGGAGCGTGCTACATGTAAATTCATTTGAATCTCTGTTAACAGTGTTTAAGGGCCTGTAAAACGGAGACGAGGATTTCGACTTTATCTAATAAATAATTATGCAAAATTTGTACGAGATTTTTTTTTATATATAAGATGGTTTAGTGATTTGGCAATTTGTGTAATGATATTAGCATCAACTGTTTACAATTCAGAAACGCAGAAACTCCGCATTGCTGAATCCGAGGAAAAAAAAATCTGTTTTGTAATTTTGAATGTCAGTAACATGCTGATCGCACTCATAAATAAATGGTATAGCTGAATTTTGTATTGTTCCTTGATTCTCTAAAATAATTTATTCACGTATATTATAGATATTAAGTAATTATTACATGTATAACTTATGGAACTTAAAACTAAAGAATCAACCTTGCGCCTATTAGCTTAGTTAACAGTCTTTCACCCCCCTTTTTTTCTGCTACAGTCTGAATAACTACGACATTGTGATTGAATTATGTCGCGTGTACTTTGAGTACACTGGTCTCGCACAACGAGAGATGGAATGGACAACAAATGTTATACTCTCTGTACAAGGTTATTTCTAATTTTACTAATTTTATTAAATGCATGTCGTAAGAAATACAAAATGTACTAATATTTGACCCGATTCTGAAAACGAAAGTAGAAACTTCTACACATGGTGGACATGTATATTTTACACGGTGTTTTAGAACAACCGAGTAATTTCAAGTTTTGTTTTATTTTGTTTTTTAACTGATTGACCGCGTATAAGCGGGTTATTAATTTTTTTTAGATTGATCTAGCTGTTACCAGTACATCGTACTAACGAAGAAAGAAAGATGCGTATTTCATTGAATGAAAATCACACTGCATAAGATTTCTAGTTCCTGATGGCTTAAAAAATAAAATGAAAATAAAAAAACCCGGAAGATAGATACATGTAGCTTGATACCACAAAATGATATTTAAAAAATTGCGAGGAGGACATAAATTATAGAACTAGAGGGCACTAGCTAAAAGAGATAACTCAACAAATTTAAGATCATGATTAAATCTTTTTATTTGAACCTGTCACATTCTTCATTAAAGGGCATATAGTATATGTTATATGAATAGATTTCTGTGAGAAATATTTAATACTGCCTTGTTTAAAGGAGGATGGTTTGTAAAGGGGGGGGGGGGGTGGGGGTTCTCAACTAACAGAGCAGGCGGAACTCATGTTACTTGTCAAATATTCAAGTTCACTACATGAAAATATAAATTTCATTGCAGCCATTGACTGTATTAAAGATGCTTCCTAAAATTTTTAACGACAGTACAAATATACAGGGAAAAAAAAATATGAGATGGGATATTTTTTAAAAACCTTTCTGATTAAAAAAAAAATTGTTTTAAAAAGTACCTGCATAGGTAGATTAACCACTGCATGTACACCCCCTTTCAGATATTGACAACAAAGGAGAAATATTAAGGAAAACATAAACATTTTTGATCTAATTTTAACATTAAGATGTAAAAAAAAATTAATAAGAAGAAAATAAAAATAATTGAATGAATAATGAAATGTGAAAACAAATAATTCATGTGAATTTTTCATTTAGAATTTAACTAGTAAGTAGATTGTAATGAATTTTGTTGATAAAATACTTTCTTTAAAATAATTGATCATCACTCAAGCTTTTTTAGCACCTTCTCAGCCAAAGAACAATGACCACAGTAATTATCAGTAAATCTCAGCATCGACAGCACATCAACAGTATTTATCAGACTCAACAGTAAAGACGACAGTAATTATCAGTATTTATCAGAAACAACTAAAATTATCATTAACAACAGTAAGAATAACAGTAAATATCAGTATTTATCAGCAAGAACAGCACAGTATCAGTAATTATCAAACATTATCAGTAAAATTTGGGATTCTCAGCACTTTTTTCGTCCAGTAGTGCATACACAAGACTTGAACAAAATAATATTTTCATGAGACAAAGAAGGTATAAAGGAACAACTTTTTATCGACAGCCATATCGAAATATTTTCTCGTTTTTGAGTTATAAAGCAAAAACTTTCAAGGGCCCTGGATCCCTAATTTTAGGGGCCAGCTCCTTTTTAGTGGTGTCAAATAAAAGGTAATTAAATTGTACACAACTTTTATTCTACATGTTTTAATAAAATATTTCTTATTTAAAAAAATACAAAGGAAAACATGTGTCAAAGTTTGCTCTTTCATGCGTCCTAATTTTTTACCCCTATCTAGCGACAGTTTGAACGCAGAAATCAAAAAACAAAAAGCAATGTTCACAACTTCATTGCTTCTGTTTCTTATATTCAGTAGTATTTATGTGCCAACTTTTGTAGTCTCGGAATATTTGTCTGGAAATTAAAGACCCTAAATTTTCACTTAAAGGGAGATATCTCGAAAGCGAAAGTGGGGTTTGGAAAAATATTATTATTCTGAAAGAGTTATGTAACGTCTATAAACTCTGAAATTTTGGTAAAAATCCGTTGAGAAATAAGCAAGATATGAGGCATCAAAGTTAACAAGTAGGAAAAAGAAGTTAAAAATTTGGGCTGTAGCGGACGTTGATGTTTGGTATTTCGGGTACAAATGAACATATAAGTACAAATCTACATACATTGCTCTATCATCACTGAAATTCTCACGTTCCTGTGTTAAGTGCTTTTCTTGAAAATACCCGGACAAACTAACCCTCGAAAATCAGCAAATCTCGAAAATCTCCGGACTGGAAGTGACGTCATCAAAATCAAAAAATATATATCTAGATTTTTTAATTCTCTATCAGACCTAAAAGTTTCATGAAAATCGGGCGAGCCGTTTTCGAGAACTCGCGTGCACAAAATCGGTAGGAAAAAAAAACAATAATAACTAGATGGTTCTCGTTGCGAGCAACGAGTGGGTCTTCCGTCTGATTTTGGATAAGATTCGTCAAGATCTTGACTGAGATATTCGTCTATAAAAAAAAATAAAGGATGCATATTGTTAAAAACATTATTCTGATCATCTTTTGTTCAATATTGCTTATCAAAATATTTCCCCTTTTCGAGAAATAAAGTGTCAAAGATTTAGCATCCTGGCCCATTAAGGTCCCTTATTACGCAACATATGATCAAAACTTTACAATATAAAGCTGCAAAATATTAATATGAACATTTTTGCTTCAGTAATTTATAGCAAAATATTGATCATTAAAAAGTTATAGATAAAAGACATTTGGAACTTCTGAGCCCCTAATTTGAGGGGTCAGCCCCTTTTTCTTCATATCAAATAAAAGGCCTTGTGATTTTGAAGACTTTTTGTTCAACAACTATTCAGAAATTTCCTTTCGTTTAAGAGATATATAGAATAACAATATTTAGGGGCCAGCCCTCCAAGTCCTTAATGGGGATGTCTTGCAAAAATTAAAAGGGTGTATATTGTTTAGAACATTATTCTGAACATCTTTTGTTCAATATTGCTTATCAAAATATTTCTCCTTTTTGAGATACAAAGTGTCAAAGATTTAGCATTCTGGCCCCTTATTACCTAACATATGATCAAAATTTTATAATATATAGCTACAGAATGTTAAGATAAACATTTTTGCTTCAGTAATTTATAACAATATATTGATCATTAAAAAGTTATAGATGAAAGACTTTTGGCCCTTCCGAGCCCCTAATTTAAGGGGTCAGCCCCTTTTTCTTGATATCAAATGAAAGGTCTTGTGATTTTGAGGACTTTTTGTTCAACAACTATTCAGAAATTTCCTTTCGTTTAAGAGATATATAGAATAACACTATTTAGGGGCCAGTCCTCCAAGTCCTTAATTGGGATGTCTTGCAAAAATTAAAAGGGTGTATATTGTTTAGAACATTATTCTGAACATCTTTTGTTCAATATTGCTTATGAAAATATTTCTCCTTTTCGAGATACAAAGTGTCAAAGATTTAGCATTCTGGCCCCTTATGGCCCCTTATTACTTAACATATGATCAAAATTTCATAATATATAGTTGCAGAATGTTAAGATGAACAATTTTGCTTCAGTAATTTATAACAATATATTGATCATTAAAGAGTTATAGATAAAAGACTTTTGGCCCTTCTGAGCCCCTAATTTGAGGGGTCAGCCCCTTTTTCTTCATATCAAATAAAAGGCCTTGTGATTTTGAAGACTTTTTGTTCAACAACTATTCAGAAATTTCCATTCGTTTAAGAGATATATAGAATAACAATATTTAGGGGCCAGCCCTCCAAGTCCTTAATGGGGATGTCTTGCAAAAATTAAAAGGGTGTATATTGTTTAAAACATTATTCTGAACATCTTTTGTTCAATATTGCTTATCAAAATATTTCTCCTTTTTGAGATACAAAGTGTCAAAGATTTAGCATTCTGGCCCCTTATGGCCCCTTATTACGTAACATATGATCAAAATTTTATAATATATAGCTACAGAATGTTAAGATAAACATTTTTGCTTCAGTAATTTATAACAATATATTGATCATTAAAAAGTTATAGATTAAAGACTTTTGGCCCTTCTGAGCCCCTAATTTGAGGGGTCAGCCCCTTTTTCTTGATATCAAATGAAAGGTCTTGTGATTTTAAAGACTTTTTCTTCAATATGTTTTCACAAAATACTTCTATTTGAAATGTTATTATCAGAAATGTCTCTAAAATTCACTCAGAAATCACGTCCTAAATTTTGACCCCTACCGAGCTTCCATACTTTGCACTTCCGGAAAATATGAAAACCAAGGTGCACATCTAGAACATGTCCTCTATCACCACTGAAAGTTTCAACACTCTAGCATTTGTCGTTCCTGAGTTTTTGTGCAGACACAAAGTCTATCTAAAAATCGATCAAAGAGCGATAACTTCTGACCGGAAGTGATTTTTCAAAAACTGACAAGGCGTTATAAACTTCAGATACCAGCGCATTAACCCTGAAAATTTGAAGCAAATCGATCGAGCGATATCCGAGAAATCTTCTGCACAAAATCGGTAAGGAAAAAAAAAAGAATAATAACTAGATGGTTCTCGTTGCGAGCAACGAGTGGGTCTTCCGTCTTATTTTGGATAGGATAAGTCAATGTCTTGACTGAGATATTCGTCTGTAAAAAGTGAAAGGATGCATATTGTTTAAAACATTATTCTGAGCTTCTTTTGTTCATTATTGCTTATCAAAATATTTCCCCTTTTTTCAAGGTGTCAAAGATTTAGCATTCTGGCCCCTTATGGCCCCTTATTACTTAGCATATGATCAAAGTATTATAATATATAGTTGCAGAATGTTAAGATGAACATTTTTGCTTCAATAACTTATAACAAAATATTCATCATTAAAGAGTTACAGATGAAAGACTTTTGGCCCTTCTGAGCCCCTAATTTGAGGGGTCAGCCCCTTTTTTCTTGATATCAAATGAAAGGTCTTGTGATTTTGAAGACTTTTTGTTCAACAACTATTCAGAAATTTCCTTTCGTTTAAGAGATATATAGAATAACAATATTTAGGGGCCAGCCCTCCAACTCCTTAATGGGGATGTCTTGCAAAAATTATAAGGGTGTATATTGTTTACAATATAATTCTGAACATCTTTTGTTCAATATTGCTTATCAAAATATTTCCCCTTTTCGAGATATAATGTGTCAAAGATTTAGCATTCTGGCCCCTTATGGCCCCTTATTACTTAGCATATGATCAAAGTATTATAATATATAGTTGCAGAATGTTAAGATGAACATTTTTGCTTCAATAACTTATAACAAAATATTCATCATTAAAGAGTTACAGATGAAAGACTTTTGCCCTTCTGAGCCCCTAATTTGAGGGGTCAGCCCCTTTTTTCTTGATATCAAACGAAAGGTCTTGTGATTTTGAAGACTTTTTGTTCAACAACTATTCAGAAATTTCCTTTCGTTTAAGAGATATATAGAATAACAATATTTAGGGGCCAGCCCTCCAACTCCTTAATGGGGATGTCTTGCAAAAATTATAAAAGTGTATATTGTTTAGAACATAATTCTGAACATCTTTTGTTCAATATTGCTTATCAAAATATTTCCCCTTTTCGAGATATAATGTGTCAAAGATTTAGCATTCTGGCCCCTTATGGCCCCTTATTACGTAACATATGATCAAAATCTTATAATATATTGTTGCAGAATGTTAAGATGAACATTTTTGCTTCAGTAATTCAAAACAAAATATTGATCATTAAAGAGTTATAGATGAAAGACTTTTGGCCCTTCTGAGCCCCTAATTTGAGGGGTCAGCCCCTTTTTCTTGATATCAAATGAAAGGTCTTGTGATTTTGAAGACTTTTTGTTCAACAACCATTCAGAAATTTCCTTTCGTTTTAGAGATATATAGAATAACAATATTTAAGGGCCAGCCCTCCAAATCCTTAATGGGGATGTCTTGCAAAAATTATAAGGGTGTATATTGTTACAAACATTACTCTGAACATCTTTTGTTCAGTATTGCTTATCAAAATATTTCCCCTTTTCGAGATATAATGTGTCAAAGATTTAGCATTCTGGCCCCTTATGGCCCCTTATTACGTAACATATGATCAAAATTTTATAATATATAGTTGCAGAATGTTAAGATAAACATTTTTGCTTCAGTAATTTATAACAAAATATTGATCATTAAAGAGTTATAGATGAAAGACTTTTGGCCCTTTTGAGCCCCTAATTTGAGGGATCAGCCCCTTTTTCTTGATATCAAATGAAAGGTCTTGTGATTTTGAAGACTTTTTGTTTAACAACTATTCAGAAATTTCCTTTCGTTTTAGAGATATATAGAATAACAATATTTAGGGGCCAGCCCTCCAAGTCCTTAATGGGGATGTCTTGCAAAAATTAAAAGGGTGTATATTGTTTAGAACATTATTCTAAACATCTTTTGTTCAATATTGCTTATCAAAATATTTCCCCTTTTCGAGATATAATGTGTCAAAGATTTAGCATTCTGGCCCCTTATGGCCCCTTATTACGTAACATATGATCAAAATTTTATAATATATAGTTGCAGAATGTTAAGATGAACATTTTTGCTTCAATAATTTATAACAAAATATTTATCATTAAAGAGTTATAGATGAAAGACTTTTGGCCCTTCTGAGTCCCTAATTTGAGGGGTCAGCCCCTTTTTCTTGATATCAAATGAAAGGTCATGTGATTTTAAAGACTTTTTGTTCAATGTGTTATAACAAAATACTTCTATTTAAAATGTTATTATAAGAAATGTCTCTAAAATTCACTCATAAATCACGTCCTAAATTTCGACCCCTACCGAGCTTCCATACTTCGCGCTTCCGGAAAATTTGAAAACCAAGGTGCACATCTAGAATATGTCCTCTATCACCACTGAAAGTTTCAACACTCTAGCATTTGTCGTTCCTGAGTTTTTGTGCAGACACAAAGTCTATGTAAAAATCGATCAAAGGGCGATAACTTCTGACCGGAAGTGATTTTTCAAAAAACGAAGTGGCGTTATAAACTTCAGATAGCAACGCATTAACCCTGAAAATTTGAAGCAAATCGATCAAGAGATCTCCGAGAAATCTTCTGCACAAAATCGGTAAGGAAAAAAAAAAAGAATAATAATAATAACTAGATGGTTCTCGTTGCGAGCAACGAGTGGGTCTTCCGTCTGATTTTGGATGAGATAAGTCAAGATCTTGACTGAGATATTCGTCTATAAAAAGTGAAAGGATGCATATTGTTTATAACATTATTCTGAGCATCTTTTGTTCAATATTACTGATCAAAATATTTCCCCTTGTTCGAGGTGTCAAAGATTTGGCATTCTGGCCCTTTATGGCCCATTATTTTGAACACACGATCAAAGTTTTATAATATATAGTTAACGAATGTTAAGATGAACATTTTTCCTTCAGGAATTTATAACAAAATATTGATTATTTAAAAGTTATAAATGAAAGACTTTTGGCCCTTCTGGGCCTTAATTTGAGGGATCAACCCCTTTTTCTTGATATCAAATGAAAGTTCTTGTGATTTTCAGAAATTTCCTTTCGTTTAAGAGATATATAGAATAACAATATTTAGGGGCCAGCCCTCCGAGTCCTTAATGGGGATGTCTTGCAAAAATTAAAAGGGTGTATATTGTTTAGAACATTATTCTGAACATCTTTTGTTCAATATTGCTTATCAAAATATTTCCCCTTTTCGAGATATAAAGTGTCAAAGATTTAGCATTCTGGTCCCTTATGGCCCTTTATTACGTAACATACAATCAAAATTTTATAATATATAGTTGCAGAGTGTTAAGATGAACATTTCTGCTTCAGTAATTTATAACAAAATATTGATCATTAAAGAGTTATAGATGAAAGACTTTTGGCCCTTCTGAGCCCCTAATTTGAGGGGTCAGCCCCTTTTTCTTGATATCAAATGAAAGGTCTTGTGATTTTGAAGTTTTTTTGTTCAACAACTATTCAGAATATTCCTTTCGTTTAAGAGATATATAGAATAACAATATTTAGGGGCCAGCCCTCCAAGTCCTTAATGGGGATGTTTTGCAAAAATTAAAAGGATGTATATTGTTTAGAACATTATTCTGAACATCTTTTGTTCAATATTGCTTATCAAAATATTTCCCCTTTTCGAGATATAAAGTGTCAAAGATTTAGCATTCTGGTCCCTTATGGCCCTTTATTACGTAACATACAATCAAAATTTTATAATATATAGTTGCAGAATGTTAAGATGAACATTTTTGCTTCAGTAATATATAACAAAATATTGATCATTAAAAAGTTATAGATGAAAGACTTTTGGCCCTTCTGAGCCCCTAATTTGAGGGGTCAGCCCCTTTTTCTTGATATCAAATGAAAGGTCTTGTGATTTTGAAGTTTTTTTGTTCAACAATTATTCAGAATATTCCTTTCGTTTAAGAGATATATAGAATAACAATATTTAGGGGCCAGCCCTCCAAGTCCTTAATGGGGATGTTTTGCAAAAATTAAAAGGGTGTATATTGTTTAGAATATTATTCTGAACATCTTTTGTTTAATATTGTTTATCAAAACATTTTCCATTTTCGAAATTTAAAGTGTCAAAAATTTAGCATTCTGGCCCTTATGGCCCCTTATTACGTAACATACGATCACAATTTTATAATATATAGTTGCAGAATGTTAAGATGAACATTTCTGCTTCAGTAATTTATAACAAAATATTGATCATTAAAGAGTTATAGATGAAAGACTTTTGGCCCTTCTGAGCCCCTAATTTGAGGGGTTAGCCCCTTTTTCTTGATATCAAATGAAAGGTCTTGTGATTTTGAAGACTTTTTGTTCAACAACTATTCAGAAATTTCCTTTAGTTTAAGAGATATATAGAATAACAATATTTAGGGGCCAGCCCTCCAAGTCCTTAATGGGGATGTCTTGCAAAAAATAAAAGGGTGTATATTGTTTAGAACATTATTCTGAACATCTTTTGTTCAATATTGCTTATCAAAATATTTCCCCTTTTTGAGATATAATGTGTCAAAGATTTAGCATTCTGGCCCCTTCTGGCCCCTTATTACGTAACATATGATCAAAATTTTATAATATATAGTTGCAGAGTGTTAAGATGAACATTTCTGCTTCAGTAATTTATAACAAAATATTGATCGTTAAAGAGTTATAGATGAAAGACTTTTGGCCCTTCTGAGCCCCTAATTTGAGGAGTCGGCCCCTTTTTCTTGATATCAAATAAAAGGTCTTGTGATTTTAAAGACTTTTTGTTCAATATGTTTTAACAAAATACTTTTATTTAAAATGTTATTATAAGAAATGTCTCTAAAATTCACTCATAAATCATGTCCTAAATTTTGACCCCTACCGAGCTTCCATACTTCGCACTTCCGGAAAATTTGAAAACCAAGGTGCACAACTAGAACATGTCCTCTATCACCACTGAAAGTTTCAGCACTCTAGCTTTTGTCGTTCTTGAGTTTTTGTGCAGACACAAGGTCTATCAAAAAATCGATCAAAGGGCGATAACTTCCGACCGGAAGTGATTTCTCAAAAACTGAAGCGGCGTTATAAACTTCAGATAGCAACGCATTAACCCTGAAAATTTGAAGCAAATCGATCGAGCGATCTCCGAGAAATCTTCTGCACAAAATCGGTAAGGAAAAAAAAAAGAATAATAATAATAATAATAATAAGAAAAGTGAAAAATCAACAATAGAATAATAGAAGGGTCTTCCGCAGAAGACGGAAGACCCTAACTAGATGAGATCTCGTTGCGAGCAACGAGTAGGTCTTCCGTCCGATTTTTCGATAAGATGAGATATGATTTTGACTATGATCTTTGTTAAAAGATAATAATATATATAGACTTCCCTAATTAGATTTCAATCCTTTGATTTATATAGTTACATTATCAAAGAACTATCGATGAATTGCTTTTGGCCCCTCTGAACCCCTAGTTTGAGGGGTCAGCCCCTTTTTCTTGATATCAAATAAAAGATCTTGTGATTTTGAAGACTTTTTGTTCAACAACGATTCAGAGATTTCTTTTTGTTATGGAGATATGCTGAATGGAAATATTTAGGGGCCACCCCTCCAGGTCCTTAATGGGGCCGTTTGACAAAAATTGAAAGGGTGCATATTGTTTAGAACATTATTCTGACCATCTTTTGTTCAGTATTGCTTATCAAAATATCCCCCCTTTTCGAGATATAAAACATCACAAATTTAGTATTCTGGCCCTTTGTAACCCCTTATTACGTAAAATATGATCAGAATCTTATCATATATTGTTGTAAATCGTTAAGATAAGCATCTTTGCTTCAGTAATGTATTACAAATTATTGATCGTTAAAGAGTTATAGGTGAGAGACTTTCGGCCCTTCTGAGCCCCTAATTTGAGGGGTCAGCCCCTTTTTCTTGATATCAAATGAAAGGTCTTGTGATTTTGAAGACTTTTTGTTCAACAACTATTCAGAGATTTCCTTTGGTTGTGGAGATATGCTGAATGGAAATATTTAGGGGCCAGCCCTCCAAGTCCTTAATGGGGCTGTTTGACAAAAATTGAAAGGGTGCATATTGTTTAGAACATTATTCTGACCATCTTTTGTTCAGTATTGCTTATCAAAATATTCCCCCTTTTCGAGATATAAAGCGTCAAAGATTTAGCATTCTGGCCCCTTGTGACCCCTTATTACGTAACATATGATCAGAATCTTATCATATGTTGTTGTAAATTGTTAAGATAAGCATCTCTGCTTCAGTAATGTATCACAAATTATTGATCGTTAAAGAGTTATAGGTGAAAGACTTTTGGCCCCTCTGAGCCCCTAATTTGAGGGGTCAGCCCCTTTTTCTTGATATCAAATAAAAGATCGTATCATTCTGCACAACTTTTCTTCTATATGTTTTAACAAATTCTAAACATGTATGAGGATATGAAAGAAAAGGTGTAAAATTTTGTGAGATGTTTCTGAGATATTTTTTGAGCCCTACCGAGCTTCGACGCCTTTTGCGTTAGAGAGATTTGGATACCTGCCTGCAAATCTACAAACCTTCCCCTACCTTCACTGAAAATCTTGACTCAATATCTTAAGTCGTTTCGGAGGAGTTTCCAGGACAAGCCGACCCTCTGAAAATCAGAAAATCCCAAATATCTCGAGATGGAAAGTGACGTCATCAACGAAAAAAATTTCCAATAAGGTTCAGATCAATACCTATCAGATCTGAAAGTTTCATGAAAATCGGCCAAGACGTTATCGAGAACTCGCGTGCACAAAATCGGTAAGAATAATAATGATAATAACTAGATGAGATCTCGTTGCGAGCAACGAGTAGGTCTTCCGTCCGATTTTTCGATGAGATGAGATGTGATTTTGATTAAGTTTTTGTTAAAAGATAATGATATAAAGATTTCCCTCCTTAGATTTCATTCTTTTTATTTATATAACATAAACTTGAACATCTTTCGTTCAATATTGCTTTTCAAATTGTTTCCCCATTTCGAGATATGAAGAGTAAGAGATTTAATATTCTGGCCACTTATGGCCCCTAATTACGCAATAGAGAATCAAAATTTTACAACATATTGTTGCATATTGTTACGTTAAGCATTTTAGCTTCAGTAATTTATAACAAATTCTTGATCATTGAAGAATTACATTTTGTCGTTTGGCACATCTAAGCCCCTAATTTGAAGGATCAGCTCCTTTTTCTTGATATCAAATGAAAAGACTTGTGATTTTAAACATTTTTTGTTCAACAACTATCCAAAAGTTTCTTCTCGTTTTCGAGATATGTCAAATAGAAATATTTAGGGGCCAGCCCCTCAAGTCCTTAATGGGGCAGTTTTGCAAAAATTGAAAGGTTGCATATAGTTTAAACCAATATTCTGACCATCTTTTGTTCAGTATTGCTTATCAAAATATTCTCTCTTTTCGAGATAGAAAGCGTCAAAGATTTAGCATTCTGGCCCCTTCTGGCCCCTTATTACGTAATATATGATACAAATTTTAAAACATATAGTTGCAAATCGTTAAGATGAACACTTTTGCTCCAGTGATTTATAACAAAATTTTGATCGATCAAAAGTTATATATGAAAGACTTTTGGCCCCTCTGAGCCCCTAATTTGAGGGGTCAGCCCCTTTTTCTTGATATCAAATGAAAGGTCTTGTCATTTTGTGCATCTTTTGTTATATATGTTTTTACAAAATATTTACAGGTAAAAAGATATAAAAGAAAACTTGTCAAATTTTGCGAGATGCTTGTGAGCCTATTTTTCGAGCCCAGGCGCGCTTCAGCGCCTTTTGAGCTGGAAACATATAGATGCAAAATGGCACATCTACAATCTTTCCTCTATCTTCACTGAAAATCTTATCCCTTTATCTCTATTCCTTTAGGAGAACATCCCAGGACAAGCCGACCCTCTGAAAATCAGAAAATCGTCAATATCTCACGACCGGAAGTGACGTCATCAAAAAACAAAAAAAGCTATCAAGATCAGTTGATTATCTTTCACATCTGAAAGTTTGATGTAAATCGGCCCAGCCGTTTCTGAGAAATCGCGTGCACAAAATCGGTTGAAAGAAAAATAATAATAACTAGACGAGCTTGTTGCAAAGCAACAAATAAGTCTTCCGTCTAAATTTTAAGGAGATGAGATCGAGTTCGGGAGACATCTACGGTCATATGAGCAAGAATGAGCCATTTACCATTACTTCCGGTGTGACCGGAAGTGACGTCATTTTGACGACTTTTGATGATCTCCTTAGCTGCTACTTGTCGTTTTGAACAACTTTGCTTCTATGATGCTATACAAATTCTCAATACTTTTTGAGATATCAGGAAAACACTTTTGGCACCTCTAGCTCCCTGATTTTAGGGGCCAGCCCCTTATTGTTGATATCTTTTGAAAGATCGTATCATTCTACACAACTTTTGCTCTATATGTTTTAACAAAATATTTACAGGTAAAAAGATATTGTAGAAAAAGTGTTAGAAATTTTAAAAATCCCGATAGGACTTTTTTCGGGCCATAGCGAACGACGAAGTACGGCACTTCCGGGGAAAAAGAAATGCGTATGTCACATCTACACATAATGCTCTATCATCGCTGAAAAATTTCATGCTTCTACCATGAAGCCCTTTTGGGGAAACTGCCGGACAAAGTGACCCTCCGAAAATCACTAAATCGCGGAAAGCTCGGAACCGGAAGTGACGTCATCAAAACAAAAAAATATACATCTAGATTTTTTAATGTTCTATCAGACCTGTAAGTTTCATGAAAATCGAGCGAGGCGTTTCCGAGAACTCGGTAAGAAAAAAAACAACAATAATAATAACAAACTAGATGAGATCTCGTTGCGAGCAACGAGTAGGTCTTCCGTCCGATTTTTCGATAAGATGAGTTATGATTTTAACTATGATCTTTGTTAAAAGATAATAATATATAGACTTTCCTAATTAGATTTCATTCTTTTGATTTATATAACATTATCAAAGAGCTATAGATGATATGCTTTTGACCCCTTTTGAGCCCCTAGTTTGAGGGGTCAGCCCCTTTATCTTGATATCAATTGAAAGGTCTTGTGATTTTGAAAACGTTTTGTTCAAGAAATATTCAGAAATTTCCTTTCGTTGTGGAGATATGCTGAATGGAAATATTTAGGGGCCACCCATCCAAGTCCTTAATGGGGCCGTTTGACAAAAACTGAAAGGGTGCATATTGTTTAGAACATTATTCTGACCATCTTTTGTTCAGCATTGCATATCGAAATATTCTCTCTTTTCGAGATATAAAGCGTCAAAGATTTAGCATTCTGGCCCCTTGTGACCCCTTATTACGTAACGTATGATCAGAATCTTATCATATATTGTTGTAAATCGTTAAGATAAACATCTTTGCTTCAGTAATGTGTTACAGATTATTGATCGTTAAAGAGCTATAGATGAAAGAGTATTGGCCCCTCTGAGCCCCTAATTTGAATGGTCAGCCCCCTCTTCTTGATATCAAATAAAAGGTCTTGTGATTTTGAAGACTTTTTGTTCAACAACTATTCAGAGATTTCTTTTCGTTGTGGAGATATGCTGAATGGAAATATTTAGGGGCCACCACTCCAAGTCCTTAATGGGGCCGTTTGACAAAAATTGAAAGGGTGCATATTGTTTAGAGCATTATTCTGACCATCTTTTGTTCAGTATTGCTTATCAAAATATTCGCCCTTTTCGAGATAAAAAGCGTCAAAGATTTAGCATTCTGGCCCCTTGTGACCCCTTATTACGTAACGTATGATCAGAATCTTATCATATATTGTTGTAAATTGTTAAGATAAACATTTTTGCTTCAGTAATGTATAACAAAATATTGATCGTTAAAGAGTTATAGATGAAAGACTTAGGCCCCTCTGAGCCCCTAACTTGAGAAGTCAGCCCCTTTTTCTTGATATCATATGAAAGCACTTATCATTTTGCACAACTTTTGTTATATATGTTTTAACAAAATATTTACAGGTATAAAGATATGATAGAAAACTTGTCAAAATTTGCGAGATGCTTGTGAGCCTATTTTTCGAGCCCAGGCGAGCTTTGGCGCCTTTTGCGCTGGAAAGATATGGACGCAAAAAAGCACATCTACAATCCCTCCTCTACCTTCACTGAGAATCTCAACTCAATATCTTTATTCGTTTTGGAGTGATTACCAGGACAAGCCGACCCTCTGAAAATCAGATAATTGTCTATATCTCACGACCGGAAGTGACGTCATCAATATAAAAAATTTCCAATAAGGTTCAGATCAATATCTATCAGATCTGAAAGTTTCATGAAAATCGACCGAGTCCTTTCCGAGAACTCGCGTGCACAAAATCGGTAAGAAAAAAAAAGAATAATAATAATAATAATAGGGAAAAAGAAACCGAACGAAAACAATAAGGTCTTCCGTTGGAGACGGAAGACCTTAATAATAGGGAAAAAGAAACCGAACGAAATCAATAAGGTCTTCCGTTGGAGACGGAAGACCTTAATAATAAGAAAAGTGAAAAATCAACAATAGAATAATAGAAGGGTCTTCCGCAGAAGACGGAAGACCCTAATAATAATAAGAAAAGTGAAAAATCAACAATAGAATAATAGAAGGGTCTTCCGCAGAAGACGGAAGACCCTAAAAATAGTGGAAAAGAAACCTAAGAATAACAGTAAGGTCTTCCGCTGAAGTCGGAAGACCTTAAAAAGAAAAGTGAAAAATCAACAAAAAATAATAGAAGAATCTTCCGCAGAAGACGGAAGACCCTAATAATAAGAAAAGTGAAAAATCAACAATAGAATAATAGAAGGGTCTTCCGCAGAAGACGGAAGACCCTTACTAGAGCAAAGCTCGTTGCAAAGCAACGAGTAGGTCTTCCGTCCGATTTACGATGTTGACTGTGATAGATTTTCTCAAAAAAGAAAGAAGGAAGAACAAGTAAAATTGAATAAAATAGGCGATTGAATTATTCAAAATATGTTTAGAAACATATGAAAGAGTGATATCTTTTAATTTTAATCCATTTCCAGTTCTTTTAAATTCACTTCCGGTATGACAAGAAGTGCTCAAAACGACTTCAAACTCCACAGTGAGTGTGTATAAATCTTTCCAGAAAGTTTTGATGAAAAATATTCATTTTTTGGACAACTTCCGGTTTAAAACTACAACTTCCGGTGGAAATGAAATGACTTGAAACACTATATATGTCAATGTATAAACATTTAAAAACTAAGAAAAATCAAAAATTGCATATTTTTAAGCTACTTCCGGTGGAAAACGGAAGTGACGCCGGAAAAAACGAAACACAGGAGACAAATGTACAGATCATGATCTATTATCCCAGAAAGTTTCATGACTCCATCTTCAACCATTTTTGAGAAGAGGCACAGACAAAATATCAATTTAAAAAGAGAAAATCAAGTATAACTCGCGACCGGAAGTGACATCATCTAAATTAAAAAAGTGCCTTAAGTTCATGTAATTTGCCATCATTGCTGAAAGTTTCAAGAAAATCCATCGATGCATTTACGAGAAATCGTGTGCACAAATTCGGTAAGAATAATAATAATAAAACTAAACGAGCTTGTTGCAAAGCAACAAATAAGTCTTCCGTCTAAATTTCAAGGAGATGGGATCGAGATCGAGAGACATCTACGGTCATATGAGCAAGAATGAGCCATTTACCATTAGCTGCTTCTTGTCATTTTGAACAACTTTGCTCCTATGATGCTTTACAAATTCTCAATACTTTTTGAGATATCTGGAAAACACTTTTGGCCCCTCTAGCTCCCTAATTTTATTGACCAGCCCCTTATTGTTGATATCCTTTGAAAGATCGTAACATTCTACACAACTTTTGTTCTATATGTTTTAACAAAATATTTACAGGTAAAAAGATATTGTAGAAAAGGTGTAAGAAATTTTGAAGCTTTCAATAATACTATTCTCGAGCAATAGCGAGCGTCGGCGCTTCGTACTTCCGGTGGTTATGATATACACAATTCAATTCTCCATAGTTCACTGAAAATCTCATACGTCTATGTTTAGTTGTTTTTGAGAACATTGCCGGACAAGGTGACCCTCTAAAAATCGCAAAATCGCAGATATCTCCGAACTGGAAGTGACGTCATTAAAATAAAAAATATATGTCTAGATTTTTTTATGTTCTATCAGACCTGAAAGTTTCATGAAAATCCATCGAGCCGTGTCCGAGAACTCGCGTGCACAAAATCGGTAAGAAAAAAATAATAATAATAAAAATAGTGGAAAATAAAAGAATAACAAGAAGGTCTTCCTCTGAAGACGGAAGACCTTAAAAAGTTGAAAAGAAACAACAGAATAATAAGAAGGTCTTTCGTTGAGACGAAAGACCTTAATAAGAAACAGTAGAATAACAGAAGGGTCTTCCGAAGCGGAAGCTCGGAAGACCCTAAAAAGAAGAAACAGTAGAATCACTATAAGGTCTTCCGTCTGAAACGGAAGACCTTAAAAACAGTAGAATCACTATAAGGTCTTCCGTCTGAAACGGAAGACCTAAACTAGAAACTCATTGCGAGCAATGAGAGGTCTTCCGTCCGATTCTGAAAATAAAAACGAAAATTCAAATTGAAAAAGTGATAAAAGAAATTCAGACACTCTGGAATTTTAACCCTGGTCGTCAGCGTGAAAATCCAACGTGCTATCTCCTTAAACCGGAACTTGACATTTTCAAGGTTACTCTAGACATTGCACTCTGAATAACATATTTAAAATTCATTTCAAATACTTTATCTATAAAGAATATTGATGGGAAAGTAAAATACTCAAATTATTTAGTTTTTCTCTTTTAACCGGAAGTTGTCGTTTTTGTTTCCGGTTGGACCAACATCTTTCGAATCTGCGAAAAAGATGCAATAAAGTGATGCAATTTTTGATTAAAAAAAGAAAAGTTGAAATTTTTGATTTCTTTTACCACTTCCTGTGACGACTGGAAGTGATGGCTGACGCTCTGAACCCAAATGGTTTTGCCTACATCTCAAGGACTGCTGCTCATATAAGTTTGGTGTCTTAATCTCTTACCGTTTTCGAGCTCTTGCTCAGAAAACTTCTCATATAGAATTTTTCAAGAACTCTTGAGTAGTTTTAATTGTAATAAAAACGCTATATTCTGGATTGTTTAACCTACCAAGTCAACCTTCTTTTTCTTAGATTTTGTCAAATCAGTGTTTTTTTTAATTCTCAATGCATTTCCTATGTAAAATGTTGATAAAAGGGACCTACATATTTTTTCACCAAAATATTTCTCCAAAACTCACTTATTTCATATGGTTTTTGTTTTATATATATTATTGTATTTTCATTTCCTATGACTTCTAGATATTTTAGCTGAAAATGTAAATATAGAAACAAGACAAGGACATACCGGCACCGATCGCTATTTTTGAGTTACTTCCCTTAACATCTATAATTACATATTATTCATAAGGGTCAAGAGAGTCAAACTGGTTGATTGATTCTATCATGTAATTGACTGAATTGATTGAAACACATTGTCATAAAAAATATTGGCATGGATTAATTTTAATTTTTATTCGTAGTTACTAAATGCTGCTTCCTTCATACAATCTAGAAACTGATCTCAGTCGGTCTACCTTTCAGCATATGTCACATCTTTGCCTTTCCCAGCATACTGAGCATAACTATGGTAAATGATGACCTGTTGGCTCTTTGTCTCCTGAATACAATGTACAACAAAGCCATTACTACTTTTCTTCTTGCTGTATAGATGATTCTACCCATTGAAGGAAGTACACGTGCTTTTTGTTTACCTCTGTAAACATATGCTTTATTGGTTTTCATCGCTTAGAGAATTCTACACGGGAGATCACTCTCAATCACTATTTAATATGTGAAAAAACCCATGTATTCAACCTCTTTTTTTCCTCAGGAAAACTTTGACTTACCAATGTCCTTAAAATATAACATGGGTCCTTCAAAAATGCAAGGATTTTTAAGGATTTATTCAAAACAAATGAAAATAGCGCAGGAATCACACAGAAAAAACATCATTTATAAAGATGAAAACGTAAATTAAAGGTAAAAATGAGAAAGAAAATTCAGACATAATTGGGATTAAACCCGAAATAATAGAACACCGCTGACTTTGGAGGTTAGTGTGCGAGGTACCAGCCACCCGAGGAGCTCCAAGTGCCGACCTGCTCGTCGGAGTTTACGGAGACAGTCGCCATTTTGGACCCGCTTCAAATTTTAAAATGCAAATATCTAGAGTTTGGATTTATCAATTTTTTTAAAAAAATTATATATTTAGCCTTTTTGGAAATGCCTCTGTTAACCCTACTAATATCAAAGAAAAATATTGAAAAACAAAAAAGTTAGAAAATTCACCTTTTTAAATTCGCATCCTTTAACGACCGCAAGTGCCGACGACGAACGAAAGGTATGTCCAGGCTAGGATTTATCACGATCTATAATCCCTGAGAGTTTCACATTGATATCTTTTACTGTTCTTGAGATTATCTGCAGACAAAATGTCTTTTTAAATTCAGAAAATGGTCGGTAACTTGGCACCGGAAGTGATTTTCCAAAAATCTCTCGGATAAAATAACTTCAGATTACAACACATTGTTTCTGCAAATTTCATTAAATTTCATCATGTGGTCTTTTAGAAATCGCGTGCACAAAATTAGATGGGCGGAAAAATAAGAAGAAGAAGAAGAAGAAACATTAGAACACTATAAGGTCTTCCGTGAGGACGAAAGACCTTAACTAGATACGTGCTTGTTGCTAAGGCAACAAGTGGTCTTCCGACCGACTTTTTGCTGAAAAAAATATGTTGCAATACCTCATTAGAAACATACCTAAATGTCACTTTTCTTTGTATTCAAGCACTACAGGTTTTCAAAAATAGATCATAATTATTACGTTTCTAAAAAATATATTCTTTTGAAAATAAACCTTTAAATCATCAATGAAAAGTACGAAACAGAAGTGTCATTTTCAGATGAAAAAGGGAGAGGAAACAAAAAAAATATTACCTCCAATTTGAATCGGTCATATCTTGTCATCAGAGAATATGATTCCTTACTTATAAGGTAACAGTATTTACTTCATGTATTCCCGGTTACTGTAGCTGTATTCTTACATGAAATGTAACAAAACGCTATGTTGAACAAAAATCACAAAATTCGAAAGGAAGAAATACTAGACATCATTTTGAAGATAAATTGTTATATTTAAGCTGAAAAAAGTTAATTTAAAAAATACGGACATTCTGGAGATTAAAATTGGGTCGCCCGCGTGAAAATCCAACAAGCTTACCATTGCGCTGGCGAGGACCAACGCTTCGAAGTGAAAAATGACAAATACCTAAAGTATGGGTGAATCAATTTTAACACAAATTATATATTTAGTCTTTTTATGAGACTCTTTATAAACCTTGTAAATTTCGAAGGAAGTCGAAAGACCTTAATAATAATAAGAAACAATAGAATCACTATAAGGTCTTCCGTGGAGACGAAAGACCTTAATAATAAGAAACAGTAGAATCACTATAAGGTCTTCCGTGAAGACGAAAGACCTTAATAATAAGAAACAGTAGAACCACTATAAGGTCTTCCGTGAAGACGAAAGACCTTAATGAAATTTCCACGAGAAGACCGCCTCACTAGTTATGCGGAAAATAAGTTCTTGCGAATAAAGAATGATTTACAGTATCAGTTTTTTATTTGAACAGTTATCATATATTTAAATAGATTTTTTATTTTTTTTTATTTTTTTTTTTCAAACTGCTACTCCTCCTACAGTTTTGTTCCAGTTTTAGCTATGCTTGGTACTCAATTAGACTACACTCAAAAAATTATATAATTAAGGTCTTTCGACCTTATAGTGATTCCACTTTGGTTTTTTTTTTTTTCCTTCTTATTTTTTTTCCTTTCTTGTCGGCACGATTTCTCAGAGATGGTTGGACGGATTTTCTTGAAATTTTCAGGGATGATAGAGAATGAAAATATCCTTAGACGTTCTTTTCATTTTTTTTTCAACATTCACTTCTGGTCGTCAGATATGTCCGATTTCCGTTTTTTCCAAAAATACTTTGTCCGAGTCATATCTCAGAAACGGTAAGAGATTTAGACACCAAACTTATATGAGTTATAGATCTTGAGGAGTAGGCAAATCCATATGGGTTAAGAGCGTCAACCGTCACTTCTGGTCGTCACAGGAAGTGAACATAGAAATCAAAATTTTCAACTTTTCTTTTTTGAATTTTTTTTTGCATCACACTGTTGCATCTTATTTGTAGTTTCGAAATATGTTGATCCCACCGTAAACAAAAAGGACAACTTCCGGCTATAAGCGAAAAACTGCACAATTTGACTATTTTACTTTCCCATAAATATTTGTTATAGATAACGTATTTGAACTGATTTTTAAATGTTATCAAGACTGCAAATGTCTAGAGTAACGTCAAATATCTTTGTAAAATTCAATTCCGGTCGCGCGTTTAAATGTCCGGAAAATGAGAACTTGTCCGAGTGAGATCTCAAAAACGGTAAGAGATTTAAACACCAAACTTATAGGAGTATTAGACCTTGAGGAGTAGACAAAACCATTTGGGTTAAAAGCGTCAGCCGTCACTTCCGGTCGTCACAGGAAGTGATCAAAGAAATAAAAAAAATAGCTTTTCTCTTTTGGAATAAGACTTGCATCATATAATTGTATCTTTTTCACCGTTACGATATGTGTTGGTCCTACCCGAAACAAAAAAACGACAACTTCCGGTAATAAGAGAAAAACTACATAATAGGGTTTTTTAAATTTTCCATATATATCGCTTAAAGATAAAGTTCTTTAAATGAATTTTATATATGTTATTGAGACTGCAGATTTCTAGAGTGACCTGAAATATCTTAGTAAAATTCATTTCCGGTCGCGTGTTTTCTTGTCCTCCAAATGAAAAGTTATTTCAGCGAGATCTCGGAAATGGCATGCGATTAAGACACCAAACTTATAGGAGTAATAAACCTTGGAGAGTAGGCAAGCCACATAGGGTTAAAGGAGTCAGCCGTCACTACCGGTCGTCACAGGAAGTGATCAAAGAAATCGAAAATTCTAACTTATCTTTTTAAAATTAAAACTTGCATCACTTTATTGCAACTCTTTTGCTGTTTTGAAATATGTTAGATTCCACCGTAAACAAAAAACTTTAAACTTCCGGTTTTAAGAGATAAACTACGTTATTTCGTGGTTTAAGTTTCTCATAAATATCACTTATAGGTAAGTATTTGAAATGTTTTTACATATACTGTAGATACTGCAAAAGTCAAGAGAAATTCAGAGATTTTTATTCAGTTCCCTTCCAGTCGTGTGTTTTCCTGTCCTCAAAATTAGAATTTGTTCTCACAGTTGTTCGGCAACAGTAAAAGACTGAAGTCTAAAACTTTCAGGACTTATAGTCACTCATCAGTTCATTTGCATCGTGTAAAAATTGTGTGTCGTCATTACTTCCATTCGTGACAGGAAACGAAGCAAAAAAGTAATTTTTTAAGTTATTTTGTTTCTACATAAGTTTAAGGCTAATACCGACGTTGGAAAAGACATGTTCACGAAAACTGGAAGTAGTATAACGGAAGACCTTCTCATTACTAGTAATGAGGTTCTAGTTTTTTTTATTGTTTTATTTAATTATGTTGTAAGGTTTTGCCATGGTTTAATGCTAAAAAATATATTCTTTGAATTCTTTTTTAATTGCTACTCTTCCTACAGTTTTGGCTTGATTCGACTTTTAACAAAAATGTATCTATCTTAAGTACACAGCAGTAGAACTTGGAGACTTCTCATGAATTATAATTGATGATTGGAAAAGCTCTACCAACAAAGGATTGAAATATTGATTGTAACAGAATGAAGTCAACATTTTTCTTATTCCCAGTATTTAGAGCCATGGCATACTGTCTCATTATAAACTATCCTTGTACAAACCAATCTTTCTTTTGTTTTCATGCATTTATTTTCATCTGATTCAGTAAGATGTTTTACATTCACTATTCAAAAATGAAAAATTATGAAGTAAAGAGAGTATTTTTTGATAATATAAACAGAATAACATTATATTTTAAAACGTATTTACCCACAATTCATACACTGTTGTTTGCAAAACCTTTTACATGTTTACATATTATTATTTTCATCTTGTATCTCAGTCACAGAAACTTTTGACTACATTGAAGTATTTACATATATTTGATTTTCTTCACTTTTCCACTGTGATACTCAGCCACAAAGAGGTTGTCTCTGGTGTCCACACATAAAGCATATGGATAGGATAGATCGCAGTCACCAATTTTACGGAGGAACTTTCCGTCCTGATCTATGATGTGGATACAGTGGCTGTTGTGGTCTGCTGTAAGGATCTGACTTAGGCTGTCTGTTGTGATGTTGCATGGATAGAATTGTCCATCTTTAGTAGAGGGATCACCAGTGTATAAAAATCGGAGTTTTCCTTCCCGATTAACCACCACTACAGCTCTGGCTGCCCAGTCAGCCACACAGATATCCAGGTTTCTGTTTTCAGTGATGCATTTATGGTAATTAGATGAATAGAGAGGTTTGCCTTCACAATCAAACTGAATGGTTTGTTTCTCTGTAGAGCCAGAGTATCGGACAACCTTTGATTGTTTATCATCACTGTCCATGGTAACCAAGAGGTCACCAGGACAGGTACTACAGACAGAGGAAGGTTTCCAGCCCTGTAGTCTGACCATCTCTTGTATCTGTTCATTCTTCACTATATTTACAGTTCTTGTACCTTTATCAGTATAAACTAGATCCCCATTCCTTGTCACTGCTATGTCAGATGGTACATTCCCTGACTTTGTTTTGATTGACATCAGTACTTTACCCTGGAGGTTAAAGAGTTTCATGATTTTGTCATTTCCACGTGTCCAGATTTCTTCATCACTGAGACAGGTGACACTGTATAAAGAATTATACCCAGTGTTTATGGTGGCGATGGGCTTTGGTTTATCAAGCAGTGGTTTCACTGGAGAACAGGATACAGCTTCTGGTGTCTTTATTGCGTAGCTGTGTTCTTCTCTTGTAATGGAGTTTCTTTTGTCAGAGTTTAAATCTAGTGTAATTTCTTCATATGCAGGATGGATTTGTTTCTGTTGTTCTTCCAAGTCTTTTTCTAACCCCTTTGTTTTAGAACTTGGTTCATCAAGCAGTGGTTTCACTGGAGAACAGGATACAGTTTCTGGTGTCTTTATTGCGTAGCTGTGTTCTTCTCTTGTAATGGAGTTTCTTTTGTCAGAGTTTAAATCTAGTGTAATTTCTTCATATGCAGGATGGATTTGTTTCTGTTGTTCTTCCAAGTCTTTTTCTAATCCCTTTGTTTTAGAACTTGGTTCATCAAGCAGTGGTTTCACAGGAGAACAGGATACAGCTTCTGGTGTCTTTATTGCGTAGCTGTGTTCTTCTCTTGTAATGGAGTTTCTTTTGTCAGAGTTTAAATCTAGTGTAATTTCTTCATATGCAGGATGGATTTGTTTCTGTTGTTCTTCCAAGTCTTTTTCTAATCCCTTTGTTTTGGAACTTGATTCATCAAGCAGTGGTTGCTCTGGATGACATGATACAGCTTCTGGTGTCTTTATTTTGTAGCTGTGTTCTTCTGTTGTAATGGAGACTAATTTGTCAGAGTTTAAATCTAGTGTAATTTCTTCATATGCAAGATGGATTTGTTTCTGTTGTTCTTCCAAGTCTTTTTCTAATCTCTTTGTTTTAGAACTTGGTTCATCAAGCAGTGGTTGCTCTGGATGACATGATACAGCTTCTGGTGTCTTTATTGCGTAGCCATGTTCTTCTGTTGTAATGGATATTGCTGACAGAGATCCAAACATTTGATGGAGTTGTTCTCTGTTTATCTGATGAGGAGAGAAATTTGGTAATGAAACATTGACTTTAGGAGGTAAACTTTTGAATTCCGCGTTCCTGGATTTGTATGCAGAGATTAGGGAGTAATCACTTGAGTCCACTATTTTCTTCAAATCAAGAATACTCTGTTTTACATCAGAAGTAATCTTTTTAATTTCTTTTTCATTTTTATTTAAAACAGGCTGGTGTTTATTTTTTATCTCATCAATTTCATCACTCTGATTTTTGACAATGACGTTAATTTCTTCGTGCAATTTTTCTCCTTGTTTTCTGACAGCTATTGTCAGTTTCTCAAAATGTTTATCAAAGTTTTCTTTTTCAGAGTTTAAATCCAATGTTATTTTTTCATATGCAGGATATATTTGTTTCTCTAGTTCTTCCAAGTCTTTTTCTAAATCTTTTTTCCTAAAACTAGAAATTTTCACAACATCTGTAAGTTTATGCCCATGATGTTTATCAGAGGAGACGCAGGTAGAACAGACAGGAATGTCACATTTCTCACAGTATAGTTCACAGTGTTTCTGGGTGTGATTTTGACATTTTGGGTAGTTAGGAGTAGAAGTTCTGTGTTTGTATGGTACTACATTGTGTCTTTGGGATGAATCAGAGAGATGCTCCCCTACACAGGCCTTACACAGGTTAATCTGACAAAGTTCACAGTGACTCTGTAATGCAGCACTTTCACACAGGTCACAAAGGAGGAGAACTTGAGCTCTGTCTAGGGGTTTCATAATAGTCTTCTTCTCACACGATTAAGTCTAGTTGATACTATGAAAAAATAAAAATTGTTAAGTATATATCCTTTGTTGAGGTTTGTTTATTCGTTATGTCTTGTGCAAACTAAAATAAAAATATTAATAAGTAGGTAAAATAGAAATATTTTGTAGCATGGAAATATATATAACCGTGGGAATAAGTGCTTGACATGTCAAAAATGTTATCAATGATGAAAATCATTGAAAGAAAGTACATGATATTGTGAAGAAAATTACACAAGGAGAATAGTTCGTAATTTCTGAAATAGCTGGCCAGTTTTAAATAAAGGTAAATTCTATCTTGGGTTTGTGTTTACAGACTAAAACTGTTGTAGTCATCTTGGAAATTATAATTCTCTCAAAGAATATGTTTAGTAAGATCAGAGTTTTAAATTTGGAAATTTACAAGATGATTATACCTGTGATTCATCTATATTTAACCATGATAAGGGTGAAGTACTTACCAGGTATCATCTTGTACCTGGTCGCTACAAAACTATATAACAAATTTACCCCACAAATGACATAATTATATTTCAGGTGTCTATGGTTTGTAATTTTTTTTCTCCCTGCTATGTTTCATAACTCATACACAGTGCTTATTATGACGTCATGTTGTGTTATATGTAGTATTGTTTTGTTTGTGTTTTGTGCAGTAATAACTTACAGACAATTTTTAAAGTATTTTAGTATGGGGAGAAAAGGGTTTTCTAATTTGTGCTCATTACTGGCGTTGCTTAACTTTGTATTTATCAACAGACACCCACCAAGCATCTTGTCTAATAACATGTAAAAAAAAAAAACTAAGGAACTTGAGTTGTTCTAAGTGTAACAAAAGATTAGATAACTGAATTGACAGCAAGCGTTTATTGATTTTTTAGTGACCATATATAAGTATTACATCACTTCACGTGACAAACTTCAACAAGTCTTAAGCCAGAATTTCATCAAAAAATCATCGGAGGTGGGGTAATTAATACAAATGTGATATCAAAACCCCATGCTGAAATCAACACTGTCTGTTATATACATGTGCAGTATAATAATGCATAATTATATTGCTCCTTATTTTAGAAGGATTTCCACCTTTATAAAAAATGTATTTAATTCAGGTAGAAAAAAATGAGTTGCTTAAAAAGTGTGATATATCAAAATTAGAAAATATATATATCTTGCCTGTAAAATCACTATCGTCTCCTGAATGCTGTCTGACAATCTACTTCTTGGCGTTGGCCTGTTGCCAGGTCATATGATTTTAATCCAGGTCATATGATTTGAATACCTGTCAATATGTAGGCCTTTCAGATAATTTTTTTTTCAATTTACTCTTTTGTTATTTAAAAAAAAAAGACATATAAATTTATACGTCCATGGAAGTCTCAAAATAGAGGATATTATAGATGTATTGATCTAATTATTAAAAAATCATGAATTAATTTTTTGCAATGTGTTTAAAAGATAACTCAAGTATAATATATGTATATATATATATATATATATATATATATATATATATATATATATATATATATATATATATATATATATATATATATATATATATATATATATATATATATCTTTTTATCTTGAATTTTATCATCATATCCAGAAATCTGATTAAAAATTGCAATTGCTTAAATAAATACATGTTGATGTTTTCAGCTCTATTGGCCAAGGACCAGAGTAATAGAATATAGTATAATAAAAAACAAACCATAAATTATCTTAATCAAAAGAGTTGCTGGTTGTCTAAAATAAATTTGAGTGATTTTCTTGCTTCACTAACACTTAGGATTGTTATACGTCTGTCTTAAGACGGGACATATTTTGTCCGTCCGTCCGTCTGTTAGCTTTTCTCGTGTCCGGCTCATAACTTTAATGTTGTTAGGACTAGAGTTTTCAAACTTTGTCAGCTGATACTTCTTGGGTAGAAGGTGTGTCGCATATTAAAAACAGGTCGCCTTGGCCTTTATATAAGATGTTATGGCCAAATATGGAAAAAAAACCTGTCTGACTCATAACTAGAAAACTATTACACCTAAAATCATTTTGGAATCAACTTGGCCAATCAATGCGTCTTTGGTAGAAGGTGTGTTGCACCCTGCTCGAAGGTCACTGCGACCTTTAATTGAAGTGAAATATGAAAAAAAAAACTATGTCTTTTAATTTTTAAATTACACAATCCCAAAAAATGTAAGGGTATTACAGTATCCTTGTTTATAAAATGTTAAATCAAGAAAATGCTTATTTTTTCATTATATACTTTCTATAATCTATAACAAATGTAATGTTATAAGAGAAATTTCACCTCTCCCATGGGTGTAATTATCAAGAACTGGTCAAGGAGAAAATTGATAACAGAAATTTGCATGTCAAATTAGAGATAAATTAGTGAGTTTAGTGTGAGGAGCTAACTGCTAAAGCATCTCTGATCAAGCAGATTTTATCTCTACCTCTTGGGAATTGGGCAAACGAATCAGCCTCTTTATTGCATGTGTTAGATTAAAAAATTCTTGTTGGCTAGCCTAACTTTCAAAATAAATTTTGGCGTAAAGTAACTAAAACTTATTTAAATATTTTATAATATAATTAAAAATAATTATATCCCAATGGGGGAAGCTGTATAGGGGAATCTGCATATCCATCTGTCCATATGAATTGCAGCTTAAAACCAGTCATTAAATCTGAAAAAAATGAAATTCTTAAGTATTTATGTTTTATGATAGATAGTCCCTACAAATCTAAGAGTCACGCAGTAACCTTATTAAAATGTTGCATCAAGATCATACAATTTTTGTTCATTTTATAAATCTTTGTAACAAATTAAAAAAAATTGTTTTCAACAGAATGACATAAATATGCATTTAATATTGTAACACAAACTACAAAGCAGATAGCGCAGATCCATTCATCCCTTGGGAGTAATGAGTGGACATGCGTCCAGTTCAATGTAGGAAGGCTAACTGTCTTAGTCATTTTCTGATCAAGCAGCTCTTATCTGTATCCTTTTGTAATTAGGCAAAAGAATTAATCAAAGATTAATTAATGAGTTCAATGTAGGAAAGCTAGCTGTCGCAATCATTTCTGTTAGAGCGTCTCTGATCAAGCAGCTTTTATCTGTATCCTTTTGGAATTAGGCAAAATAATTTGCTGGTCTCTCTCTTAATTGTAATTTATAGCAAATTATTTCACTTGATGGCCATTTGCAAAATTAATTTTGTATAGATTAAGTTGTTAAGACTAATTTGATATTTTATTAAATGATGTTTTTATTCAATTTATTTTTGGTGAAAATATCAACAAACTAATTCAGAGCATCATGTCTCATAAATATGTAAGATGGTTGCATTCCACCAAGTTTTACAATCAAATAAAAAACAATATAATGATTAATATTATGATGTTTTATTAGGCTGTACTAGCTTAGCTAAATTGCAATTAAATTTCAAATAAATTTTGAACACCTCTAGATCTATAAAAATACCTTGAGTAACTTAATACCTTTTCTGAAAAACCCAGCGGGGGGTTATAGTCCCATTAGAACAGTTTTAGTTTGATAACTTTTCCTGCTCTGATAACGCGTAAAGTTTTGAGTGTATGATAATGATGATTAAGTAATAAATTTTGTAATTCTATTCTAAAATATTTCGCAAAAAAGGAATCTTTTTCCCCCCATTTTAATATGTCCGAGTCGTATGATTTATTTGACGAAACTTCGGGGCGAGTCAAGTCAAGTCTTTCTATTGACGTTAAATAAGCGCACCACTGCATGGAACCACTGGCTTGGTGATGTGGAAGTCCTCCAGTTTTGTGTGAGGTTTGGCCCTCCATTCACAATTTACCAATTTCCTCAAATGAAAAGTTTCTTGCTTCTTAATTTTTTTTTTTTATTTATTCTAACTGTTACTGTTTGATGGAAAGCATGAACAGACAATGACAGAAGGAACCGATACAATCTAATTCAGAGAATTTGTGTCTCCCGCTTAGGGAAAAAAGAAGAGGATACACAAATCAGGAGGGGGGTCACACTCCTCCTGGATTTGTAGAATTATTAATTGAAGCAAATGAAAAATGCCAATATGGATAAAAAGATTTGATTGCTTATTCTTTAAAATGTGTATAGAAGATTCTTTTTAATGTAAAGAATATCTATCACACTGTAATAATGACATTATGAGTTTGTACACGCCAGACGTCATAACTTTTTCATTTAACATGTCGAAGAGTATCATTTGGTAAATCAATAAAAAAAAAAAAAACAACAACAACAACAAACAAAAAAAGGCATAAAAAATAGGATCGTCCAGGACTTGAACCCGGGCCTATGGCTTGCTAAGCAAGCATCATACCCCTTGACCACGGAGGCACTTGCTTTTTCTGCAATTTAAATGCAAACATTAGGTCACATATAATGTTTATATTCACGTTCGATACTGTCAAAATTTTACACAATACATGATGTCTAATTGAGCCTTTACTAAACAGTTCTAATAGATGTAATTAGAATATAAAGTCCGCCGAAAACCTGTACTATACATAATAACTCTCCACATGCCCCTGTGCTAAAAATAGTGCCAAGCGACTTTTAATACAATAAATTAAAAAAAAAACGGGGCGGGACACTTTGAGAGGGTTGAGAGAGGCCCTTGGGAGTTATGGTATAAAATTTCATTGCAAAAGCTCAAAAGCTTCTTGAGATATAGCCCGGAAACGAAAGTGTTACACACAGGCGAAATTTATGAATTTACGACTTTGAAATTCGACCTTTTGACCTCAAAATCAATAGGGGTCTTTCTTGGGCCACAGGAAGTTGTTATGTAAAATTGTATTGCCATTTCATTGCGAAAGCTCAAAGGGTTCTCGAGACATCGCGCGGAAACGAAAGTGTTAAAGACAGACAGAAATACAGACGGTCTTTCAGTGAAAGCGGGAGACAAAATTTCAACAGAAGTTCATATACTCGTACAGCTGCAGAGAAAAGGAGTTTTAATCATAGAATAATTCCTCGTTTTTATTTATTCTAATTTCTTGCTCGATTCAAATTCAATTTCGTAAAAACGCAACCTGTTTTTCCGCCTTATACAGTAAATGACAAGGAATACACATACACAAAATAGAAAAAAAAAAGAAACGACGAAAATCATGCTGAAAGAGAAAGTAAAATGTTCATGTAGATCAATTTAAACTTAGATTATTTCATTATCAAGTCAGCGTTCTAAACATTCATACAAAAAAAAAAAGAAAAAGGGTCGCACTTATGTCTGTGAATTGACAATTTGATTTTCAAAAATGTATAGAAAAACAAGGTATTCAGGAAAATTTGATTGCAAGTACATGTATACTGGATGCCGATGTGATAATTTTCAAAATAGGGCTTAACGAAATAACTGCAAATGGATACAAAATAATAGACGTCTTAGGACTGGTCAATGTTGGCGTTTTCACTAGATTGAACTGGTATATTGAAAGTTTTAATCTGTCAACAGTTTAAAAATCATATTGATATGTTTATAATTATACTTGTTTGTTTGTTTATCATACGGATAAAACAAAAAAAACCCATCTTAATCAATCTACGTTAGTTTTTTAATACACCTTTCCCCCTTCTCTCAATGTCCAAGTGCACGTTTGAAATCATTGTAGCTTTGATGCTTTCATTAGTCCTTCACTTAGAATCTCTCTAATCATTAGCAATATTATAGATAACATGGAAAAGTATACAAACCGATGATTGTTTACGAGGGTCGACATAAGGTTTCGTTATTTTTCTTTTTTTTTTTTTTTTTTTTTTTTTTTTTTGTCAATATAATCACACTCTTTTTTTTTTATAAGCAAATACTTTTGCACCAAAAAATGGTGATAATGATTCGAATTAATACTTAAATGTACAAGAGTTGAAAATGAAAACACAAAACACACCATGTGCAAATATAGAGGAGGGGAGGGTTCAGGGAGTTTGACCCTCTTTTTGTCCCCCGCTTTCACCGAATTGTTGTTTCCCGCTTTCACTGAAAGTGGGGGATATTAATTTGGGTCTGTCCGTGCGTCTGTCTGTATTTCTGTCTGTCTGTAACACTTTCGTTTCCGCGCGATATCTCAAGAACCCATTGAGCTTTGGCAATGAAATGTTGCATGGCAACTTCCTATGGACTAAAGAAGAACCCTATTTATTTCAAGGTCAAAGGTCAAGGTCAAGGTCATAAATTCACAAATTCTGTCTGTTTTAACACTTATGTTTCCACGCGATATCTCGAGAACCCTTTGTGCTTTCGCAATGAAATTTTACCTAACAACTCCCTGTGGCCTACGGAAGACCCCTATTGATGTTGAGGTCAAAAGGTCAAAGTTCAAGGTCGTAAATTCATACATTCCGTCTGTGTGTAACACTTTCGTTTCCGGGCGATATCTCGAGAAGCTTTTGAGCTTTTGCAATGAAATTTTATACCATAACTCCCTAGGGCCTCTCACGCCCCCCCCCCCTTTTTTTATTATTTATTGTATTAAAAGTCGCTTGGCACTATTTTTAGCACAGGGGCATGTGGAGAGTTATTACGTATAATACAGGTTGTTAGCGGACTTTGTATTCTTATAACATCTTTTAGAACTGTTTAGTTAAGGTTTAATTAGACACCATGTATTGTGTAAAATTTTCACAATATCGAACGTGAATATAACATTATATGTGACCTAATGTTTGCATTTCATTTGCTGTATAATCAAGTGCCTCCGTGGTCTTGGGGTATGACTCTCGCTTAGCATGTGGTAGGTGCCTGGTTCAAATCCCGGTCCATCCTTTTTTTTTTTTTTTTTTTTTTTTTTTTGATTTACTAAATGATAGTATTCAGCATGTGAAACTGAAATGTTATGACGTCTGGTGTGTACAAACTCATAACATCATTATTACAGTGTGATAAATGTTCTATACAAAAAGAATCTTCTATACACATATTAAAGGATAAGCAATCAAATCGTTTTATCCATATTGGCATTTTTTATTTGCTTCAATATACATATGTATACATTAAATAATTCTATAAATCCGGAGGTTGGTGTTTGACTCCCCCAACTGCGCATGCTCTTCTTTTTTCTCTAGGTGGGGGTCGCAATGAAATTTTGCATAGCAACTCCCTATGGCCTAAAGAAGAACCCTATTGATTTTAAGGTCAAAGGTAAAGGTCATAAATTCATAAAATTTATTTTAACACTTTCGTTTCATCGCGATATCTCGAGAATCCTCTGAGCTTTTGCAATGAAATTTTATATAACAACTTTCTGTGGCCTAAGAAAGACCCCTATTGATTTTGAGGTCAAAAATTCAAAATTCAAGGTTGTAAATTCATATATTCCGTCTGTGTGTAACTCTTTCGTTTCCGGGCGATATCTCAAGAAGCTTTTGAGTTTTTGCAATGAAATTTTATACCATAACTCCCTAGGCCACTCTCAATATGTTCCGTCCCTTTTTTTTTATTATTATTTATTGTATTAAAAGTCGCTTGACACTATCTTTAGCACATGGGCATGTCGAGAGTTATTACGTATAATACAGGTTGTCGACGGACTTTATATCCTTATTACATCTATTAGAACTTGTGTAAAATTTTGACAATATCGAACGTGAACATTAACATTATATGTGACCTAATGTAAGCATTTAATTTGCTGTATAATCAAGTGCCTCCGTGGTCTAAGGGGTATGACTCTCGCTTAGCATGTGGTAGGTGCCGGGTTCAAATCCTGTACGATCCTTTTTTATTTATTTATTAATTTTTTTTTCTGATTTACTTAATGATAGAATTCAACATGTGAAATGAAAAAGTTATGACGTCTGGCTTGTACACACTCCTAAAATCATTACTACAGTGTTTGCTTCAATATACATGTATACCTTTAATAATTCTACAAATCCGGGGGGGGGGGGGGGGTCCGACTCCCCTCCCTCCGAACTGCGCATGTTATTCTTTTTTCCCTATAAGCGTGGGACACAAATTCTCTGAATTAGCTTGTTTTTGAAAAAAAAAATCCCCCTTTTCATTTCCTACATTTTGTAGTTTTCTTTTCCGACATTAATAAAATAGCATTTTTCAGACAATAGAACTGGGGTTGAAGACTTTCCCTATTAAAAATCAAAATCTTTAAACAGTAAGTCATTAATATCCAAATAAGGTCATGTTTTGTTTTGCTTTTAAGGTCGTATTATGCTGTGGCGGGGCACTTTATTAAATAAGAGAATCACTGTTTGTACTTGTAGATGCAGCACAATAAGAATATCACTCTCTGTACTTGTATATGCAACACATTGTCCAGGATGAGGTCTGTATGAAGATCACGGCGCTGTTGCAGGAGGAACGCAATAACAATGCCACAGGGGGACGGATATCCACTGTCCAACAGCGGTCAGACAAGGAGAGCGCCTACCAGAAAAAAGCTGAACAATGTCTCATCGAGGAAAACTGATTCAAAGTTGTCATTGTAAGTAAGAGGGAAGGATTGATTGATTGATTGTTTGTTGTTTAACGTCCCTCTCGAGAATTTTTCACTCATATGGAGACGCCACCTTTACCGGTGGAGAGCTACAAATTTTGCCCTATGCTCGGCACTTTCGGACAGTGAGCAGTGAGGGATCTTTTTCGTGCCAGCACCTACTGCGACACGGGACCTCGGTTTATACGGTCTCATCCGAAGGACCGGTCTCCACGTCCCACAGTGGGATTCGAATCTGCGACGTAAGGATCAACTCCTTACTTCGCGACTCTAGAGCAGACGCTCTAACCACTGCGCCACGCGGGCGACTAAGAGGGAAGGAGAAAACGAACATTTCAACATAGGTCTAAATACTGTTGGTTTTGAAATTCTGCAAGAGCATGGAATGGACTTGTATTTCAGGGATGTCTACTTGTTTGATTTAGGATTGCAACGTTTAAGCAAAAGGTTTCTACTAATAAGAAAGACAAATAACCTATACTTATAATCTGTATATTTATAGTATTTTAAAATCTTTATTATTTTCAACAGTTCAAGAAAGAGTGTAAGTTGACCTTGGAACTCCTGGACACTGACCACGAGCAGTCTGATGATCCAATAGAAGTGGAGCATTTGTCTGAATATGTAAAGAAATATGTTTCCAAGGACGACACTGTTTCAGAGGACCTGAAAGAACACCTTACAAGCAAACCTATCTTTCTACCCAGGTAATTTGTCTTCTTATCTCAAGCTTAGGTTACTGAGTAAGAAATTTTTTAAAATTGTGTCTGCAACATTGAAACTGTGGATTCAGACAAGGTTGTTGGTGATGATGACTTCAAAGTTGGATTCAGATGTGAATATAATGTTCATAATGACTGGAAGGTGTAATGTGATCTAGTTTGTCTTGTCCAGGCAATTTGTCTTGTTGCCAAGTTAGTATATATATGTATCACTGATATTTTCATTCATTGAAGAGGCAAGTGGGGGTTAAGGTTGATGAAACCTGCTCAGTTATTTCCATGTCAAAATTATCAGCTCTGCCAAATGGCACATTTGTTGGAGTCTAGCTTTTATGTAACCTGAGAACTGTGTATTGGACACATAGGATCTTTAATATCTTAAATTTTGTGCTATAGGAATGTGAGACAGTGGAGACTTTACCAGAAGAATCAGAAATCTCGGTCAGACACGGAGATGGAGGAAATCACGGGGTCCCCAAAGCAATCCACGGAGGACATGGATATTCTGGACAACACAGAATGTAAATTTAATGTCAACTTATTCAAAATAGTGTAACGTTTTCGGGTATAGCTGTTGTTTTTGAATATTCTTTTACCCGCTTGATGGGCTACGTTACAAATATTGTTTGTGGGTCTCTTATTTCTGAAATTTACCCAATAAAGAAAGATTGCAAGTTTTCTATAAATTTATTAGAATTAAATTAAAATAATTAAACAATCATAAATTTATTATAATATGGGCAAATATAAACCCAATAATACTTAAGAACTTTGTTATGGGTATTTTACCCAATGAAACTTTTACCCAATGAAACTATACTCTGGGAAATTGATGGGGACCCAAAAGTACTGGGTATGAAATGGCATCAGACTTACCCAACCTTAAATGGGTAGCACAAAATGTAATAATGGGATGATTACCATTCTGATGGGCTCTTGTGGCTCCATACTAGGTGAGCAACTAAACACTACTGCCGTTTGGCCGTTTGTTCGTCTGTTTTATACCTTTCAGTTGGTAGGTGCGAATTATACCACGCGCAAAACGTACGGTACCGCACGGATTGGCGCCATGTTTGAGTTGCAGTACACAAAGTTTATGCTCGAACAAAAAGTAGTGATTAGGAGTAATTATAAGGTTGTGCATACATCATATGTTGAAATAAAGTCAAAGAATGATGCCTTGGTAACATTAAGGTGAGTCTGTTTCAGGATCTTCTCCGTTTATAGTACGGATGATTGTACACGGGTTCGTTTCATCGAGGAAATTCGGGATTGTATTATAAACGTATAGTAAATGATAAATATAAGTTAACATATAGACACTACAATATCATGGTATCATTCCCATGACATCTAAGACATATGAATAAAATAATTCATTTATATATTATTAAAGAACAGAAATAAGAGGCCACATGTGTAACACAGCCCTCCTTCTTTTGTAACATTCGTCCCGAATGTTGTGCAGGTAAGAACTCGCATAAAGTAATATGACTTGTTTCTATGGGATAATCTCCATTTAAAGAAAACACAGTCTTTTTTTTTTTTGAGTTCAACTACAACATTTTATGGGATAGCATACAATTAAAAACATTTTACAACAATAGAATAACTTTTAAACAATAACATTCAAGCAATAATAGTTATACATACAAAGAAAACATGGTAATATAGCATCTATAGATTCTAATATAAAAGCTTATACATTAAATCACATCATTCACTGAGTTTTTAGAATGTCCACATATTTGTAGGTCAATCACTGAAGTGGGGCAAACTTCAACAGTGGTTCCAAGTATTTTGCAAGGTTGTCTAGTTCATAGAAGGTACACTCTTGGTAAAGTTCCTTTATGGACTGTAAACTAGTGGGAAGGACAATGTCAGACACACGACATCCATTCCTAAGGAAATCCAGGATAATGAGAAAGTGTTTAGGATTCCGGTCAATGAAGAATGGTCCTGAAATCTTTGATGAGAGGGCGGCCAGTAGCGAAGAAGGATCCTCTTGTAGAGTAGATTTTGTGGTGGTGAATATAGTGCCTCCGACATTCAAAGTGATAATTTCATTCTGTCTAGCAATTATATCCTTGATTTTGAGTTCCTGTTTACTGGTAGGTTGGTATGGCACAGCCGTGGTTTCCGGAATTGTGTACTCCTGTGGTGGGTCGATAACGCCATCAGTGAGGATTGAAATTTGGTCTTGTTTTTTTGAAACAATAGTGTCTTTGTCATATGCTGAGTTATGGTTGGAGCTTGTGGACGAGGAGTCTGAATCTGAAGACAGTGAAAGGTCTTTGTCAAGGCTGGTTGAATATGGACTGACTTTAGTGGAAGTTGCTGAAGTTGTGATTAATGAAGTTGAAACTTTAGTTAGAGTTGAGCTGGTGAACGATGTGGAAGTGGAGGAACTTGAAGTAGTACTGGTTGGTTCTGTAACTGGGGGGCATGCATCACCAGCAGTGGAACAGAGGGAAATATCCATGAGGGACGGTAATTTAGGTAACGGTCTGTTGGGGGGTTGGCCATAATGCTTCCTCTTCTTGGGAACTAAAGGCTCTGTGAATTTCGCCTTTCTTTTAGAGGGGGCCAGGTTTGTGTTCCCAAGGTTGGATCTGGCAGGCCTCTGTACAGGTTGGCAGAACTTGGACCTGTTCCTTTGAAATGTTTGAAATTCCAGCGCCTCATCACCTGTGAACGTTCCAGTGGCTCTCTTTGTGATTTGGAAGGTATACCCAGAACAACCATGCTTCTGATCCGTTCTGGAAAAGATGAAGCCGCAAGAGGAACATTTGTGTCCAAATCCTGAATGAGTGGCGGTAATGTGTCTCTCACAGTGATTTGGTAGTGCAAATTCCTTATCGCAAATGGTGCATGCATATCTCTGGATCTGTAATTTAAAAGAAGGACTCAAACTAAGTAGATGTAAAAATGAATTGAGGAGGGGGTCAAAGATAATATGGGATCCAATCATCACTTAGGCAGTAAAAGGTGGGTTATCTCCCTTATATGGTTTTAATAAGTTGTGATGGACAATTTTGGGCTTATGTTTTAGAGTCTTTCTGATCTTATAAATAACATCATTCACTCTTTCCATGATAAGGTAAGGCCCTGTCCATGGTCTACATAACTTTTTACCATGTCTTTCATATTTTGGGGAGTAAAACCAAATGGCATCACCTTCTTGGTATAAGTGTTGGTGAACCTTTTTACTATATTCCCTAATCATATGTTTTGTTGATAATTGGATTTGGTTGCGGGCATGGTCATGAATAACTTCTAGTTTGTTTGCCAATTGATTTGCAAATTCAGATCCATATTTATGCTTATGTATTTCAGGGTCTGGAATGCCAAGCACTAGATCAACAGGTAGATGGATTGGTCTACCAAAGATCATTTCGTTTGGGCTAACTCCTGTAGATTCATGGATGGATGACCTGTATGCCATCATAAGTAAGGGTATGTATTCATCCCAATCTTGTTGGGTATTGTTAACAAAAGCAGAGAGCATATTCTCTATAGTGCGATTTGCTCTCTCAATCATGCCATCTGACTGTGGCCTATATGGGGTAGTACGGGTTTTTACTATACCGAGTATATCACAGATTTCTTGGAATAACCCTGACTCAAAGGATCTACCTTGGTCAGAATGAATTTCCATGGGTACACCAAATACTGAGATAACTCTTTCGATAAGTATTTTAGCTATAGTGTGGGCTTTTTGATTTTTGATGGGGAAAGCATCCACCCATTTAGTAAAATAGTCGCCCACTACAAGAAGGTAGGAATTCTTTTTCTTAGTAAGAGGAAGTGGACCCATAATATCTATGGCCAATCTTTCCATGGGTGCTCCCACTACATATTTTTGTAGGGGTGCTTTGGGTAATTTATAGGGGGGCTTTCTTGATTCACAAATATCACATTTTCTACAGAGGGTTTTAATATCTTCAGACATATGATGCCAGAAATATCGGTCTCTGATTTTAGACAGAGTTTTACGGACACCCAGATGGCCACCAGTAACACTATCATGTAACTGTTGGAAGACTAAGTTTTTCAGGGATTGGGGTAGGATTATTTGATATTTTGGTTGGACATCTTCCCAGATATGATAGAGTATACCATGTAAGAATTTTAGGGAATCATATCTAACCCAATAATATTTATGGGTTTCACTAAGATTTGATATTTCTTCCCACTTGGGTCTTTCATTGGATTTTACCCATTCTATAATGGTTTTGAGGATGGGGTCTTGACTTTGTGACTCTTTTATATTAATGATTTCTTGGGGATTGGGATTATGTTCAAGATGGATACTTTGGGTGGCATTTTGGGATCTGGTTGTCACAGTAGAACAAGAAAGAGAGTTGAATTCGGGCTCATATTTTTCTTCTGCTTTGTTACAGTGTTTGCAGTTATCAAGACAAGGTCTTCGGGAGAGGGCATCAGCATTGCTGTGAGATCTACCAGCTCTATGTTCTATTTTGAATTCATACTGGGACAGAAATTCAAACCAGCGGGCAATTTGGCCTTCAGGGTTTTTAAAGTTTAGGAGCCAGGTAAGTGAACCGTGGTCAGTCCTAACTTTGAAAGGTCTGCCATACAAATAATGGTGAAAATTTTTAATGGATTTTACTATAGCTAAAAGTTCTCTGCGAGTGACACAGTATCTTCTTTCAGTAGCACTGAATGCCTTACTGTAATAGCAGATAACTTTTTCTATACCATTTTGTTCTTGAGAAAGTACTGCGCCTAATCCACTATTGGAAGCGTCAGTATCAAGGATAAATAATCCTTCATTGTTAGGGTAGGACAGGATTGGGGAACTTGTTAGGGCTCTTTTGAGCTTGTCAAAAGCTTCCTGACAGTTTTCGTCCCAACGGAACTCTTGTTTTGATTCTGTAAGTTTATGGAGGGGCCTGGCAATATCTGCAAACTTGTAAACAAATTTCCTATAATAGGAACATAACCCAAGAAAACTTCTAATATCTTTAACTGATGATGGGGTTGGCCAATTTTGAACAGATCCAATTTTGGATGGGTCTGTGGAAATTCCTTCTTTATTCACAATGTGTCCCAGAAATGAAACTTGTTCCTGTAGTAGGCAGCACTTTTTGGGGTTCATTTTAAGATTTGCTGACCTTAACCTACCGAAAACTTGTTTCAAATTTGTGATATGTTCATCAAAGGTTTTAGAGAGTATGATAATATCATCTAAATAAACCATACATATTTTCCAGGACAAGTTGGAGAGGACTTTTTCCATCAGTCTTTCAAAAGTGGCGCCTGCATTACACAGACCAAAGGGCATATTTAGAAATTGCCAGTGACCCCCACCAGGTATGGAAAATGCTGTTTTGGGTTTGTCTTCAGGAGACATCTTAACTTGCCAATACCCGCTCTTCAGGTCAATGGTGGAAAACCATTTGGATCCTGCTAGGGCATCTAGGGTATTATCTATTCTGGGGATTGGGTAACTATCTTTGATTGTTACATCATTTAATTTTCTGTAATCTATACAGAATCTTATGGACCCGTCCTTTTTCTTAACTAGGACAATTGGGGAACTCCAAGGGCTATCAGAGGTTTCTATTACTCTCTTATTTAACATATCTTCAATTTCTTTTTCTACTTCACCCATTTTTGCTAAGGGTATTCTTCTTGGGGGTTGTTTAATGGGAGGAACATTTCCAGTATTAATTTTATGTTCAACCAGATCAGTTAGACCCATGTCAGAGGAGGAAAAAGAAAAACTATTTTGGTATTCAACAAGGAGATTTTCCAATTTTTGTTTTTGTTCATAAGTAATTTCTTTGGGGAGTTTCTCAACAATACATTGCAAGTGATCTGGAAATTGGGGGTTGAGCTCTGGGTTAAGAGTATTAAGGGTATGGGTGTTATCTGGGTCTTCCCATTTATCTAGTACTTTGTCAACACAGTTGACTGTGGCAATTTGGGTATTTTTGTAAAGTTTGATACTTTCATCTTTTAAATTCATGTAACGAACTGTGACCTCTCTGTCTACAGTTACAAGGGCTTGGGGAATCAACAATTCATATTTTTCAACAAAATTCTGGATGGGTTCTATTACTCCAACCTCATCCATCAATAAAGGGTTATCTACCTTTGCGGGAGCAACATATTCACAATGGGGAGGAATTTCAATATCCTCAGCAAGACTTATCTTGCTATAAGAAACATCTTCTATACAAGATTTACTAAAGCAGGGAATGTCTATACCCTGTACCTTTAGTTTCATCTTTTTCACATAAAGGTCACATGAATTTTGGGTCATAAAATCTAATCCCAATATGCATGGGTTTTGTATATCAGCCACAAGTACTTTATGGGTAACTTGAAAATTTCCAAGGGAAATTTTGATTGGGCATTCTCCCTTAACTGGGATTGCATTACCACTTGCGGATGTAAGTTTGATAGAAACTGGGGTAATTTGGAGCTTTTCAATAGAATCTAAATTTTCAAAGAATTGGGTACTGACAATAGTCACACTAGCTCCCGTATCTACTAGTATACTTGTTTGTATATTTCCAATTTTCCCAATAATATAAATTCCATCATTTCCCCCTTTTATATCTCCCACTAAAATTTCTTTGGGGGTAGGTGTATTACAAGAGATTTCTTTCTCAGGTTTTACTTCATTAAAATTCTCATTTTCAACATTGGATTTGGACTTTAGTGGGAGAGGTTGAGCCATATTTAATGGCGAGTGTTGGGGCCTGCCCCTTGAACCTGTCGACTTCCGACCCCCGAATTCGACGCTGGGTAGTTTCCCTGTCTTTGAGGTCGGAAAGGACTTTGTTTGGGGTTCTTGGGGTAATGGTTCCCACTGTTAGAATTTCTGTGGTTGGGTGAATCCTGGGGTCTGGGTCCATAATTTGTTGGTCTCTTGTTTGGATAGTTGGGTCTAGCTGGCTTATGGTAAGAGCCATTGTTTGATTGATGCACGTAGGGAGTTTGTGCGAAATTATGGGTAGGCATTGGACCATTTCTTATAAGGGCTTTGATTTCTCTGGTAAGGGATTGTAAGTCATCCCGTAAGTTTTGATTATCTTGCTTTAATGAAGAAATGGGGTCAGTTTCATTAATAGTATTGACAGTTTTATTTCTTTGGGCATCTGCCAATCTATAGGTTTCTAATCTAATGGCCAGTATCTCTGCTTCATTTAAATCTTTGGGTTTGGCTTCCCTTAACCTCAATCGCATTTCTGGGTCCGGTAGGGCATCAATAAATTGATCAAGTGCCAGAATGCTTATGATGGTTGGGTCAGCTGTTGGGTAGGCCTGGCGGGTTAGTTTCTTAATAGATTGGGCCAGTTCGGGTAAGGACTCATTTGGACCCCTAGTTTTGGTTTTGAGTTGTGCACGGAACATTTCCGATCTCTCAATAGAACCATACCTTCTGTTTAGGATTTTTACAAGGGAGTTAAAATCTCGCCTCTGATTTTCATTTAATTCACTCAGTAGGGCCCGGGCTCCACCCGTAAGGCTACTGGCAAGGTACAGAGATTTTGTTTTATAATCCCACCCATGTAAGTCAACTAAAATTTCAAATTGGGCGAGGTACTCGTCAAAGTCCTCGGAGCCATCAAATGTTTGGGGTTTTATTGTTACATGGGTTTTGGGTATAAATGGGGATGGCATTCTGTTTTCATTCCTGTTTATTTCAGGTAAGTGGGAATAATGGGTACCCGACATTGTGCTTGGGTTATATTCCCTTTGTCCATTCACTGAGTCTGAATGAATGCGGGGATGGAAATCATCATAAGAATTGACTGGGTGAATGGGTCTGGGTATAAAATTTGGAAAGTGATGATTGTCTCCCCTATCTTGTGTAGGACTCTTAATTTCTTTTTCCAAATTATCAACATGCTGTCTCAATTTTTGGTACTCATTTGTCATTCCCAACAATTGTTGGTTTACATTTTGCATAATAGACATGATATCATCTAATTGATTTTCATTCACAGGTTGGGCAATATCTGATGCCTTTGATGAGGATTGAGGATTGGGAATGGGTGTAGCAACCCTATCATCCTCCAAGTTGTTGGGTGAAGATGATCGAGATTTAAAAGTTACTTCAAAACTTTCTTCAGTTTCCATAGTGATTATTGGGTACAAAAATATATTGGGTCAATAAAAATGTATAAAAATATAAAAATCCTTTTGTTTTTATAATGGAAAAAATTTGGTAAACAGAAATAAGAAAATGGAAATCCCACTTCTGACACCAGTTGTAACGTTTTCGGGTATAGCTGTTGTTTTTGAATATTCTTTTACCCGCTTGATGGGCTACGTTACAAATATTGTTTGTGGGTCTCTTATTTCTGAAATTTACCCAATAAAGAAAGATTGCAAGTTTTCTATAAATTTATTAGAATTAAATTAAAATAATTAAACAATCATAAATTTATTATAATATGGGCAAATATAAACCCAATAATACTTAAGAACTTTGTTATGGGTATTTTACCCAATGAAACTTTTACCCAATGAAACTATACTCTGGGAAATTGATGGGGACCCAAAAGTACTGGGTATGAAATGGCATCAGACTTACCCAACCTTAAATGGGTAGCACAAAATGTAATAATGGGATGATTACCATTCTGATGGGCTCTTGTGGCTCCATACTAGGTGAGCAGCTAAACACTACTGCCGTTTGGCCGTTTGTTCGTCTGTTTTATACCTTTCAGTTGGTAGGTGCGAATTATACCACGCGCAAAACGTACGGTACCGCACGGATTGGCGCCATGTTTGAGTTGCAGTACACAAAGTTTATGCTCGAACAAAAAGTAGTGATTAGGAGTAATTATAAGGTTGTGCATACATCATATGTTGAAATAAAGTCAAAGAATGATGCCTTGGTAACATTAAGGTGAGTCTGTTTCAGGATCTTCTCCGTTTATAGTACGGATGATTGTACACGGGTTCGTTTCATCGAGGAAATTCGGGATTGTATTATAAACGTATAGTAAATGATAAATATAAGTTAACATATAGACACTACAATATCATGGTATCATTCCCATGACATCTAAGACATATGAATAAAATAATTCATTTATATATTATTAAAGAACAGAAATAAGAGGCCACATGTGTAACAATAGTGTACGTCGTCAACAGTGAGTACTATATGTACAAACGTACAGCACTCACCAAGGTAAGGGAGGTAAGTGTACAAAAGTAAAGAATAGTTTTAAATTCTGTATTGCTTGTCACCCTTAGAGTTAGTGAGCTACTGTAAAGCAGATATGTTTGTTGGGGATTTTCGTTTCGTTTATTTTTCGTTTATTTCGTAGTTAACAATTATCAACGGAATTAAATCCCACAGGAAATGTTTATATGGCTTTATGTTGAATAGGGTTACTTTCGAAACAACGAAATTTAATGCCAACGAAACCTTTTTAGATGACAAATTAACAAAATTTTATCCCCACAAAAATTAGTGCTTCTACAGTATTCTGATCTGTCTGCATTTTTCACCACTAAAATCTTAGTTGCAATTGACCTCTAATGATAGTTGACATCATTTTGTAATAACCATGATGTACAAAATATTTTGATAACTTTATTTCACACATTTTCAATCACTATATGTTTTTCAAAGATTTTATATTTGGTCATTACAGTCACACAACGGAGTGTCCCTAAAGCTCCATAACAAATTCACCACATGGATAAATCGCTGGCGGGAGGAAAATCTGACGGAGAATCAAAAGACGGCGTGCGAGGATTGGCTGATGGGACGCACCGAAGATCTGGTGGCATGTACCACCACGAAGGAATCTTGCAGTGCTGAGGATGCCACACCATACTTCACCTTTAACAAATACAAGGTGGAGTATGAATACGAGACCAAAAATGAGGCAGGGGAACCAGTTGAGCCAGTCAAAGAGGCCACTAGTTAAGGAGGTTACCAATGAATCTATTGATAACAACTTAACTTTCAGAAAGTACTTGCTTAATATTATCTAAAGATAATTATAAGAAGAAACTAGACTAATGCATTTAAAGAAAGTAGATTGGATGCATTTAAACAAATCTCTTTCTACACACGTTGTATGATGTATTTAAAGGGGTAATGCATTCAACTAATTGTCATTATTTATATAGGTTGACACTTTCAAACAATAATGAATTTCATTTCTTAAAGATTGCATGTCATTTGGTCATGGGAATTTTTAGAATTCATTTACACCTGCCTGTTTATTTTATGCCAACATGCAGGTAATTGCCCTGGTAAAAAAAATCTGATTGATTACGTGTAAATGTACCTGAAACAATGCAAGACATTTAATATATGATCTTACAAATGAAGTTGTAAATAAGATTTTCAGTGTATATATTTCTGTGTTAAATGAAAGAATCCTGCAGGTATATGTATTTTTTTTTAAATTCAGGAATGTAAATTGATTACCTAGAGAAATACCCAATACTTTAATAAAGTTTGTTTGTAATTGTGATCATAAGAGTACTGAGTTATACTTCAAGTTTGTTGTATATGTTTATTACGATACATCTATGAGGCCATCATGTATCATACGCTCCATGTTTTGGAGTTTAAGTTAAAAATATCTAAATCTCCTAAAGTGCATGCAGTCTGATTATACTGTCATCATCTGTTACAGTGACACAGTGTTACAAATTTGATTACATTTAATAATGTAACATTTTATATTTCGAAGTCAGCATTTCCTCTGACTTTGCATATTGCATAGACACATTGTATATTTATTCATGTTACATGTGTGTGATCATATTTTGATAAGATTTTCTATATGCAAAATCAAAGTTTTATTTCTGCCCACATATTTAAGAGATATGTATGAAGCATTAAATCGGAGTTCTATTCACGACTGCAAAAAATGTATAATTCATCTTTTAAAATTCAAAACAGGTAAAATTTGTCTCCATAAAGGTGTGCTTATATGATACGCAAATTTTTATTTTCACTGTTAACTATTTTTAATCTTTTTTTCACATGGTTTCTGTAAAGTTAAATCTTCAATTTGTGAATATAGACATCATGACAGTTACGTTATTACATGTAAAGCTTGGGACTTTAATTATATGACTGGGATATGCAAATACCTCTTATTATTGTAAAAGTATTGCTTATAAATAGTCATAAACCTCAGAATTACAATGTAGAATGTAAGAAATGCAACTTGTTAGACTGTAGCATTACATTTTTGTAACATATTGCAATGTAATATGTGTGTCATTGAATTAATTTTCCATACTAGTCAAAACAGATTGTAAAAGTTAATGTTATTATATGCACGTATTACATTTTATTATAAATTACATTGTAATACTTTTGTACATGAATTTCTCTTTTGGTCAAACTGATGCTGCCTTCTCATCTATTTTAACAAGATCATCTACTTTCACTTTGTGTATGTTTAATGTAGAAAAAAGTGTTTTAAAAGTAATAAGTCCAAAATTGTTGTCTTCTTATGTACTTTTACTTTCAGCCATTGTTTGAAAATAGCTGTTATTTCATATATGTTCCCCAAATAAAGATTGAGAACATATTTTTGTTAATTTTCTTTAGGGTTAACAGGCATGTTACATAAATCTGCAGAACAAAGGTCATTTTACGCACACATGATGATTGGTATGACTGAAACAGCATTTACTTTCATTTTTTGGATGATATGCTTTGAACATAAATATATTGACTTAATTATTGGTGTAACTTAGGTGATGTGAGTGAATTAGGAAAAAACAGCACTAGGATGCACGTGCGCTTCACTCTGATTGACTGACAGAAAAATCTCTATAACTTCCTTGTTTTTTATTTATACTAAATGCAACGAAATTTAAAGTATGGTATATATTATGAAATTTTACAAATGTTATGTCGGAGAATTCTTGAAATTTTGCGCATGTTCATGTGCTGCAATTTGATTGATTGAAACTTATAATGTCTTTGACTTTTTAAATTTAAAAAAAGGGACAAAATTTAGAACGTAGATCTATAAGTGTAGTGTGTCCTTATCAAACCTGAATACAAAGACATGCAGGCATGTGTGCTGAATTTTGATATCTCGCTTGTTTTCAATGAAAGCCTTTCATATCTTCAAAGTGTAGCTAAATATTATGGGATACTAAAAGAATATATATGTAAAAAAAACTATAAAACATGTGCAAGCACATGCACTGAAGTTTATTTGGCTAATGCCTGTACGGCTATATTTGATTAATTATCCACTAAAAAAAAGTCTAGAAAATAAAGTGTGCATCTATAATACAAAATATTTCCTAATTTAATGAAGCTTGGTTATATGGCACCATAATGGAGTGGGGGAGCCGTTTGGAAAACATCTTGTCTAAAGAGGGACGTTCATACATACCTGGTCTATATACTGCCAGACCATACCAGATTAAGAATGGAATCTTTGCGGTAGTAGACTTGTAACATAGACAATGTAAACCGATACGTCTCCGAGATGTTATGTGACATTAAAATCGTCTCCCTTGGTTGTTAGCCAATACCAGAGGCAAAATGCTCTCAGGTGGTCAAGCTGTTCCAGAACCAGGAAGAACTATTGGCCAAGTTCGGACAATTCCTACCAGATGCCAATGGTTCATTTTTGGGGGATATATAAGTACTGGGGAAATATGATATCTTAATAATGACTATGTGTACCGTCACACGCCTTCGTATTTGATTTCCTGCTGTGGTCTTGCTTTGCCAGTACAGAAGATTGTAGATCTGTATGTTCGACAAATGCACTGAGTCTACCTAATATAGTAGATAATAAATCGTTTGAAGTATAGGTATTATGGCTGTAGAAACCCGGGGCACGTTGGGGGCGACGCCAATAATTTTGCCGATATATAGAATACTGTAGAATACTTCGCTACTATATGCTTTTGCCCCCTCAATAATAAAGTCTTATGACCTTTTTTTCTCTTTGTATTGAGACCCCCCAACTGAAATTGCTTCCTACGGGCCTGGGTATTTAAATTATGTATTCAAGGCATAATCTGAGATAGAGAGCTTCAGAATGGTAGGACATTAAGATCTATGTCTGTCATTTAATATGTGAACCTTGCGTCGGACTTCAAGAGCAGAAGATTATAATTATCAGATATAATGACAGCTAACTGATTGAGTACTGCCAAAGATGTTTTGTTAAGGACTGAAACCAAAGTCCATCAGATTAGTAAATTACTGCACTCAATCTGTTGATTGAGAAACATGATGCCACAGTGTTATATAATTTTCTCGAAAGCTTCCACTATAGTGTCATCTTTCGAAGCTCCCTCAATATGCCTAACCAGTTAACCCTCCACAACAGCTGGATCCAATGGGGGTCAAGAGGACTGAACATCCAGCCCACGAATGAAGAGGGAGAGTGAAAATGATTTAATTTTCATTACCAGGGCAATTGTTATAATAAAATCATTTATTTACAACCTAGTTTTACTTTCATACAGAATCCAACGCGGTCAATAATTCAACTTTCCTTGACATGTGAACTTGTAAATGCGCAAAGTACGTGCTGTATAGTATCGTATGACTTAAAAAAAGAAACAAATGTGAAATCAAATCAAATAATAAATTTTCTTGTGCTAATGTTTTATATTATATTTATTCAATTCTAATTATTTGACAAGGTCTATATATATTCATTTACTCATGTACAACACTAACCACCCCCACCCAATCTCTTTGTACTTTTTCTTCTCTCTCCCTCCAACCCTTGTATGTGGTTTTCTTTATGTAATGAAAATCTTGAAATATTCGCTGAATTTTTAAAAACACTCGCAGATGGTTTAATAAAACTCTAACGAGAAATATAGTATATACATATGAAGTCTAAACATTTACTTGTATTAAATTTCTTTTTTTTAAAGTTTAATAAGTTGAAGTATTCATATAAGATGTCTAGAGAATAAGGATACCCCCGATTCCCTTATGAACCTAACTTTTTTGTGAATTTGCAGGATGACATCTATTCCCTGTTCTTTGTCAACAATAACTGGTATCTGTTTTTCAGCCTCCATCAAATTCTGTGTGTGAACGCCTGTATAAGATATACATATATTCTGTAAAAATCACAGGTGAGGAGGTGCAGTGTAGAAAAGACAGAAAGGTATCTACTGCAGTGGCCCTCAGACTCAAAGCTCCAAGTAAGAAACCTAGAGGACACTAGTATAGTACACTTACAGTTCAAATCTTAACAACATGGGATGTTTGTCGGGTTCAAGGTATTAAGCGTGAAATTCAAATTCAGTATATTGTTATAGGATTCACTTTGCATAGCCATATCAATGTTCCAGATATACAGTGAAACTTGCCTATTCCAGAGACCACTAATTCCATAAAAATTGGCTGGATTAGACAACATTCTGGATAAGACAATATTTTAATCAATTGAATTAACTAAAAGGGACCTAAAATTCATATCGTAATAAAAAAAATTGTGGAAAACACAACATACGGATTAGACAATTTTTACTGTAACTCTTACCAGTTATTGCAAAAGAATATCATGTTTTATAAAGCATTCAGTCCTTCTCTGATTGCATTGAATATAATAACGTTTTGGTTGGCAAGATAACTGTTTTGATTTTTTGGTTACAGGTGAGATTGAGCCAGAAGAATACTATCCATACTTCCTGGAGATGGTGAAGAGTTTGCTGGACGGGAACTTAAAATCCAAACAGTACGAGGACAAGCTGAGAGAGACGTATGGTATTCATGCCTACATCGCATTCACATTAGAGAAGTTTGTATAGAACCTTGTCAGACAGGTAAGAAGGAAATGATGACTTTGATTTGGAAACCTGTGTCGTTACACTTGTAAAATATGTTTTTTTCTTGTAAGTCATTTCCATGAAAAACTAGGCCCAATAAATTTTTCTCTTACAAGAATGAAGTTTGAACATTTACATGTAGTCATTTAACATCAAAATGCTACTCCTCCTACACTTTTAATCTAATTAAAGTAAAACATGGAAAAGTTGACTACATTCATTCCATTTATCAGTTTTTGATTTCGACAAACAGTATTACAAGGTTTCTACAAATAGAAATTTCTATGAAATTCTTTAAAAACACTTTCTCTCTTACAGTTTATGTACAATTTTAATAAAATTGGAAAAAAAGTAGACTATATTAAGAAAAATAATTATGTAAATTGGTTTTGATTGAAACAATGGGTGTTGTCTGGATACTAAAAATAATACTTGTAACTTAGTTGATCTGATTATGTTTTATAACAAATGTAGACTACTACATTACGTCTTTCTTAATTATAAGAAAGCAACTATCAACAAAGGCTTGAAATATTGACAGTAACTGAATTTACATAGCTCTAATTTCCATTGTTTATGTCCATGGCATGCTTCCTCATCATAATGAAATATGTGGAGATAACGAACAGTATTCGAGCTAAAAGGTCTATGAAACATTACAAAATGGGAGCAGAGCAAACACGGACCTCCAAACATTAGAGGTGGGATCAGGTGCCATGGAGTGAGCATCCTTACCGACCGGTCACACCCGCCATGTGCTCCATGTCATGATCGGGAAATAACGGGAAAATCCGTCGACAATTCAGTGTGTAAATAATGGCCTAACAATTAGTATGAAAAACGTCAGTCAGCATTTGACTTCATGATATAGATTGTGTTTGCTGACAAGGTCATTGTATCGACCATAGAACTTTCGAAATAATGACTTTAAACAAGACTGTTGATATTCTTGTTTCATCAACTTGTTTGTCTATAACTTACCTTTAGAAATTGTTCATACGTAGAGCTATTCTATGTAATTTATTCTTGTAAACCAATATTTGTTTTGAGTTTATGCATTTATTTTCTTCTGATTCAGTAAGATGTTTTACATTCACTGCACAATGATGTTTAATCAGAAATCAATATTTATAATGTAAGAAGAGTATTTCTTGAAATATAAACAGAATAACATTATGTTTTGAAATGCATTTTCCCACTGTTCATACACTGTTGTTTGCGCATGTGAGTTAAGGCTAGGTATAGGCGTTTCTATGCAAATGAGCTAATAAAAACGCATAAGAGGTATATTTATTATTCAGAGAAAGATTTAATTTATTTTCTTATGCATATTTAGTACCCACGATATGTCATAGCCAGTAATCATTATGACGTCATATTATGACATCATTGTTCTTACCTACTGGAGGAAATAAAACACACAACAAAACAGCTTCGGCGCAAGGGATTACCCTATTTAATTTTACATAAAAATTGTATAATGCTGAGAAGAATATTCTGTAGAGTAATAAAACTGCTGCACAAATCCTACTTATTCTCTCATTTGATCAGAATTTGAGGAAACGTATACAGGACTGTGCATTTTTACCCTGATTCAACTTTAAACTTTACAAATAGAAATTATACAAGTGAGCTGTTGATATTTGTGCAGCAATACCAGCAATCTTTGAAATATTTTACTTCTAAATATACCTTGTTTCATTTGAATAAAATAGAGCATGCCCTTGCACCGAAGCATTTTTGTTAATGTCCATCATAATCTTGTGTAGTAAAGAACAATGACGTCATAATATGACGTCATAATGTGTACTGGCTATCTCATGTCGTGGGTACCAAGTAAGTATTAGACAATAAGTTTTAACTTTTTCTGTATAACAGATATAGTCTTTAGGCATTTTGAATCAGTTTATTTGCATAGAAATGCCTATGTCTAGCCTTAACTCACCTGCGTGCACATATGCTTACATGTTTACGTAATCAATGTAATGGTGTTTTTTTCATCTTGTATATCAGTCAAATAGACTCTCAATTACAATGAAGTATTTATACGTATTTGATTTTCTTCACTTAACCACTGTAACACTCGGCCACAAAGAGGTTGTTTCTGGTGTCTACACATAAACTCCATGGTCTGTATTCATCACAGTTATAAATGTAACGGAGGAACTGTCCATCCTGATCTAGGATGTGGATACAGTGGTTGTCACAGTCTGCTATCAGGATCTGACTTTGGCTGTCTGTTGTGATGCCGTATGGATAGAATGATCCCTTGGTAGTAGAGGGATGACCAGTGTGTCTAAATCGGAGTGTTTCTGCCTGATTAACCACCACTACTGCACTCGCTACATTGTCAGCTACACAGATATCCAGGTTGTTCTCACTGATATATTTACAGTAACCTGATAAATACAAAGGTTTACTATTACCATTAAACTGAATTGATTGTTTTTCTGTGGAGCCAGAGTAACGGACAACTTTTGATTGTTTTTCATCATCACTGAGCATGGTTACCAGAAGGTCACCAGAGGAAGTACTACAGACATGCAAAGGTACCCACCCCTGTAGTCTGATCACTTCCTGTATCTGTTTATTCTTCACTATGTTTACAGTTCTTGTATCAGGGTCAGTATAAACTAGATCTCCAATCCATGGCACTGCTATGTCACATGGATTTCTCCCTGACTTGGTTTGGATTGACTGCAGTAGCTTTTCCTAAAGGTTGTAGAGTTTCATGATCTTGTCAGTTCCACAAGTCCAGATTGCTTCCTCACTGAGACAGTTAACACATCATAACCAGTGTATATGGTGGTGATAAGCACTGGTTCATCAAGCAGTGGTTTGACTGGAGGACAGGATGCAGCTTCTGGTGCCTTTATCGTGTAGCCATGTTTTTCTGTTGTGATGGATATTGCTGACAGAGAACCAAACATTTGATGGAGTTGATCTGTGTTGATCTGATGAGGAGGGAAACTTGGAAATAAAACATTGACTTTAGGAGGTAAACTTCTGAATTCAGCATTTCTGGATTTGTAAGCAGTGATTAGGGAGACATCTTTGGAGTCCAGTATTTTCTTCAGATCAAAAATACTCTGTTTAACATCAGAAGTAATCGGTTAAATTTCTTTTTCCTGTTTATTTAGAGCAGTCAGGTGTTTATTTTTCATCTGATCAATTTCAGATTTCTGTTTGTTAACAATGATGTTAATTTCTCTGTGCCAGTCAGTGTTTAAATCTAACGTAATTTTTTTGTATGCAGGATAGATTCTTTTCATATGTTCTTCCAAGTCTTTTTCTAAATCCATTGTTTTAGAACTTAGTTTTGTCTGAACATCTGTAAATTTATGCCCATGATGTTTTTCAGAAGAGATACAGGTAGAACAAACAGGAATGTCACATTTCTCACAGTTAAGTTCACACTGGTTCTGGGTATGGATTGGACATTTCGGATAGTTATAAGGAGCAGATGTTCTGTGTTTGTACGGTACAACCCTGTGTCTTTGGGATGAATCAGAGAGATGCTCCCCTACACAGGCCTTACACAGGTTAATGTGACAAAGTTCACAGTGACTCTGTAATGCAACTCTTTGACACAGGTCACAAAGGAGGAGTACTTGAGCTCTGTCCAGGGGATCCATGATAGTCTTTTTCTCATGTAATCAAGTCTGGATGATGCTGTAAATAATAGAAAATTTTCAAGTATAAATTCTATGTTGAAGATTTCATTTTTTATGCTTCGTGCAAACTAAAATGATAATATTAATTAATAGGTAAATAATATGAAAATATGAGTAATCATGGTAATAAACGCTTGATGTGTTTTTATTTCATCAGGGATGAAAATCATTGAAAGAAAGCATTTGATAATGTAAAACAAAATTAAACAAGGAGAATAGTTAAAATTTTTGAGAGCTGGCCTGTAAATAAAGGTCAATTCTATCTTGGGTTTGTGTTTACAGACAAAAACTTATCATCATCATGGAAATGATAATGCTCTCAAAGAATACGTTTAGTAAGATCAGAGTTTCAAATTTGTAATTTTACAAGATGGTTATACCTGTGATTGAACTAAATTTCACTATTGCAAGGGAGAAGTATTATTTGCCTAGCAGGTAGGAAATTTACTAACCAGTTAACATCCTGTACCATCCTGTACAAAACTATGCAACGAATCTACCCCATTGATGACATGAATATATATTCAGGTGTCTATTGTTTGTCAAGTGTTTCTCCCTGCTATATATCATTTATGTTTTAGCACTCCCACAAAGTGCTTAATATGACGTCACATTGCGCTACTTAATTTTGTTTTGTGTGTGTTTTGTGCAGTAATAAATTACAATTTTGAAGAAATTTAGTATGGGAAGAAAAAAGGTTTCATAATTAGTGCTTGCTACTGACGGTTAAGTTTTAAATTGTCAACAGACACTCAGCAGGCCTCTTGTCTATTGACGATTAAAAAGATTATTATAAAAACTGGAGTTGTTCTTAGTGTTACAAAAGAAAAGATTACTCCGTATTAACGGTGTACTGATTTTCAAGTGTCCATGTGTAAGTATTACACTCCTTTCACATGACAGACTTCAACCAATCTAAGCCGGGATTACGTCGAAAAATCCCCAGACGTGGGAGTAATAGATACAAATGTGATCTCAAAAGTCCATGCTTAGACCATCACCGTCTTGTCATGTACCCGTACAATATAATTATGTATTATTATATTGCTCCTAATTTTTGAAGGATTTTCACTTTTAACAAAAACGTTTTTTATTCAGACACAGGATAAATTGCACAAAAAATGTGATATGAAAATTGAAATAATGTCTAACCTGTAAACTCTATATGGCTCCCTACGTACTGTCGGACATTCTTCTTCTTGGTGATGACCTGTTGCTAAGTCATGTGATTTGAATACTTGTCGATATATTGACCTTTTAAATGATTTGTCAATTTGCTGCTCTGGTAAAAACAAAGACAGATAGATTTAAAGGTACATGAAATTCTAAAATTAGAGTTATCTAGATATATTGATTATATACTTCAAAAAGAAAATCATAAATTGATTTTTGCAATGTGTGTTAAATAAAGGTAACTCAAGAGTTAAAAAATATCAACAAATTACATGTACTGATTTGAGTTATCTTCTATACAAAAGCCATATAGATTGATATCTTTTTAATCTTGAATTCAGTCAAACTCAGAAATCTTATTAAACTTTTGGATTGCTGTATTTAGCTCTACTGGTCAGAGACCAGAAGAGCTAAAAACAGCAATCCAAAAATTTGCATTGGTAAGATGTCCATTGTAATTCTAAAGTAAACTTTATTAAGATACATAATTCTTTATACCAGTGTTGCCATGGTTACTACTTAAAATAGAAATGTCTATGAATTTTTCAAAACACTACTCCCCTTACATTTTTCATCCAGTTTCAATAAAACTTGATACACAAGCAGACTATACTAAGATACATAATTCTTTGTATAGATATTTGATTTTGAGAAATGTTGTTTCCATGGTTACTTAAAATAGAATTTTCTTTGAAACTCAGTCAAATTGCTATTCCTCCTACAGCTTTGGTCCAATTTCAACAAGACTTGTTACCCAAGTAGACTATACTATATCAAGATACATAATTCTTTTTTCGATTTTTGTTTACAACAAATAGTATTGCCATGGTTACTAGAAATTTCTGTGAAATTCTTTTAAAATACTACTATGCAGTTTTGGTCTGAAAAGAGTTTTCACACAAGTAAATTATACTAAGATACATCTTTCTTTATTCATGTGAAATCATTAAATTTCTTGGGGTTTTTATTTTTCATTGTTTTCATGGTATGAAGAGACACACAAATTTATGTCATCCACAAAATGTAAAATTTAATATATACTACAATAAAACACCTCTTGAAACATAAATTAAAATCCCCTTTAATCAAGATTTTCCCTAAAAACCATAAAAATTTTACCCCACAAAAGTATGTGATTTTACAGTGCAAGTACTCACCAGTAGAGCGACAGTCACATCAGAGACTTCTGGTTCATATTAAAAAAAAAAAAAAAGAAAGTGTGTAAAATTCACTTGCTTTACTAACAAAGAATTGTTAAATAACAGTATGCTGTCTGTGTTTGTAGATGCAGCACATTAATATTGTTCCAAGAATAGGTCTTCGGGAAGATTACTGCGCTGTTCCAGGAAGAACGCAAGAACAAAGCCACAGGGGGACGTGTAGCCACTGTCCATCAGCAGTCAGCCAAGGAGAGCGCTTACCAGAAAAAAAAGCCCAACAGTGTCTGAGCGAAGAAAACTGCTTCAAAGTTGTGATTGTAACTAGTAGAGAAAAGAGGGGGTAGACAGAAAAGGAGGAAAATACAGTAATTTGTATGAAATCTTTTAAGAATCTATTCCTAAAAGTTGGGTGAATTTACTTGTAAAATTTGAAAAAAGAATTTAGTTCCAATTTCAATCTTAGTCTTATTATTTTTAATTATTTGAAGTGAAGGGCTTCAAATTTTGACCTTTACTCGGCACTCAGGGCCATTGAGCAGTGAGGGATCTTTATTGTGCCAACGCCTGCCGTGGCACGGGACCTCGGTTTTTAAGGTATCATCCGAAGGACCCGCAACTTTCAGTTCAAACTGCCGACCGCATGGCGAAGGAACAGTTGCTACCCATTTTTTTTTTATCGACACCTGCTTGTTTATCACGGAGAGAGCTACCTTGAACGGTCATATAATGATAAACTCCTTGAGATACTTAAATGTTCAGTTTCATGTACAATGTACTTTACAAATATGAATGCTTTGAATATATTTAAGCTGTTGGAAATGTAAGTTCCCTATTTGCTACTTTGTCAACCATAAGCAATTCAAGAAATGTAATTAGAGTGAGGTATTAATTTTTCTTCAACAGTTCAAGAAAGAGTGCAAGTTGACCTTTGAACTCCTGGACACTAACTATGAAAAGTCTGATGATCCAATACAAGTGGAGCAAAGGCCTGAGTATGTAGAGAAGTACGTCTACAAGGACGACTCAGTATCATAGGACCTGAGGGAACACCTGTCTTCTTACGCAGGTAACTTCTTCACACCCAATTAGTTCTTCTTGCTCAGGTAATCTATCTTCTTAATCAAAAGTCATATTTGAAAGGTCACCTAACAATGAAATTTTGAAATAGTAGCTGCAAAATACACAGTATAACGTTTCAATCCTGGATTAGAATGGATTCAAACTTAACTATGTTGTTTGTGAAGTCTAACATTTGTATTCCTATGCATTGTTGTTGATTAATTGAAATTGTATCTTTGTCTTAAAGACTAGTTTATCTTATCTAGACACTATTTTGTTACCCATATGTGTATTTTTACAAAAGTCAGGAACAGTTTTAAAATTCTGTCATAATATTCACAGGTAAGTGAGATTCAGTCAATATATCAGGCTAAGGTGAGTGAGAGTCAGTCAATATATCAGGCCCGGGTGAAAGAATCAGTCGATATATCAAGCACAGGTGAGAGAGAGTCAGTCAATATATAAGGCTTGGGTGAGTGAGAATCAGTCAATATATCAGGCACAGGTGAGTGAGAGTCGGTCAGTATACCAGGCTACTGGGCCATTAAACTGTATTCTGTATTTTTACATCACAGTTAAGTGAGATTCAGTCATTATATCAGGCTCAGGTGAGAGAGAGTCAGTCAATATATCAGGCAGATGTGAGTGAGAGTCAGTCAATATATCAGGCTCGGGTGAGAAAAAGTCAGTCCATATATCTGGCACAGGTGAGTGAGATTCGGTCAATATATCAGGCTGCGGGGTTAGAAAACTGTATTCTGTATTTTTGTGTCACAGGGTTCACAGTTAAGTGAGAGTCAGCCAATATATCAGGCACAGGTGAGTGAGAGTTAGTCAATATATCAGGCTTGGCTGAGTGAAAGTCAGTCAGTATATCAGGCTAAGGGAAAGAGAGGCAGTCAATATACCAGACACAGGTGAGTGAGAGTCAGTCTATATATCAGGCTCGGGTGAGAGAGAGTAAGTCAATATATCAGGCACAGAGTCAGTCAATATATCAGGCACAGGTGAGTGAGAGTAAGTACATATATCAGGCACAGGTGAGAGAGAGAGAGTCAGTCAATATATCAGGCTCAGGTGAATGATGCAAAATATTTTGATAACTTTATTTAATTTTCACGCCTTTTCAATTCATTAATTTTTTCAAAGATTTTATATTTGACCATTACAGTCACACAAATGAGTGTCCCTGAAGCTCCATGACAAATTCACCACATGGATAAATCGCTGGCGGGAGGAAAATCTGACGGAGAATCAAAAGACGGCGTGCGAGGATTGGCTAATGGGACGCACCGAGGATCTGGTGGCATGCACCACCACGAAAGAATCTTGCGGTGCTGAGGATGCCACACCATACTTCACTTTCAACAAATACAAGGTGGAGTATGAATACGAGACCAAAAGTGAGGCAGGGGAACCAGTTGAGCCAGTCAAAGAGGCCACTAGTTAAGGAGGTTACCAATGAGTCTAATGATAACAACTTAAGTTTCAGAAAGTACTTGCTTAATATTATCTTAAGTTAACTATAAGAAGAAACTACACTGATGCATTTAAAAACAGTAGAATGAATGCATTTAAACAACTCTCTTTTTACAAACATTGTATGATGTATTTTAAGGGGTATTCAACATTCAACTAATTGTCATTATTTATACAGGTTAATACTTTCAAACAATGATGAATTTCATTTCTTCAAGTTGCATGTCATTTAATCATAGGAATTTTTAGAATTTATTTACACCTGCTTATTTATTTCATGCCAACATGCAGGTAATTGCCCTGGTAAAAAAATCTGATTGATTACATGTAAATGTACCTGAAACAAGAGATTTAATATATGATCTTAAAAATGAAGTTGTAAATAAGATTTTCAGTGTATATATTTATGTGTAAAATGAAAGAATCATGTAGGTATATGTATTTTTTTAAATTCAGGAATGTAAATTGATTACTTAGAGAAATACCTAATCCCTTAGTAAAGTTTGTTTGTAATTGTGATCATAAGAGGGCTGAGTTATACTTCACGTTTGTTGTATATATTTATTACGTTACATCTACGAGGCCATCATCTATCATATACTCCATGTTTTGGGGTTTAAGTTAAAAATATCTAAATCTCTTAAAGTGCATGCAGTCTGTGTATTGTTACATCATCTGTTGCAGTGACACAGTGTTACAAATTTCATTACATTTCAGTGATTTTACTACACTCAAATTAGGTCCGAATATCGACCCTTTCCCCTATCAAAATTTACAGATTTTGTCCCAATTTCAGTTGCATTTTTCTCAAAATAAAACCGATGTTGTTTTTGTTATATTGAATTTTTTACGTACGACTTATCTAAAATGGAACGCTATTGTTCTCGGTCATTCAGACTCTTAAAATAATAGTGAGGAAGAGCAGATTATTTTGTGCGTTAACGAGACATAGAAAAACACATGGATCACTTGTGTGTAAATACATAGTAAGAAAGTGTAAGATGCATGTGAACCGGCTATCCATTATGACAAAAAAAAATAAATAAATAAATAAATAAAAATTAAAAAATTAAAAAAAAATTTTAAAAAAAAATTGAACTGTTGGACGGTCACAATGACAACTTACAAAGATTAAAAAAAGTTAAAAATGTAGAACTGTGGCTATAACTTTTTTTAGTTTTGAAAAAAGGGACGAACGTTTGAAAGTAAATCTATAGGTGTAGTACATCCTTACATTATGCTACATGTATTATCAAACCTGAATGCAAAGACATGCATGTATGTGTGCTAAATTCTGATTGGCTAATACTTACTTGGTATATCTTGCTTATTTTTTGATATTTTTAACATGTAGGTAAATATTGTGAGATACTAAAAGAAAACATATGTGGAAAATCTAGAAAATATGTGCAAGCACACGCAGTGATATTTGATTGGTTAATACCTGTGCGGCTATATCAGAGTAGTTTTCCGATAAAATAGTCTGGAAAATAGAGTGTGAATCTATAATACAAAAGTATTGCTGAATTTAATGAAGCTTGTTGGGAATGTGACGCCGAAAGGGAGTGGGGAGCAATGTTCGGGAACATCCTTTCCCGTTACAATTAGCACTTGTTTTGCTTGGTCTATACAGGGACGTTTGTAGCTGTTATTCTGTATGTCTACATACTGCAAGACCATACCAAACTAAGAATGAAAACTTTTGTGGCAGTAGACTTGTAATACAGGCATTGTAAAACTGATACGTCACTGAGATGTTTTGTGTTGTTAAAATTGTCTCCCTTGGTTGTGAGCCCCTGACAGAAGCTGTTCCAGAACCAGGAGGATCTTCTGACCGAGTTTGGTCAATTCCTGCAGGACGTCATCTTATGGAGGATATGTAAGTACTGGTTAAATATGATATCTTAAAGGGGAAATCAAGTTGATGGGGGGGGGGGGGTCATTTTGTGATGGAAAGGTTATTATTGGAGAGATATGATATATTGGAAGAGGGTAGCTTGAGGTTTGGATGCGTATGTAAGTAAAGGGAAGTTTTTAGGTGGAAAATGTTTGTAGAGTGGTACATCTGTACCTTTCAGCTTGTTTTAGTCTTTGTATTATTGTAGAATACTAATGATCAATCTTTCTACTGTAATTCCAGACACAAAGATTCATCTGACTGTACCCAATTTTAGCTTTGACACGTCTTTATTCTGGAACTATGATGATTAAAATACTTCTGAAAAATTTTTGTTTTGTATAATATTCTTCAGAATGTTTTCTGTCTAATACCACCACCATTTGCTTTGGTTTACAGCTGAACATGTTGCAAACTGACAGCTCATCCCTTCTGGTCAGAAATGACCACTTCTCCACTGTGAAGAAACCATCCCTCGGCAACAAAAAGTCAGATGGGGAAGAGTGGAAATCAACACAGAAGACCCTCCGTTGGGCCACAACCTCAACAGAAGGCTTTTAGTGTTAAATAGTGTAATGGATGAGGTCTGAAATCACCTCTGAAGAAAATCTGTTATATACTGTAGTGGAATATATGGAGATAACGAACAGTATTCAAGCTCAAAAGTCCATTAAACAATACAAAATAGGGGCAGAGCAAACACGGACCTTCAAACATCAGAGGTTGGATCAGGTGCCATGGAGGAGTGAGCATCCCCTGCCGAGCGGTTACACCCGCCATGTGCTCCTTGTCATGATCGGGAAATAACGGAAAAATCAGTCGACAATTCAGTGTGTAAATAATGGCCTAACAATTAGTATGAAAAACGTCAGTCAGCATTTGACTCAATGATAAATTGTATTTGCTGACAAGGTCATTGTATCGACCATAGAACTTACGAAATGATGACTTTAAACGAGACAGCTGATATTCTTGTTTCGTCAACTTGTTTGTCAATAATTTACCTCATTTTAGAAAATGTACATACGTAGAGCATGCTCTTGCGTATCGAATCAACTGAGAGATATATATACCCCGTATGCAGGTGATGAAGGTATATTGCTGCATAAGTAAGGGAAGTTGACGATTGAAAAGTTAAAATCATCACGTTTATCATAAAGCTTGGTTGTTAGATTACCAATAACGTTTTTTTCAAGTTCAAGTAAAATATCCAAATATGAAACAGATGTGTCAGACTTTGTGGTATCTTTTATCTCAAGCTCACCGGGATATATCGTATCGACATAAGAATGGAAATAGCCATTGTTAATTCACAGTACGTCGTCGATATGTCTAAATGTCGAGCTGAAGGCCACAGCAAGTGTTTTCTTCTGATCACGTATAAGATTTTGGACAAATTCTGCTTAATATGAATACGAAAAAGGTCTGATAATAACGGAGCGCAATTGGTACCCAAGGGAATTCCAATAGATTTTTGGAAGACCTGGTCTCCAAAAACCACATGGATATTGTCAATCAGAAACTCAAGCATATTTTTAATGTCGACTTTAGAGTACTTGTGTGTACAATCAGAATGTTTTTAACAAAATAATTTTGCAAATGACCAATGACAAGATAGGTAAATTTACAAGTTCCACTTTTATTGAATAAGCAGCTGTCAATGATATCAAAAAAGTCTGGACTTTAATTTATCGTCGGGAATGGTTGTGTATCAAGTTGAAAAGTCGTAGGTTTTTAAGCTGTTGATTTTGGTTAAATCTTGTGATTTCAAATTTTCCAAAAGTTCCTTGGAATTTTTAAGTATCCACATCTGATTTACACCACTTCTCGAATATATTGTTGCACAGTACTCTTGAAGTTTCTCCTTCACTAAATAAATGAATAATTTTTGCGGCACTTTATTTTCCCAAGATGATTAGTATATATCTATTAGAAGCTTTCCCACAAATGAAAAAAATGTCAATGCACGAACTATTGGATCATGTATAGTTATTTAATTAAAGCATCCACTACTGTCCACACCCTGCCAATTTTATATTATTTTGAAGGACTTCGGCAGAAAGACAATCTTAAACTGTGCATTGCATGTAAAATACCACTATTTTTAAAAACTAATTTACATTGTAATTTTCGATGAGGAAGTCCCTTAAGCACACTGAGGTTTATGAGAATTTTCAATGATGTCTAGATCTCTTTAACCAGGAAGTGATTTTACGAATGGAACTGGTTCAGCTTGTCCAGACCTTCCTACAGAGAGTTCCTGGTTCCAATTTTATATTGTTTTGTCAACATTCATTCTTGTATACAGTATATTTATAAATGAAATCAAGACTATCCTATAAACAATTCTCAATTCAGTTTATTTTCCATGTTTTTACCAAAATTAAAACTAAAAATCTTTCCATTTGTTTTTTCTTCAACCGAACTTTTAAAGCTAAAATTCATTTTTCCAAGTTCAGGAAAACGATTTGTTAAAGGAAAGTTAATAATAATTTCAACTGGGGGGGGGGGGGGGGGGGCATTTTGATGCCTCATTTTGATGCCTTATATTTGTCCAGCAGGAGATCCCCTGAGTTTTACTGGTGGTTCAAGGATTCCCTAGTAATACAAGGAGTTGGGTGGCACCACAGAGACAGTTCCTTAAGGTGTCCTTGAGAAGGAGAGCTAGGGTCAGTGGGGAGCTCGCAATGGAAATAGGTCAGTGTTTATGACATTTTATCCTTGATTTCAAATGAGCTGTTACATATTTCTGTAATTATCACCCTGTAGGTCAGTGTTTCTGTTGATAGTTTCCTCAGAATTAAAACAGCTACTGTTGATGCTTATAGATATAAAAAACAAAATTGTTCAACATATTACAGATAAATTTCCTAATGTATATTATACCCAATGGATATGAATATTATGAATTTAACCTAACGTTGGCTTTCATATTTTTAAGAAAAAAGATAAAGAGGGAAACCAATTTATGACAACTTTAATAAAGTAAATCATGCTTATAACAAAGTGCCAGGGAAGGACGATTTTCTTCGTTATAAACGTACATGTAATTCGTTATATCCATTTAGTTTACAATTTATTTTTAAAGTCACTGAAAATGAAATCATTCATCAGTCATATATCAGTCTATTCAGTATAAGCGTCTTTGCTCTGAGCGAGTTTTACTGTACAGGGTTATGCCCCCGTTCTTTTATGATGGGGAAATAACAACTCCACAATATTATTATTTGTTAGCAAGCCCCTTTGGTTGTGCACAGATAAATTAGGTTTTGATGACAAACATTCAGTAGAGTATTCAAAATTCATAATAAATGTACTACTGCTTAAAAGAGATATGGTAGATTTTTATAGTAACTTTCTGGGGATAAACATTCCATGCAATTTGACTCAATTTTATCTAGTAAATTGTTGTGATCTTTTCAATCTGTTAACAGGAATATAATTTTTTTTTTTAATTTTGTTTTACCATCCAAATTTCTTGAAATACTGCAAACTTTTGAAAATTATATGTAACTATTATCTGTAATATATCTGTTTTAGTAACTTGCCCCATATGAATGACACCCGTGTCTCTTTCCCCTCATGGTCGGGTGATTCTACATTTGTCTCATATCGCAAAACACAGTACAAGGTTGCTTAAGTATGCTGTAGGGATGAGAGGCTTGATGTAGGATTTGAACCTTTTTAATGTTAACCTAATCCATTTCTTCGGGTGAGTCAGTATAGTGATGTCCCATTCACAATAAGGGCTGGCACAAAATGATCTCTCACTGCTTCATGGCAAAAAGTGCTGAGTACAGGTTTTAATCATGTGACATATGAGAGATCTCGAAGAGATGATGTATCGTTAGACGCATTGTGACTTTCACGAAAGGATGCGAAGGGCTGAAAATTTGCACCCTTCCAACGGCAATTGGTGGCATCCTAATATTAGTGAAATATTCTCTAATAGAAGTAAAAAAAATGGCTGTAGTGCTGGCTTTTTTTACTCAAAACTTTCAGAATTGCTTTTTAAAAACTCACCATTAAAAGTGAAATGAAATGTATGATTATTTTAAGTGAATATTGACTCTGAAATAATGTCTCTTTCAGCTTGATGTTGTCATGGAGACAAACTTGTCCACTATTCGTTGCCTGGAAAGTACATGTATGATATTTTCCATTTCTTATCTATATAAAAGAAAAAAATCCTTTAGTATTAGAAACAATCATTAACATTTCAAAACTTGATGAACATATTCATGTACTTTATTATTCTTAACTTTTATTTGTGTGAAAGAATTTTTTGTGAGTTTCGCGACCTTCTCTTATTCAAGAATATTTCTAGGCGCAAGGTAATTTTTCCATTGTGTATTTATGTAAAACAATTCCTCAGTTGCCGAAAGTAATTGTGGCAAATACATTTCAAATTGAAAAAAATGCAAATAAAAGACACGATTATAATAGTTGGTTTACAGTATTTAAAAGTGAACATTTTCAGAGGAATTTCAGAGACAAAATCTTTCTTTAATGGATGGGGGATCACATTTGTGCATTTCTGTTAGCTACAATAATGTAGCCCTCTTGATTTTTTTTTTTTTTGGGGGGGGGGGGGGGGGCGGAGAAAATATCAGTCTGAGATTAAAAATCGGAGAGGGCTAGTTTAGAACGGATATTTCATTTGAACATTTTAAACTTGAATTATACTCATATTATAACCATTTTAGTTATTTATAGGGAACTTATTAGTGATAGTGAAATAAGATAAAAGTTTATTTAACAAGGATGGACATTATAATAGCGTACCACATGCAGTTACTTTATAATTGGAAAAGAGACTTTAACACCATGAACTATAATTATCTTTTTAGAACAAATTGGTGTTAGTACAATGAACTATAATTTTATCAATTCTTTTGTAATGGAATTGATCGGAATAGACCAATCAAGCCCATCGATACTTAGTAATAAAATTTGAATGGAAATGCAAAGTTACTATTAAGATTCTTGACTAAGAGCAAAAATATTGGGAACTTTGAAGTAGATAAGAAAATAGCCTAGGGCTAGAACTCCTGTGGTGCAGAGATGGGGACTGAGCTCATGAATAATACTAATGAAGGTACTAGTATACCTTGATCGGAGGGTGGTGCCATGTTGGGGTTCATTGGTAAACGGACAGACCTACAAATCGAGCGTAGGTGGCAAGGCAATGGTAAGACAGCCAATAAAGATTACTTTTATATCCGGGATCATGAATACCCTCTGCGCATAAAATACTCTGTTTGCCGGAAAACGGCGTTATCTTTTGTTCTTTTCATTCTTTTGTTCTTTTTGTTCTTTTATTCTTTTTACTATTCTTTGGGAATCATTTTTGGACTCTTATTTTTCAGACTTTTCTTACCTTTGGGTTCTAGTTCTCAGCTCCTCTTGAATATTTTTTGACTAAACTTAAAAACTTTTGTTATAACAAGTGCGTTGGTCTATTCTGATGATATTCCAGGAATTGTAGTCAAAAAACTGTCTGTCCATTTGTCATTCTTCCGTCCACAAAATTTCTCTTTTTTTCTAATGACTTTTTTTTTGGTTGTCTGAAAAGGTTTAAATTTTATATGTTGGTTCAATGGGCAGTAAGACATATTCTGATACTGATTAAGTTTGGTTCTCTATGTCATCCGGTTTGGAGCTGGGGTGGTGGGGTAGATTCCTTAACTTTATACAAGAATGAATGGGAAAAGAGAGATAACTGCTGAGAATGTTCCTATTGTATGCCAGTATTTTTGATATGCCAAAAACCCTTAATTATAGGTTATTTAAATTAGAACATTGTTTTGAAAAATATTTGATTAAACTTCCAAAGGATTTGAGAAAAGCTTTATGTAAATTATATAGATGTATGAATCACAGATTTCCAATTGAGAAAGGTCGCTTTTGGTGTGTTGACAGAGATGATCGAATTTGTGATCTTTGTTCCTCTAACAATTTAGGAGACGAATGCCAATATCCTTTAGAATGTGCTTTTTTTCAAAAGAGAACGAAAAAAACTTGTTCCAAATATTTTTTTTTATTCTAACCCTAATGTTATCAAATTTCATGACCTGTTAAATTGTAAGGCCGCTAAAGTCATTTTTGGACTTTCCAAATTTTGCAAAATTTTATTGTCAGTAATAAATTAATATTAACAAAACTACTTGTGTAAAATATGTTGTAATACATATAGATTTATTTAATACTAGCAGAGGCCTTCTATACTTTGATGTTTTGATCTGTACATATACATAGTAGTTAACATTAGTGCCACTCATTCATGCATTCATGCTTGTATATTATTTTGTTGTATCATTTGTATTCATATACCCCAGTTGGGTTCTTTATCTTAATTAAAAACTTGAAACTTGTACACTGTGAAAGCTGCAATGAGTTCTTTGGGATTAATTAACTTGAATCCTGAAGAAAGCCCATAGCTCTTCCTCTGGCACATTGAGATTAACTAACACCTTTGTCTGCAATTGATGTTTGTTTTAATTAAGGTCAAGCCTGGGTGTTGTTTGCATTCACTGAAGGTTAGCATTTCAGAAAATGCATGCTTCATTCTTATTTAAGAATACATTCAATTGAGTTATACCAAGATATGGTGCAGGTTGTTTGATATATAGGGTATATATTGAAATTTTCTATATTTTATACAGTTGCTGCTTCGTTATCTTTTTCATATATTTTTAAATTTTGTATTCAAGTAAATTTTCTTTCCGTAAGCTTCGCCCTCACATTTCAACCCTTCTGCAGGGCCCTTGCTAAACTGGCCAGTTTTCTAGTTGCATTGAATATATTAACTTTAATGGTTGTCAAGACAATTGTTTTGAATGTTGCCATGGATACAGATGAGATTGAGCCCGAGGAACACAATCCTTACTTTATGGAGATGGTGAAAAGTTTGTTGGATCGGAATCTTGAATCCACACAATATGAGGATCAGCTAAGAGAGATGTATGGTATCCATGCCTACATCGCCTTCACCATGGAGAAGTTGGTACAGAACCGTGTCTGACAGGTGAGGAAATAATGGTTATAATTTGGGGACTTTAGCCAGTATTCTTGTATAGTTTACCTTTTTTGTTGTTAGTCATTACCATGAATAACAAGGTCCAACAATTTTTTCTCCTACAAGAATTAAAGATTGAGCACTTAATTTCTAGCACTACTGGTCAGTGACCAGAAGAGCTTATGCATTGGCAAGGTTTCCCTTGTCCATCTGTCTGTGAGCAATTTCTTTTTCAAAACGCTATCATATCCGTCCTACAGTTACAGTCCAATTTCAATAAGACTTGGTACACAAATAGACTGCATTATGATACGTAATTGATTATTCCATCAGTTTTTGATTTTGACAAATGTTATTGCCATGATTACTAACAATGGAAATTTCATTTAAAATCCTTTCAAAATGCTACTCTTCTTACAGTTTTGACCTAATTTCAGTCAGACTTGTTACACAAATGGACTACATTAAGAATCATAATTCTGTATATCTTTTTTATTTTCAATAAATAGTGATATGGAAACTTAAAATATCAACGAAGATTTGAAATATTGACTGTAAGAGAATCTATATTGTTCTAATTTCCATTGTTTAGGGCCATGACATACTTTTTAATCATAAACTACCTTTGTGAAATTAATTTTTGTATTGTTTTTATGCATTTATTCACATCTGATTCAGAATGATGTTTTACATTCACTACATAATGATGCTTATTCAGAAATATATGATTATAATGTGAGAAGAGTACTTTTGTAATATAAAGAATAACATCACGTTTAAAAATTTAACCCACTGTTCATTATAGGATTAAACGTTCTTTTTTCAGAATTTATCGATGTGTAAACTCATGCCTTTGTGCTCACAAACTGAATAAAAGTGCGAAGCACTTTTATGTAAAGTTTGTGAGTACAAAGGCATGAGTTTACACATCGATAAATTCTGAAAAAAGAACGTTTAATTCTTATAATTCCAATTACGAAGTTTAAAAATTATTTCTCTTTGAAGCCTCCATACAATCTGTTATTTCTGTACAGCGTAGGAATACTTGATGTCGCGATGTGGAAATGAATCACAATCGAGATGAACGTCGATAAAGTTCAACTTTAATTGTCAAAACATTTAATAAAATAAGCTTATAAAAACTCTTCGAATATTGCTTAAGTCAACAAATATCGTAAATACAAGTAGACTTCAAAAGAATTCGTCGTTGACCATGTTGACATAACGACAGACGCTCTAAAACGAAAGTAGCAGACCGACGACAACCTTGATTTGCTCTGGTTTGTTCAAAGACGGGACAGAATATAGGATGTAGAAAAATGAATTTGATGCTAAGGCAAGAGTCTAAGGTACGTTTCTCTTTCTATCACAGTGCTACCGAGAACTGAGCTGATTTGTTTTTGTAGGCCTGTTAGGAACGTCGAGAATAGATAGTTTTCAGTAGGCCCAAATTAGCAAGAGTTATTTCCCGTTGGCCGCCATATTGGAGGTCAACAGTTTTACGATATGACGTCACATTGACAAGTGCATTGCAATCAGTGAATTGTTTATATATATATAACTGACAACATCGACAACCTAAATCAGAACAATTCAAAAGATTTTTGGAAGGTCCTAAATAAAAATAAAATTAAGCAAAACTCAAATTCTTCCACTCCAGGACTTCAAGCATTTATGAATCACTATCAAAACTTACTGTGCTCTAAGGGCGATAACTCCTGTGAACATGTAGTTGAATCTGAAATACAGAAACTTACTCCCCTTGACTATCCTTTCACATACAGTGAAGTCAAGCTTGGCATTAAAAATCTAAAAACTGGTAAATCACCTGGACAAGACCTAATACTCAATGAATTTATTAAAAGTGGTTCAAGTACACTTCTAAATATATTAACAAAACTTTTTAATAAAATTATTTTTTCTGGGGAAATACCCGAAGCCTGGAATTTGGTACAAATAACTTCTATTTATAAATCTGGTGACCCATGTAACCCATCAAACTATAGAGGATTAAGTGTTACAAGCTGTATGGGTAAACTTTTTAATGGACTTTTACAATGCCGCCTAAATTCGTACTTGGAAACAAATGACCTTCTGAGTAATTATCAATTTGGATTCAGAAGAAACCACCGTACCACAGATAACATATTTATCTTAAAAACTCTTATAAATAAGTACTTAAAATATAAGAAACAAAACATTTATGCATGTTTAGTGGATTTTACCAAAGCCTTTGATACAGTTGATCGAACTTTAATGTTACACAAACTATACCAAAAGGGCATAGGTGGGAAATTTTACAATGTTATAAATAATATGTACTCAAACACTAAATATTGCTGTAAAGATGAATCTTGCTATAGTGAACATTTTAAAGCTACACGCGGGGTTAAACAAGGAGATAATCTTTCCCCAACACTTTTTAATATATTTATTGATGACTTCTACTCGCAGTTAGTTAATTATAACACAAACCCTCCTGAATTACAGAATATTGATGTCGGACATTTATTCTTTGCAGATGACTTAATTCTCCTCTCTACTACTAAAGAAGGTCTCCAAAACTCAATAGACTGTCTCTCAGAATATTGCATAAAATCAAAATTGACTTTAACCTTGATAAAACTAAAGCAATGATTTTCTCAAATAAGAAACCTGACACAGCTCAACATTGTTTTTATTATAATCATTCAATAGTTCATCTTGAACATGAATATAAATATCTGGGAATTATTTTTACTTATAATGGTAAACTTAAGTATGCAGCTGAACACCTAGCTGACCGTGCAAGAAAAGCTTTTTATGCAATGAAACACTCTTTACCATTTCATAACAGCTTATCTGTAAAAACTCTTTTAAAACTATATTCTTCACTTATTGAACCTATCATTTTGTATGGTTCTGAGATATGGATTTCAGACTTTAATATTAATATAAACAATTGTGATCAACTACCTTTTGAAAAGATACAGCATTTAATATTTAAAGACATCTTGGGTGTACAGAGAAAAGCTTCAAATTTAGCCATTAAATATGAGCTAGGAACACTTCCTATTTGTTGCAAAGCTTTCATCTCTATGTTTAAATATTATAAGAGACTAAAAAACCATAATAATAAAAATGGAATTAGAAATCAAATTCTTATTGCTGCTTTCTTAGAAGATGACATTCTGTATAATAATGATGTAAAGGATAATTGGCAGAGTCAGATTGATAAATCAAAAAAGAAACTTAAACTTCCATCATTAGATATCACTGATAGCACATTTAGCAGCTACTTGAAGAATTTCTACATAAAAAATGTTAATTTGCAACTTCAGAACATTGAATTCACCAAATGTGGTAAATTATTATTTTACAGTCAAATTAGAAAGAACTATGAATTACAAGACTACTTGAAATTTCCAATTAATAAATCTGTACGTTCTAAATTAACAAAACTGAGAATTTCTGCACACCCTTTAGAAATTGAAATTGGCAGATATTCAAAGCCTTGTATCCCAAAAGAATCTCGTTTTTGTCACTATTGTAAAAATGTTGTAGAAAATGAAATACATTTCATATATGACTGTCCTATATATAAAGATTTGCGAAAAAAGTATTACCCTTTGAACATCTATAATTTAAATGATAACCTGTTGAAGGAAAATCATTGTAAAGTATTTTGTAATCCTGACAATGCAGTTCATTCTAGAAGGCTATGCGAATTTTTACATGAATGTTTTGAATTGCGTTCTAAAAATAGAGCACAATAATATATATTTAATGCATTAATTAGTTTATCTCTGTCCATATTATACTGTTTATACTATTTGCATAATGATTATGTATAACTTCAAGTTGTAAAAGTAGTTGACTTCACTGATTTGTACACGTATGTATGTACTTTAGTATATGTTTTAGTAATCTGAAAACACACTGTATTTTTCATTTTGTTTGTAACATGGTTGTATGCCAACATGCTTGGTGAATCAATAAATTGAATTGAAATTGAAAATATATTGCTGTGTGGGATTTAACCAACGACAATAATGCATGCACTAGTTAGTATTGATGTAGTTTAAAGCTATTCAACAAATATCGTAAATACAAGTAGACTTCAAAAGAATTCGTCGTTGACCATGTTGACATAACGACAGACGCTCTAAAACGAAAGTAGCAGACCGACGACAACCTTGATTTGCTCTGGTTTGTTCAAAGACGGGACAGAATATAGGATGTAGAAAAATGAATTTGATGCTAAGGCAAGAGTCTAAGGTACGTTTCTCTTTCTATCACAGTGCTACCGAGAACTGAGCTGATTTGTTTTTGTAGGCCTGTTAGGAACGTCGAGAATAGATAGTTTTCAGTAGGCCCAAATTAGCAAGAGTTATTTCCCGTTGGCCGCCATATTGGAGGTCAACATGATCATATTCCTTCATTATTCAACCAACTTTAACTTTTCATACTCGCCATTGTAGGGTAAGAAGCATTGTTTTTCTGAAAAATATACATTTGTTAAAGCCTACTTTATTTCATAATTTTTACTCTATAAAGATTTTTCCCCAAATATTTCTGCTACACCCTCTTAGATTTGGTAAGACAAAGAGGAAAAATTATCAGGTTGACCACCAAGATGGCGGCCAAGGGAAATAACTCGGAAAAAAATTATTCATATGAAAACTATCTATATGACTTCAGAGATTTAAAATTCACACTCGTGATCTGATAGTGACATAACGTTAGACATAATATTCCCGTCTGTGAGTCCTGTATGTCGTCAGTTTTGTTTTTATTTAATTTCAAGTTTCTGTTTAGCTAAAACACAGAATAGAAGTAACGTTAACGATTTGTTTCATTTTTTTTTTTTTTTTTTTTTTTTTTTACAATAAAAGCTAGGTCAAGAAAGTAGTTCTGATTGAGAATTTATCGATGTGTAAACTTTTTCTTGAATTTATTCTCGTCCAATCAAAACACAGGAAATCAATAAAAAAAATTAAGATTGGAATTATACATTGTTGTTTGCATAAATTTTTACATGTTCTCATAGTGTCATGTTGGTTTTTTTTTATCTTGTATCTCAGTCACAGAAACTTTCAATGACAATGACGTGTTTACATGTATTTGATTTTCTTCACTTTACCACTGTCATACTCAGCCACAAAGAGGATGTCTCTGGTGTCCACACATAAACCCCATGGACGGTGTAGATCACAGTTATCAATATAACGGAGGAACTGTCCATCCCGATCTAGGATGTGGATACAGTGGTTGTCACGGTCTGCTGTCAGGATCTGACCCTGGCTGTCTGTTGCGATGCCGTAAGGATAAAATGATCCCTTGGTAGTAGAGGGACGACCAGTGTATCTAAATCTGAGCTTTCCTGCCTGATTAACCACCACTACTTCATTTGCTTCATTGTCAGCCACACAGATATCCAGGTTCCTGTTCTCACTGATGTATTTAAAAGAACCAGATGAATACAGAGGTTTACCTTCATTATCAAACTGAATGGTTTGTTTTTCTGTGGAGCCAGAGTAACGGACAACCTTTGATTGTTTATAATCACCACTGTCCATGGTAACAAGGAAGTCACAAGAGAGAGTACTACAGATATTGATAGGTTTCCACTCCTGTAGTATGATCACTTCTTGTATCTGGTTATTCTTCACTATGTTAACAGTTCCTGTACCTTCATCAGAATAAACTAGATCTCCACTCCTTGTCAATGCCATGTCAGATGGTTCACTCCTTGACTTGGTTTGGATTGACTTCAGTAGTTTGCTCTGGAGGTTGTAGAGTTTCATGATTTTGCCACCTCCACATGTCCAGATTTCTTCATCACTGAGACAGGTAACACTGCATAGATTATACCACGTGTCTATGGTGGTGATGAGCTCTGGTTCATCAAGCAGTGGTTTGACTGGAGGACAGGATACAGCTTCTGGTGTCTTTATTGTGTAGGAATGTTCTTCTATTGTAATGGTTATTGTTGACAGAGAACCAATCATTTGATGAAGCTGTTCTGTGTTGATCTGATGAGCAGAGAAGCTTGGTAATGAAACATTGACTTTAGGAGGTAAACTTCTGAATTCAACATTCCTGGATTTGTACACAGAGGTTAGGGAGACATCTTTCGAGTCCAGTATTTTCTTCAGATCAAGAATACTCTGTTTTACATCAGAAGTAATCTGTTTTATTTCTTTTTCCTGTTTATTTAGAGCAGTCAAGTGTTTAGTTTTCATCTCATCAATTTCAGATATTTCTGTTTGTTGACAATGATGTTAATTTCTCTGTGCCAGTCTTCTCCTTGTTTGGTGACAGCTGTTTTCAATTTCTCATAATGTTTTTCAGAGTTTACTTTCTCAGAGTTTAAATCTAATGTAATTTCTTCGTATGCAGGATAGATTAGTTTCTCTAGTTCTTCCAAGTCTTTTTTTAAATCCCTTTTTTTAGAAGTGAGTTTTTTCAGAATATCTGTAAATTTATGTCCATGGTGTTTATCAGAGGAGATGCAGGTAGAACAGACAGGAATGTCACATCCCTCACAGTGAAGTTCACAGTGTTTCTCTGTGTGGTTTGGACATTCTGGGTAGTTAGAAGTAGATGTTCTGTGTTTGTATGGTACAACATTGTGTCTTGTAGATGAATCAGAGAGATGCTCCCCTACACAGGCCTTACATAGGTTAATCTGACAAAGTTCACAATGACTCTGTAATGCAGCTGTTTGAAACAGGTCACAGAGGAGGATGTCTTGGGCACTGTAACGGGGGTCCATTATAGTCTTCTCACATGACCAAGTCAAGATTATACTGTAAAAATAAAATAAAAATGTAATGTTTAAGTTCTTTGTTGAGAATTTTATTTGTTATGCTCAAACTAAAATGACAATATCAATAGGTAAAATTGAAACATTTTGGAGTAAGAAAATTGACATGTAAAAATACTTATCAAGGATGAAAATCATTCAAAGGGAGTAGTTAACAATGAAAAGAAAATTATCTCCTAGGTTTGTGTTTACAGACCAAAATTGTTTTCGTCATCATAAAAATTATAATGCTCACAAAGAATATGTTTCATAAGACCAGAGTTTCAAATTAGTAAATTTACAAGATGATTATACTGTATCTGTGATTTCAACTAAATTTTACCACATAAGGGTGAAGTATTATATGCTTTCCAGGTATGAGACTTACTAACCAGGTATCAACTCGTACCCGGTCACTACAAAATTATGTGATAATTTTTCCCACCAACGACATATATATATGTTATATATTCAGGTGTTTATGACTCCCCACTATAAGTTTCATTACTCCCTTTCAGTGCATATTGTGACGTCATGTGCTACGTAAGTGTGTGTGTGTGTGTGTGTGTGTGTGTGTGTGTGTGTGTGTGTTTAGTGCATTAATAACTTTCAGCTTTGAAGAAATGTAGTATGGGGAAAAAAGGTTTCATAATTTGTGTCTATTAATAACGTTGATTAACTTCTAAATTGTCACGACACTCATAAAACCTTTTTTTTCTATTGACAATTCAGAAGACTGGAGTTGTTTTAAGTGTTACAAAAGGAAACATAACAATTTGTATTGAACGTGTATTGATTTTCTAGTGACCATACATGCATAAGTATTGAACATCTTTCTCGTGACAGACTTCAACCAATCGTTAGCCAGGATTTCAAAGAAATGAGAAATGGGTTAATTGATAAAAATGTGGTCTCAAAACCAGATGCTTAGACTTTCACTGTCTGTCATGTGCACGTACAGTAAACTTATGCATAATTATATTGCTCCTTATTTATTTAATTTAAGGATTTCCACTTTTAAAAAAATGGTTTTTTTTAATTTCAGGTAGAAGATAAGTTGCACAAAGAAGGGTCATTTTAAACTTGATATAATGTCTTACCTGTAAAATCAAAATGGCTCTCAAAGTACTGCCTGACAATCTATTTCCTGGTGATGTCCTGTTGCTAGGTCATGTGATTTAAATACCTGTCAATATATAGACCTTTTAAATATTTTTTTTTCAATTCGCTTCTTTGGTATAAAAAAAATGACATAAATTTAAAGGTACACAGAATTTTCAAAATAGATTATATTATAGATGTATTGATCAATTATAAAAAAAAAATAATAAATTGATTTTTGAAATGTGTTCAAAAGAAAGGTAACTCAAGTGAAATATATATATATATATCTTTTTATCTTAAATTATAATATATCATATTCAGCATGTTCTGAAATCTGATTAAAAAAAATTGCTAAATTAGATAAAAGTTGCTGTTTTTAGCTCGACTTGTCAAAGACCTGAATAATATAATATAATCAAATCAAATCATAAATTATCTTGCTGGTTGTCAAAATAAATTGTGAATAAATATACTTGCTTCACTAACATACATTAGAAGTGTTAAATAAAAGTATAACTGTCTGTATTTGTAGATGCAGCACATTGTCCAGGATGAGGTTTGCTTGAATATCACTGCACTGTTGCAGGAGGAACGTACTAAGAATAATGCAACAAGGGAACGAGTGGTCAAGGAGAGCGCTTACCAGAAGAAGGTCGAACAGTGTCTCAGCGAGGAAAACTGCTTCAAAGTGGTCATTGAAAGGGGAAAGGGGGGGGGGGTAACAGGGTCTCAGCGTGGAAACCAGCTTGTTCTTGTAAGTAAAAAAAGAGGTGGGAAACATTTTAAATACTGTAGACGTATGCATATGAGGGTTGTTAGAAAAGTTCGCGGACACATTGATTTACGGAAAATATATTGTGTACTTTGAAGAATGACGCATGTCTAATTAAATTCTTATATTCTGTTCATTAGTATGTAAAAAGTCAGGTCTATTTACTAAAATTTTGAAAATATACTACAATTTTTACTGTGCGATCACTTGTTAGGTGACGTGACAACCTTATTCAAAACTTGTTAAGCTTTTCCACAGTTCTAAATTTTTTCGTTTCTATAGACTTTTCATGTCTTTTTCTTACTTAAAAATTGAATAACTATATCAAGACATGTCAATTGTTTTTTAAATGTCTTTTGTAGGATATTAGTGAGATATTAAAAACAATGTCTACGCAGTTCAGCGATCAGGTATGAGAAACGATGCTAAACCCATTCAACGTCCATGCGATAAACAGGAAATTGGGGTACCGCAGGAGTTGTTAATCAAAAATGTCAATCCTTTCATCCTTATAAAGTTGCTACCGCTTCAACACTTTGGCACTAGATGTGTAGACCATTCCCACCAGCATCTAAAATCATTTTAGTCTCTTTCGGGTATTTTCCTGTCTGCACACATAATTTCTTAATAGCGTTCAAAGAGGTTATTTTTTGGCTTTGTTTTTATGCATGCATTTATCATCTATAAGTAGCGATAACACAATCATAATGCCTCCAATTTAATAAAAAATTTAGCCAAATGAGGTTTGTGAATATTTTAGCGACAAGGGAAATATCATAAATATTTATCGCTAAAACAGTGTTTTTTTTTAATTTCAAAAATATATCTCTGTAATGTAAAGGTGCGGAAAAGTAACATGCTCTGTGAAGCATGTTTTGTCTAAATAATTTAGCTGTATATTTTTTAATGATCATCGGAACACACCAAATCTTTGCATATTAATTGGAAAATACGTATAGTTTTTATCTGCAGAGTTTCACTGATTTCATGTAAATAGCACGCTTACAATAAAACTTGTCCGCGAACTTTTCTAACAACCCTCGTACTTTTTTCCGCTCGGGTTTAATTTACGCTATGTACACGGTCAAAGATTTTCCACAGAAAGTACTCACTGCATACTTAAGTTAAATTTAAGACGTGCAATTATGACAATCCCAGAAATCCGTGTAATTTTCTACCTTGAATATAAATTGTGGTTCTGCAGAAATACGACTGCCTGGGGAAAAGTATGTTTGCAGTACGGTTTGAGCTAAAAAGTTATAATGTTTGCAGTACGGTTTGAGCTATGTTCGTTTTGAATTTTTGCAAATGCCTTGGATGAACATGAGGTTTGGTTAGATGTATGTCTGAGATTCTTACTTGTTTCATCATGGATTACTATGGGAGAGAATGACTTGTGAAACATTAAGAATGTGAATTATGTGATATTTTTGTGCCATTTGAAGAGTTAGTTAACAAGCTGCTATTTTGTAACCATAAGCAATTTGATTAAAATGAAAATTTGATATTTTCAACAGTTCAAGAAAGAATGTAAGTTGACCTTTGAACTCCTGGACACTGAGCAGTCTGATGATCCAATAGAAGTAAAGCGTTGGTCTGATTATGTAGAAAAGTACGTCTCCAAGGACGACACAGTGCCAGAAGACCTGAAGGAACATCTTAACCGCAAACCTGTCTTCTTACTCAGGTAAAGTAAAACACTCTTATGACGGAAAACCTGTCTTTTGACCCAAGTACTAGTAATTTGTTCACACCCAGGTAGTTCTTTTTACTCAGATAATTTGTCTTAACTCGAGGTCATACTGAAAAGGTCACCTAACAATGAGATTTTGAAATAGTAAATGCAAAATACACAGTATAACTTTTGAACCCAGGATTAGAATTAATTCAAACTCGAGTATGTTGTTTATGAGGACTTAAATTTGTATTTAGGTACGTTGTTGGTGATGAATTAAAAGTGTGACATGACCTTTACTTAAGGTCAAAGATCAAAGGGATGTAGGCAGGATTAAAATTGTGAAGGATTGACTAGTCATGTTATCTCGATACTGTTTTGTTACTCTGTAGATCCATGCACATATGTGTGTCGCATGATTTTCATTAAATTAAGAAAGATGGGAGGAGGGTATTAAAATTGAAAGGTAATTGATTTGAAATAAAAATTGCAGTCTGATTGATTATATATAAATTAAGGTATCACAAGAGATTTAATATATGATCTGAAACATGAAGTTGTAAATAAGATTTTCAATGTAATCATACTTTTGTGTTAAAGGGAACAATTCTGTAGGTATATGTATTTTTTTTTAATTCAGGAATGTAAATTTGATAACTTAAAGAAATACCTAATGCAAAAGTAAAGTTTGTTTGTAATTGTAATCGTAAGAGGACTGAGTTATATTTCACGTTTGTTGTATACTTTCATTATCTTATGCTATGACTCCATCATTCATCATATACTCCATGTTATTGGGTCTTAGTAAGATCTGTCTTAATCTCATAAAATATTATTACAGCTGTTGCAGTGACACAGTGTTACAAATTCGATATCAATGTAACATTTTTTTTTTATTTCGAAGTCAGCATTTCCTCTGACTTTGCATATTTTGTAGACACATTGTATTTTTATTCATGTTATCTGTGAGTGATCATATTTTAATAAGATTTGCTATGTACAGATTCAAGATTTTGTTTCCCTTCATATATTGACCAGGTATGTAAAAAGCATTTAAAAATCAGAGCCCTTAATTATGTTCCCCAAACGAAGTTTGGGAACATATTGTTTTTACTCTGTTTCTTATTATTATTATTATTATTATTATTATTATTATTCTTTTTTTCTACTTTCCTCTCCGGTACTTTTTTGTCCGGGAGTGTTCTCATAGAACCACTCATCCGATTGACATGAAACCTTTTTAGGGTTAATAGGCATGTTGTGTAGGTGTTCGGAACGAAGGTCATTTTGCGCGCACATGCATGCACGTGCGCGCGCGTGCAATGAGTGAAATGACTGATATACTTGAAGAAGCCGTAACTTTTATATTTCTTGATGAATTGCTTTGAAACTCAAAATATAAAGATATATTAGTAGTCTAGACAAGATAACATGGTCAAATTAGCGTGAACTCACGCGCATGTACGTGCGCTCTTCTCTGATTGGCTGATACAAAAATCTCAATAATTTCCTTGTTTTTTGACAAAATACTTTGAAAATTAGAATATAAGTATATATTATAAGGTGCTACAACATGTTATATAGGAAATTTCTTGAAAACACGCGCATGCAGGAGTGCTGCAATCTGATTGGTTGAAACTTTAAATGTCTATAACTCCCTTGGTTTTCAACAAAACAGGATTAAATTTATGACATGGATAGGCACATAGAGCTCCTACATTATGATACTATCAAAATTGAATGCAAGGCCATGCATGCGCGTATGCTGAATTTTGATTGGCTAATACTTAAAGGGTACATCTCTCTTATTTTTCAATGAAATTCTTTAATATTTAAAACAAATGTATGTATTGTGAAACACTATAAGATAATTAATGTGAAAAATGAAGAAAACATGTGCAAGCACACGCGCTGAAATTTGATAGGCTAATACCCATATGGCTATATCGGAGTTGTTTTCCAATGAAATACCCTTAAAAATAAAGTGTCCATCTATATTACAAAAGTATTGTCTAATTTATTGAAGCTTGTAGGGAATGGGGCATCATAAGGGATTGGGGAGCCGTTTGGGGAACATCTGTAACGGTTCCCGTTACAATTAGCACTAGTTATAATTGACGACTGCAAAAAATGTATAACTCATCATTTAAAAGTCAGAACAGGTATTACATTTTTATCACATATTGTATTGTAATGCTTGTGTCAATTAATTTTCCTTACTGGTTAAACATATTGTAAAAGATAATGTTATTATATATAACATTTTTTTTTTACAAATTGCATTGTAATACTTTTGTACATGAATTCCTCTTTTGGTCACACTTATGATGCCTTCTTGTCTACCTTAACATGGTCATCTTCTTTCACTTTGTTGGTCATCTACTTTCACTTAATTTGAGTATGTTTAGTGTATTAAAAAAAACGCGTATTAAAAGTAATTAAGTCCAAAGATGTCTTGTTTTTCATGATCATTCTGCAAAGAAAGTTTGAATGAACCCAGAGCTTAATTGCCATGTTAACCTGTTTGTATGTTCACTGCCTGACCATTGCGTCTGTAATGGAGAGAAATTTATGATCATATGCTAGTACATGTGTTTCACATTAATTTTTCCGAGAGGTTACAGAATCAAGAATGAAAAACAGTTTCTGGGACAGTACACCTGTAGTGCAGGCATTGTAAAAACTATAATACCTTACACGAAGATCTCAAGATGATTCTGCAACGTTAAAACCAAAACAATATTTTAATTAGAAAATTGTTTTAGGTGAGAGTATCTGGTAATGGCAGTTATAGGACAGCTAGAATATTATTTTGTTGTGAATAATATGGGCCTAGTGGTACATAACGATATCATACGACTGTATTCATGAATTAAACCAAAACAGATAAACTACTTTGTAAGGCATGGATTTTTATTGCAGTACTTGGAGAACTGAACACAATTGGTTAGTAATGGTACATTAATAAAGATTTTTCTTGCATTAATGATCCACAATAGTAACAATCTCTGGTAATTATGTGAAATGCATCATCAATAAAACGTGTTAATTGATGAGTAAAGAGTATTTTTCCTTAATTTCCCAGATACAGTTTAGTTGCATTCCACTGAATGAAGACTGGTATCGGCACACCTCGGGATTCATCCCCACCTTTTCACCCCAGTCACATGATCTTTTTGTTTGAGTTAAAGCAGTCCTTCACAACCGGATCACACGGAGTATGTTCGATTTTCTCTAATAAGTTAAAATAAAATCTTATCCATTGTAAAACAAAGGAAAAAAGAAGATGTTCTTGTATTACACATTCCCACAAAACAATTTCGAAACATTTCCCTCATACACCTATAATTTCCTACGTAAATACATATTTTAAATAAATATTACTCTGTAATCACTACTTATCTAAAACCTACAAATTATTTGCATGCAAACCCCATCAACCTTAACAAAACAAGTTATTGTATAGAAAACAATCCAATGGTTCCAAATCCACCATAGGATACTATGACGTCATAAGAATCAGGTCTGCGCGCGATGATGTCAGGGTTACAGAGTCCGTCTTCAGACGATAACATTGGTGCCTTCAACGCGCCGTCTTTTGTCAGTAAACGAATTTTTTCACTGAACTGGTCGCACACTAAGATATTGGTGCCAATGGAGACTATGCCACGTGACCCGCCGGGAATGGAAGTATCCCACAATGCCTCTCCTTGAAAGTTAACACAGACGACCCTGCTCGGTGCTGATTCTGAGATAAAAACCCGACCTAATGATTTGTCAAGCTCAATGAAAGATGACAGTTTTAATGGAAGTTCTGACACAACAGGTGGATAGATTACGAATTGTTCACTTCCGTTTTCATCGATAATTCGAATCGTGCTATCTTCTGGTTCTGAAATATCACATGTCACGGCAAACCAGCTTTGATCAGATGCAATGCCGTGCGCCATTCCATTCACAGTAAAATATTTTGCAGTTCTATTCATTCCAAATTTTCCAACGTTGTAAAAATGAATTTCATTAAGGCACGTGACTGCAATCTCATCATGTGATGTAACAGTCATTCCATAACAGTCAAACGGGACCTCAATGCTTGACACCATCTTGAAATTTTTGTCGAATCGTTTGATACACTCATTGTTTAGATCTAAACAAATGATATCACCACTTTCGACGTAGGCCAATCCACCTATCCACGGAGTTGTGACGTCAGAGTCTACAGAACACATGAAAAATCGACCAACCCCATCGAATACACTTGTATCGAGTTGTTCTGATGAAATATCTTCACCATTTTGATTTCCGTTTTCGTTAATTGTGACTAGTGTATGACCGATAGAATATGAATCATTTTCAAGAGACTCTGTGTTGACATGTTCCACATAATTGTCTTTTCCGTTTTCTGTTTCTCTTATTGGATCATTCTCGGAGATCTCATGAGAACTTGAGGAATTCCGGGTGCCAACATTTGGTTTCGGTTGACTTAACGTTCCGGTATTCACACCTTGCTCTGTTTTCCTGCCATTTGTCCTGCCAACATTGGGTTCAGGTTGACTTAAGGTTCCGGTATTCACACCAGCCTCTGTTTTCTCTTCTTTGTCGTTTGTCCTGCCAACATTGGATTCCGGTTGATTTAACGTTCCCGTATTCTCACCAGCCTTTGGTTTGTCTTCTTTGCTGGTTGTCCTGCCAACATTGGGTTCCGGTTGACTTAACGTTCCGGTGTTCACACCGGCCTCTGATTTCTCTCCCTCGCTGTTCTTGCTGCCATTAACTGTTTCCTGCGTCAAAGACTTGTTTAAATTTTTACGATTTGTGGCACCATTTTCGCTTTGACTGTCCTTCTTTTCGGAAGAACCTTGTCCCGCGCTACCACTTTTAATTTTTGCCGTCACTGACAGAGAAATCGGTTTCACACTCTCTTTCTGCGGTCTGGTGGGAACGGTTTTGGGACGTAATCTCTTCTGTTGATTTGTGTTTGATATACTTTTTGTTGGCAGGTCGAATTCTGTCTTAGTAGTGAGGCTTTGAGATTTGACCTTCTGGGCAGATCTGAACCTAGATGACATTATTGTGCCCCGGTCCAAAGGCATAAAACATACTGCAATATAAAAGTACGCGCTTTAAGAATTACAGCAACGTTTACGAACACGTGCATCTACAATAACCCTTTTGTAAACACATTTAAAATTCGAGTATCAGAAAGAACTATATACGTATATACACATTTGATTCATATGCTAGGATAACAAAATTTATCACAAACATACAGCAACAAATTATAAAGGTCACACAGTGGTCATATGTACAGATCGGATGATTTTTTTTAATAAATCCTATTTTGTAATTCAAGATATACGAGTATACAGTGTATACTTCTAAGTTGAATCCCGATAGTGTATAGCTGACTATATGTAAAAAAAAAAAAAAAGTAGCAAACATATTTGAAAATATTAAACATACTAGTCCCTTGTAGATTGAATCTACATCATAAACACGTACGCTACTTCTCACTGCATAATTTTTAAAGGAATCCATTCTTAATATCGCAAGTGCATGTGACCTTATTCTTATAAATTAATATAAGCTACATTTTCATTGGAAAAGTTCTTGATCTTTCAGGGACAAATTCAAGATTTCCAATGATGTCGAGGGGGGGGGGGGGGGGGGGCTTTAAAAAAATTCATTAAATGACCACAGAAAACTAACAGTTGCTTACAGCTGCACTTGTAATAAATATGAGTCAAACAGCTTAAGTGTTATCATGAATTTCTTAATTCTATGGAGACACACTCCATGCCCCCACACCACTGTCTTATAAAAGATTTTTTTTAGACAGAAGGTAGATCCGTCTTCGTATTTGAATTCCTGCAATGTCCTTGCATATCAGTATTATACCAGAAATGTGGATCTTGGCGACAAATGCACCGAGTCTACCTTGCATAGTAGATAATAAATTGTTTGATGTATAGGTATTTAAATTATTTATTTAAGGCATATTCTGAGATAAAGAGCTTCAGAATGCTAGGACATTAAGATCAATGGCTGTCATTTAATATGTGAACCTTGCGTCGGACTTCAAGACCAGAAGATTATAATTATCAGATATAATGACAGCTAACTGATTGAGTACTGCCAAAGATGTTTTGTTAAGGATTGAAAACATATCCTATCTGTTTTGTGAATTACTGCACGCGACCTGTTGATTTAAAAACATGTTGCTACAATGTTTTTAAAAAAGTTCTTATCTGCCTAGCTTAATATTCCGCTAAATTGTCATCTACCGAGCCTACGTATATCCCGAACCACTCACCCACGCCTTTGGCGGATCCAGAGGGGGCAGGGGGTCCGCACACCCACCCCGCTCTCCACTTTTCAGCTTTATTTTATCATAGTATAATTTATATCTTAGCGAAACAAAAAAAAAAACACCCCCCCCCCAAAAAAAAACAACTAATGAAGAGCTATAAATATATGGGGAAAATGGATTGGTCAGGAGAAAAGACTCTCTCTCTCTCTCTCTCTCTCTCTGCGAAATGCATATTTTTCCTATTTTTAATTTTAATTTTATTTAATTTTTATTGAATTATTTCTATTAAGCTTGTGAAAAAAATGAGCTGGAAGTTTGTTTTATTTTAAGTCGATTTAGACCCCTCTATTTGTTACACATACCAAGGTAAATTCTCCTCAAGTTTCATAATTTTTGTAATCATGAAGTGAAAAAGCCCCTCCCCCCCTCCCCCCCCCAAAAAAAAAAAAAAAAAAAAAAAAAAACAAGTTATAATACTAAAAGAGAGGAAGGGAAAAAAATAATTGCTGTGTGGAATTACCTGGTATGTTAAACATTTAATTCAAAGCTTCATAAGTGCTCCCCTATTCAATGGCAAATATATTTTAATGTAATTTTTTTTTACACATTTAATCTTGTTTAAACTTATTAATTCAATATCAATGTCGCTGTAAACCCCCCTTTGTTATATTCCTACATAACGCTAGGTACACAGGTAAATTTAAAATTGATTTAAACAGACTTTTCAACTTTTCAATATATCGATTGTCAAAAAAACCAAAGGGCTCTGTATAAAATTTAATATTAGGCATTATTAATTGAAATCACGCCCCCTTGAATGGACTGCATGCTTTGATTTCCAATGATTATAAATTCTTTTGTTAATAAAGAAAAGTAATCGCGCCTTACCTTTCTGTATCTTGGACCTTTGCCACGATATTTACGCGTTCAATGTCTCGGGTTGTTTACATTGTATCCATGCACAAACAATACATTATAAAGACCAGAATATTGACGGGTCAATTCCGGAGAAAGTACAGGTGCTCGTTAGTACATTGGAGAATTTGCTAAACTTTTCATGAATGAATTACCAAGTGCTACAACCTATACACCCCTCTAAAATAAAAACAAAAAATAATAATAATAATAATAAAAAATAAAAAAAAAAATAAACTAACCAAAACAAAACAAAAGAACGATAACAAAACAAAAAGTTAAATTTAAAAAAAAAAAAAGACTTGTACACACTTGTTCAAGGTATGAGCTTATATACACAATTTTCAATCTGATGTTGAAAATAATTACAGTATCAGTACATGATACATCTGCACTTGTCATGTAATCATTTTCAAGTTCAGTTAAAGAAAAATACGAAAATGTTTTAAAATATTATTTAAATTATTAAATTATTTATTTCAACTCAGTTTCAAGAAAAAAAAAGTGTAAACAAATAGAAACCCTTGAATCACGATAAGTGAAAACGAATATGGAGAGTTTTATAGACGTCAATATAAGCAACAAGGTATAAATAATTATATGTAAGTGATTTCTTTCTTGAATGCCCTATATTATCCCTGCTTCTTTTTTGTAAGTTTTTGTTCAGACTGTATTTAAAATGTTAAAAATAAGAGGTGCATGTTCAGTTTAGTCCCGCCTATGTATAAAGAGCACCCGAGAAGGTGGTGTAATAAAAAGAGGATAAAAAAATATAATTTAATAGAGTAAATTGATGAAAAAGAGTTTAAAACTTATTCTACTGTTGTACCACAACTTCACGTTGCATGCAAATTACATGTATATATACACCGTATACGTTAAAATATCAAAATTTAAAATAAATCAGTAGAAATCCGGATTAGATATAAATTCACATGCACTATAGTATGTAGATATTACATGTACTTATTTTCATGACACAGATTATGAAGAAATAGGCCGAAAGATCAGATATGTATTCGTTTAATTGAGAGAAAAATTTATTTATAGAGATATTTTATTGAATTTTTTTAAGATAAAAATTCATTAAAATGCATGCCAATTTTTAACTTTTATAAAATTATTGAAACAAAAAATATTGTTCCATTTTTTTCCCAGGGCAACCCTCGAAGTTATAACACAACCCCCCCCCCCCCCCCTTAGTAAGGCCTGCATAGCAATCCAAGTTTCTCATTGCAGGCCTAATGTATTGGATATTGTGAAGACAAAAAAATCAAAGAATCATCTTTTTCTTCAATTTATGGCTCTTTGGGCTTTATCCACTAAGTAAACAAAATTTTGTCCAGATCGTAGATTTTTAATGGATGTAAATTTTGTCACATTGTATTTCCGTATAACCTGGTCATAAAAGAAAACATCACATAAAATGCTAGTTTTAAAAGTCAAAAATTTGCGGTGCACCGACCACTGATATTTAACACCCTTTAAATGCCATTTCCACGTACACATGACATTACAACCTTATAATATTTTGTCGAAATGACAAAAATTTCATTTCCTAACAATGTGCAAAAAATGAATTTTTTTTTCAGTAGTTAATGAAATATCTTAAAAAATTTCGCATATTTCTGGGACAACCTGCGTACTTTGACTCTAAATTATATGAGAAATTTCAGGTCACACATCAATACAATGCGTGTGAATCAGAAAATTTTATTTAAAATCGGATTTTCAAACAAATAACATAAGCTCTGTAGAGCTTTTGACCGACGTGCTGTCCAAATTGTTCTTGAAAAACACTATATAAAGATCATGTGTCGCATAAACGACATACCGACAGATAAACAAAGACAGTGTTAACTTTAGGATATACATCTGGTGCATACCCTTATTAAAAAATAAAACCGACACTGAATAACATTTTCTTAATATTTATTCATATCTAATTGATAAGGAGACAACTAGATCTAAATGGTTGATAACAATGATTACGTCACAAACATCTACCTAGCACTGGCTTAAGACCTCGGCCTTCAGCCTCGGTCAATAAATGGCACTTACAGCATGCATTATCTAACATTAAAGCAAACATCTGACACAAACACTCCACTAGGACGCCCCTAGAAAGACTTAAAATAGATGCGGTCACATGACCCCATCTAAAAATAGATACACAGTGAAAAGCAAAATACAAATATCTCTATAAATTCCAACGTTAAATGCGTAATATTTTCTAAATATAACATAGCACCAAAGTATGTACAAGAAAAAAGCATGATAGTTTCAGATCAAAAACCGTGATAGAGGCAGTTTTCAGCACATTAATGATGAATGACCACCATGTTGTAACTATGAACACATTCTCTCATTTGTGACATACAGGATGCAGTACAAGTATATTGCCTTTGGTTCAATTAAAATATACATGTTCTTAAATTAACAATGGTAAATCCTTTCTGTATCCAATAAAGAAAACACATTGAGGATAAGTTGAACACACTGTACAACCCCTTGTGAAGCAAAATAAAATCATGAATTTAAATGACATAACATCATCTACTGAAAATTTTTCATGAAGTCAATAGAAAAACAGTTCTTAAGGTTCTTAGACCTCTGCTAAGAGAGATAACTCTAACTAGCTGTGATAAATGATTATTCTTCTTTAAAATTGTCAAAAGAAATCGCTGTTTCTATCAAATTTGTCTTAAAAGGTGTTCATTTCTATTATAAATTAGACTTATTTTAAAAAAATTTTAATGTTAATTAATTAAAGCAAACTTTACACGAGTGAAAAAAAGGGATGATGAACTTTAAATACTTTTATAGTACATGTATCAGTTACTTTTGGTCTGTACTCGGGACACTTATGCTCACTGCCATTTTTTTTTTTACCTCAATTATTAAACATAATTGTTATTAGTTTCATGAACATTACAATGATAATGTACATGGAAACAAAAAATAATAGGAGTGAGATCTACAATGTTCTATGATAAGGTACCCAATGTTCTGTGACAAAGTACACAATGTTCTGTGACAAAGTACCCAATGTGACAAAGTACCCAATGTTCTGTGACAAAGCACCCCATGTTCTATGACAAAGTACCTGCTTTTCAATGGAACTTCTGGAAAATCAACAATGAATTTACGTCTTCCACACTCAATATAAAAGACACATGTACTTTTATTATAATGTTTCCTTTAAAAAAAAGGGGGGGGGGCAAAAATTGCCAATGCTTCATAATTACTTTAAGAAATGCTGAAATAATATTGCTGCAAATATATAATAATACTAAGTGTGAACTGATTAAAAAATCATATTTAACTACCTGAAAACAATCTTGAGAACATACACTATTATCCAGTTATAGGGTAGATATTGTCAAACATCATAAATAAACATCATTTATACACTGAATAAATATAAAAATACGGATAAACAATGAAATGTTTTTTTTTTTAAAATGGAATTTCCACTTTCTAGGGACGTCCCAGTGCATTTCTAAATAATGGAAAAAAATAACATAGAAGATTAAACTGACAGATCTGCAAATAGTAGCCAATCAATGACTTTACTATAAATAGCAACCAATAAAAATTCTTTAACATCCAATACGTCATAATCTTTCTCTATGACGTAATACAATTTGATACGCCATAAATAACACTGTAGGTATCCAATGGGAAGTCTGTGAATATAGAGGCGATGTTAATAGGGGACAGCACGTCAAAATAAACATTGTACACATGCAAATTTCTACCGATATGTGAACAAAATATTGTCAACAATTTGGCACCATTAATAAAAATGACAACTCTTTTTTTTTTTTGCTGAAGCGGTAGATACATATAGCTGAGGGTATGATAAATGGGTTTTTATATTTATATAGCTAGGTCTTGTCTATTACTACATGAAAAAAATATACATAAATATGATCATTACTGTGAGTTCAGCAGAATATTAGCGGTATTCTGGTTCTAATCAGAATGCCTTCATTTTCTTTTATCAGTCAGGTTTTGTTTATGGATTCAAAGTGGACATTCAATGAAATATGAGACCCTCAAGAACATGAAAAGAAAATGATTTTAGCATTAGTTTTTTCCCTTCAAAAGTGCATTTTAGTTAATTATTGGAATAAAAAAAATAATTATCATTACCAGTGTATTTCACGAAGAAATATGGTTTCAAACTTTTGTGATATTGACCAGATCTTTTTTTAAGGAAACACCCTTTGTTTGGTAATTAAGAGGGGCAAAATAAAGCTATGATCATGAAAATTAGAGGACTTCTATAAAAAATGAAACTCCTCTTCAGATTTTTCATACAGTTCATGCTTTTCAATTTAGAACATAACATGTATAAAGTGAACTGTAAAAAAAAAAAAGTATCAACAATTCTGAATACATATAAATGACTAATAAAATTGTAACTTTTCAACCTCGTGAATTAAACATTGTTTATGAAATTCTTTTAAAATAAAAGATCAATAAAAAATAATCAGAAAGTCTTTACAAATAACTTTTTTAAGTAAACCTTGTGAATTCATCAAATTCTTTTTAAAAAAAAGATAAATAAAACAAAGATTTTTTCGAATAAAAAATAAATAAATCAGTTTGATAAATGTTTACAAAATTGATTGGCAATCTATCTTTCTGTTTTCAGTGTAAAGAAAAAAACACCCAGATCTTTGTTATATAATCATTATTGAATATCAAAAATGAATATAAAAAATGAGCCCTATTGAAAACTGTTTGACATTAAAAAGTGTAAAAATAGCATTTACAAAAAAACAACCATAATTAACAAAGGCTTTTTTCTCCCAAAAAAAAAATAACTATGCAAAAATCATTAATTCTGTTAATTTCATCCACTAGATTTGATTATGTTCAATATTAGAATGCTCTTAAAGTTGTTTTTCTTTTGCCAAATTTAATAAATCTGATATTTTTAATAAAAAAAAAAAATTCTTATGAAAAACACATTTAGATAAGAATCTTCAAAGATCATTTAAATTTTATCTTTAAACATACCATAATAATGAATAAACCTCTAATTTTCCAAGATACATCAAATTAAAAAAAAAGAAACATCTTTTGATAATCATAAAATGCTAACTTCTTAGTAAATTAACAGAAAAATGGCTCCTTAGAAATCCTTAAGGCATAATGCTTTTTCATTAAGCTTTTTCTTGATTTCTGACAATTTTCACAAGATAATGATGATGATATCTATTAGAAACATTTTGGCCCCTACAATTGAAATATTCTGTAAAATCTACAACCACAAAAATATTACTTCTAAAGCTTTTGCTACCTCTAGGAATTTTTTTCCTAAAAGGCTTGCGTGGACGAGTTACTTCCCTTTGTTTTCAAAATGGGTTAACATATGATTGGTCAGTTGTCTACGTTCATAGTATGCTTTTTCACAGAACTGACACTTGTGTGGTTTGTTTTTGTTGTGTGTGCGCAGGTGCTTGTGTAGTGTTCCGTACTGCGTGAATGCTTTTCCGCACGTGCTGCACGAGTAAGGTTTTTCCCCCGTATGAATGCGTACATGACAGGTGAGATGCTGTTTCTCCACGAACGCCTTCGGACAGTACTCACACTTATAAGGTTTATTGCCACTGTGAATCATCTCATGTCGTCTTAGACAAAACGAAGCACTGAAACTCTTTCCGCACGTTTTGCACGTGTGAAATTTGTCACTTTTAGTCGGTGAAGTTGCCTCTGTGGCTTGACTCAGCATTGCGTCATTTCCATTTTTTAGCGCATGAGTCTTCATATGGCTATCTAGCGTTTCCTGATCTGTGAATTTGGCATCGCACATGTCACAATTTAGACCTATGTCTTTGGTATGACTTTCAGATGTCGTCAGATTAAGGCCAACATCACTGGATGATGTGTATGTACAAGAAACTGGGGGACGCGTGAATGCGGTGTTGTAGTCTGTGAGTCCTACCATTCGTGCTCGCTGTAACTGAGCCATGTACTCGAGTAAACTCTGGTGCATCTCTGGCGCCCTCTGTATCTGGGCCATGTGTTCCATCAGACTCTGGTGAACTTCAGACGTGTTTGCCAATAAATTCAGTGACATAAGACTAGTGGTAGGATACCCGTACAGAAAGTCATACGCAGGTCTCTCAGACTTAGACCCGCCTCCCGTTCCTTCTGTTTTCTCATTACCCTCAGAAGTGTCCGTATCTTCCACCTGTCCACCAACATTTTCTGTCCCCGGACTGGCCTCCTCTTTTGAATTTTCTCTGTCCTCATCCCCTGTGACTGATGCTGTTTCTTGACTATCCTCCAGCGTAGCAACATTAGGTCTCATTTTGTTCGTTATATCTAGACTTCTGCTCTCGTCCGATACGTACGGAGACTTCATGACAGGACCATCAGTCTGGTTCTCTCGTCCGATAATTGCACTTTCGATTTCCGAGGGCACAGCTTCGCCATTGACTAGTTCTTGTGACTGCTTTGGGAATTCGTCCTCCTCGCTGATTTCTCTCTTTATCGTAAATTCTGATAATTCCTCTTCACCTTTACTGCCCAGATTCATAGCCTGACTCAACTGCTGCTTCCGATGTACCTAAATAAAAATAGATTGATAAATGACTCGTAATTGTTTTAACTCTTCAACATTCTCTCCCTAAAAGCTTGTTAGACACAGTTATATTTTGTAGATCATCAAAGTTTCCTCTTGCCATGTTTATAAAATACTGAAATAATCATGCTTTCAACCCATCAATATAACCATTTCTACAGAACTCTACCCCTACAATGGGTCATTAATAAAAGATGTTATGCTACTATTTGAACACGTAGAAAGAGTGGAAATCAAAAAATAGTTTTAAATTATGATAACACCTTGTGATGTTGTTGGGAAAAGCCAGAAATGATGAAAATTTTAAGTCTTAAGACAGAAGTATAAGAAAATAGACAGGTGATCAAAGTGATTCCAGCACTGGTTTACCCCTTAACATAATCTTAATTACAGGTAAATACAGTCCAGCCTCATTAATCTGGACACTTGTGTTCCCAAGTAAATCTGCTGGAATTATGATGCATCTCGATTAATGAAACATTCCTCTTAAAATTTGCAGATATAAATGTAAATTCTGTTTCCCCAGATTTTGTCCAGAAGGTGAACCATCCAGATTATTGGTAACTAGATTAAGGAGGCTTAATTGTTTAAGGTATAAAAACTGCAGTACATTGTACATTATATTCTCTAAAATACAGACAAAATTGTACTTCTCTTATGAAATAAGGTGTCTGTCGTCTCCCAAAAACATATTTTTATATTGAGAGAAGGCTGAATGTAAAGGATGGATTTACTGTATAAGGAAGCAAAATAAAACTGGACTGGAATACATAGAGGTTTCAAAACTTGAGCGAGTAAGTTACTGGTTTTTCTCCAACTCTCGTACCTTAACATTTTTAATTGTCAATGGACACGAGGCTTACTGAGTGTCTGTTGACAATTAAAAGGTTAAGGATCGAGAGTTGGAGAAAAACCGGTAATCAACACGCACATTTTATGGAATTCTCTCCCTTTCCTTTACCAAAATTCTTCAAAACTATTACTGCACAGAATGAAACACTCATAAAACAATATTATGAAGCACAATCTGATGTCATAATAGGTGTTCACCAACATCTTAGAGAACCAATAAAGAATTTCTTTTTGGGAGTGATGAAACATATAGCCGTGATTGGATAAAATGTAACTCTATCTTTATGTACCAGTACATAGAAATAACAAAAATAAAGTTGGTCAAAAATAGTTTTGAGCTAGTTTCATTTACCAGATAGCATAATTTCAATTAAAAATTGTCTTTCAGTTAATTTTTGTGTAACTTCAATCTACAACGAATTGTACAGGATAAAATTTTTACACACAGTTATTACCTACATGTGGTTATAAAATTGTGGAGTAAATATCTGTATTACCTGCATGTGGTTGTGTAGAGTCCCGTACTGAGTGAAGCGTTTCCCACACACAGAACACTGGTGAGGACGTTCTCCTGTGTGTATCCTGGAAAAAAATAAATCATGCAGTCATTCTCCTTAATGGTAAGAAAAAATTGAACCATTAAGTCATTGTGCCAGACCATATAATTTCATTCTACCAAGCTCTGATAGAAAAATAAAAATCTTTCGGTTTGAAAAGAAGCAAACTGATAAAATTATGGGTTCATATTTTTCTTTAAATAAAATATTCATCATGTAAATCTGAGAAACTATGACTTGTGAAAGAATTGATTTGGATATGTAGATTCATAACTACATGTACCTCGTTGTGTTCTATAATTTGCAAAAATTGTAGTTCGTCCATCTAATTTCACGGCCTGGCTCAACAATAAAGACAACAAAAATTGGTGCTCAATGAAAAATGATCTGAACACTGTAATTTTTTTTTATAATTGTTCTGTTTTAGCCACCTGTTTGATTAAAATGCTCTCACCTGAAGTGAACCAAAAGTTGCTGTTTCTCCACAAATGACTTTCCACACACCTGACATCGATTTGGCTTCAATCCAGTATGTACCAACATGTGGCGACGTAAGCAGGACTGCATGGTGTACTTCCTGTTACACACGTCACATTGATACGGCTTAGCGCCATCTACCTTACTGGTGAAGTTTCTCATCAACATGTCGTTGATCTCATTCATGGTACGAGAATCTCGGTCAACCTCTGCATCTTTTCCACTTCCGGAGTCGGATGGAACATCCGTGGAAACCTCTTGGTTGTTTTCTATGGCTTTTGGAGAAGAATTTTCCGTGTCGCTCACTTCTGCAGCGACTTCCTCTTGCTGAGGCATGATGGGTATATCTTCATGTTGGTAGGTGACATCACTTCCTGGAGGTGTGTCTGACTTGATGTCATCTGCTGTGTACATATACCGGGCCTCCTCTACAGGCTTCTCCGGCTCCGGCTCTGATATTGCTGTAGTGTTTTCTGGATGATCGCTTGGTAAGTAGGTCATCATTGCCACCTTATCTTCATCAAAGGACAGATACATTCCAGAGTCCATTTGAGAATGTTCCGGTTCTTTCCTTACCTCAACTTCCTGTTTCCTTGGTATGTCCTCATAAATGTGCTTTGGGGTTGATGTCTCCAATGGTTTAAACGTAGTATGCGTCTTCTCATGGCGCTTCAGCACTTCTCGCCGTGAAAATGTTTTAGGACATATGGAGCATGCATAAGGCTTTTCCCCTGTATGTGTCCGCATGTGCACCACGAGGCGAGGCTTATCAATGAAGCGCTTGCCGCAAACACCACAGACCTCATCTCTTTCTCCTGTGTGAATCTTCATGTGTCGACGCAGAGAGAACGGCGTGGTAAACTTACTATGACAAATCTGACACCAAACAAAATTCTTCTCACTGTGCTGAGACATATGTTTGGTCAGTTCTGCAGAGGTTTGGAACTTCTGAGCACAGACTTTACAGGAGACCTCAAGGGTCATGTTGACTGCAGTGGACGTAGAGCTCTGACTTTGATCATTTTCTACAACGGGTGTGTTTAATAGTGCTGGTGATCCTAAAGATTGCTGGACTGCTGCCTCATAACTAGGGGGAGGTGGTGGGTGAATACCGAGGGGTGAGGGATACGCCGAGGTGGAGGGGTCAGCTAGAGTCTGGGTGGCAGGAATACCTGGACCCACAGCAGAATTGACGGTGGTCACAACTGGACTTTGATTTCTTCTGCGTAGTAGTGACTCGGTGAGACTAGAAAATGACTCGAGACGTTCAGACTTGGAGGAAGTGACAGAGTTGTCACTGAAAGTTTCTTGAAGTTGATCTGTTGAGGTATCAGCTCGAGTTTTTTCTACCTGTGGATTTGGTAAAACTGACATGTCGTAATTTTGATCCGTTTCTGGTTTCTTGTAATCTAGACCAGCATAACCAGGGTATCCAGCCATAAGAGCAAACTCAGAGCCCCAGTTAGGAAATCTCGCAAGAGTCTGTGCAAACAGTTGATTCTGTAGATAACCCTGCAAAAACTGCTGTTGGTCCCCAAACACATGCTGATACAAGAGATTATTGATCGCCTCAGTGTCGGACACATGGGGAGGGTTGGGGTACCCAGAACTTTCTCCCAGTTCCTGCTGATCATGTGACATATGCTCTGTGCTCGGAACACTCAGAATCGTAGTCTTTTCAGGAGCCCGAGGAACCTCAGAAACATCTCTGTTTTCTTTCACCATGGGAACTCTCTCTAATCTGTTCTCAGATGAAACCTGGTCACTCTCTGAACCCACTGTTGCAGGTGCAGAGTTTTGAACATGTTTCTGATTGGCTGGGCTCTGCTGTAGGTGTTTTTGATTGGCTGAGCCCTGTTGTAAGTGTTTCTGACTGGCAGGATCCTCTGCTTGGGCAGATTCTGCAGGGACAGGGGTTGCAGGAGTCTGGTTGTTGGCATTTTCCCCTTTGTTGTGTATTTGGCGGTGCCGGTACAGCGTGCCATACTGAGCAAATTGCTTCCCACATGTATTACATTTATAAGGGCGTTCCCCGGTGTGCGTCCTCATGTGGACGACCAAACTCCGCTTACCTAGCAATGAAAAAAAAAAAATCATAATATGTATTTTTATGTATATAGAAGACTACCTAACTCTGCTTACCTACATGCAGTAATGTAAAAAAGTATATATAAATGCTTGCTAAGTGCTTGATAAATCGCTGAATACTTTCAAGTCTTTAGAATATGAAATGAAATGAATTTGCTATATTGATGCTTCATTCTGAAGTTATAAGATAACATTTCAATAGACAAAATAGACATCTATGTATTAAAATATAAGAAAAGGATCTCTCTTGCGATACAACCTGATTCTATGTTTGCATAATGTTTACACTTGTATTTTCATTAAGAACTTATCACTTGGCAACATAACACAGAATGAACAATGTATCAAAATTAAAAGTGTCCTCTATCAGGAATATACAGTACAGTCTCTTTATTCCGGCCACCAATAATCTGCACACTTCACCTAGATGAAAAATTGGTGAGGAACAAAGTATATTTATACATACCAAGTATTTATATTTTTCTGAAGACAATGTGCTATCCCCATGTTTTTTTTTCAATTATTGGTACTTACCCACAAACTCCTTTCCACAAACTTGACATGTGTCAGCCTGTTTGTCATAGTGGCTCTGCATATGGCGATACAATGTGTAGGATGAGGTCAGCTTCTTTTTACAGATCGGACATGTCAACATATCCCCCTCACTAGGACCTACATTCCCAGAATCTGTGACATTATTAAGGGCAGCTGCACTCTGCAGATTTTCAGTGGTTTGGTGTGAGCCAGATTCGGTAGCATGTGGTTCAGAATGAGCATGCGGTTCTGAATTAACCAGAACTTGGTGAGGAGGTGTAATTGGTATTGTGTTTTCTATGGAAGCAGCAGGTTTGGGATGCATTAGCCCTGGCTGTGAACTTTCTGCAGATGTATGGATTTCATAGGAAGAGGCAGATGCTGGGTTTGTCACCATGGTGACTGGTTTTTCTGGTGGGTTGGTGTTGTGGGCGTGGTGGTTCTGTGAAAGGTCAGTGGCGGTGACATTGACAGTCTCCTGGTAGGTTGCCTCTGGCAACGGTTGCCTAGACAACATGGCTATGGTGTTCCTCAATCCCAAGATGCAATGGTACAGCTCTTTTTTGCTGTGAGTCTCTATGTGGTTATTGAGGGATGTGAGCGTGATGAAAAAATTCCCACACACCTGGCACTGGTTTGTATCCATGGTAACAAGTGTGAATAAGTAAACAATTAAAAGGTTCCTAAGTAACTTATTAACATCACAAAGAAGGTTTATTGTCTCGTGTTTTCAACTTTACACTTTGTCTTCTAACATGTTTACAGGTTAAAGCTATGCTGCACTGGTAATATTGGTGGGTCTCCATTACATGCTGTGGATAAACACAGCCTGGTTGATTTTATTCTACAACTAAGCAGGTTACATTGGTCCATGGGTTTGATCCTTACAGCAGTTGAATTAGTACTCCTCCTACAATATAAAGGTGTTAATTATTAATTAATATTCAAAATCATACGAAAGTTAACAAATTTTTAGAAGAGCAAGCAAAACTGTTCTTGTAGAATTCAATAAAAATCTTATAGAATTCAATATTGGCAAAAAAAAATTATTAATACTAAAATGATATTTGTAGTATTGATCACATGTTAATATTTCACTTTACTCACTCTACTCATACTGAATCTCAGCTAAATAAAAGACTGAAATTTTAATAAATAAGAACTTGTTTTTTTTTGTCCATTCTCTAATTTTCCAGGTCTCAACAATAACTAAAATAACATACAAGGGTTGTTCGGAAAGTTCGTGGACTGATGCGATAAAATTAATACTATGTTAATGTAGTTTATGCTTACAAAATTTTTAAGGAACATAAAACAACAAAAGATAAAGAAATGTTGAAAATTTTAGCTTGATACCTGGAATATTTACCAAATTATCATAAAATAAAAAGACATTATATGATCAACCGGCGCTGTCGCCATTTAGTTTCATGACGTCATTGATTCTCAATGTCAGCATTCTCTACCTCAAGCACTTATCTTGATAAGATTCCTTGGAGTGAGGTAAAGATTTAGACCCATCTGGTTTATATGATTTTACAATGTCATGAAAAGCTGCAAATTTTACGGTACAATTATGTCATACAGCATAAGTGAATTAACAGCATTTTTGGATAACAAATGGTCATATCAAAAAAAGAGTTTCTCTTAGTTACACCTAGGTAGAAAAAACGTAATCTTCGAGGTTGCGCCGCCTGTACATACCATTGCTTTCAAAAACATCAACAAATTATTAAAAAATATATGTAATGACGTATAGTTTATTCTATGAATAAAAAGAGATGATGCTAATTAAACGTTAAAAAATTCATTGATGTATCTTAAGCGGTTTTAATTTTATGGTGCTAGTCTATGAACTTTTCGAACAACCCTCATACTTGTCCATCGGACAAGTTGCCAACAAATGCTACTTGTCCAAATTCACTGTTTATACTTGTCCAACTCTGAACAGATGCAAAAAAAAATTGAAAAAAGAATGAAGTAGTTATAATTAATATTGACTTAAGATATCATTTTATTAAAGCTCTGGACATAAATTTTCAGTATATGGTTGGCAGTCAATGTATTCATATAGAGAATGCTTCACCTATAGGCATATACAGACTTGTCGAAATTTTGAAATCACTGTCAGACATTTGGTGTGACAAAGTCAAATGTTCTGTCGGAGGGGACAAAGATTTGTCAGATCAAATACATGTACCTTATTATGATGCTGAAAAAGGAAAATAAATAACTGCTCCTAAATGCACTTTATTATTTTCAACCGCGTTCAATCTCACATGTTTCTTTCTTTTAGAGAGTCTTTAATAAGAGACATAAATGACATGTTTCGACATGTTAATTTCATCGACTATCGCCAGCATGCGGCCATCTCTTCTGTTTTGTGACCTTCACCTGTGCACTACGATCCCAATCTTTTTAAAATATGGATCATGCTCGATTTTTTTCAAATGGTCGTTTGGATCGAAATTTTCTTGAAGGTAATAGGTCCAGACAATTTTTTACCAGCCTTGCTGACAGGACCAAGGATTTCGACAAGTCGGATATATATGCAGTCTTAATAAAAACTCAATAGCCCGTGCCTAGTAAACATTGCCAAAAAAGTAGTCTGACTGACTGACTAGTGAAAAATTGCGCTAGTAAAGCATTTTGAAATAATATTATATGGAAATAAAGAAAACATGCTAGCATTATCATTTCTTTGCTTATCTCTTATATGTTTTATGTTAAAAAGACCGACTGCAATTAGAAATATTTGAAAATGGTCATTTAGTACACTTACTGGGAATAGGGTGAGTTAAGCATGCATCGGACACATTCCTTGCTTCGGACAACTTTAAGCAATAAACTCTCATTGAACCGAGTCTCCCGGTGTTTTTACTTGTTTCTGTCTTAAAGGTGAAGATTTAAACTTTTTAATGATGCCAATTTTTATTTTCATGATGTGATAAAAATACCACAAGAATGGCCTTGAAATTACGTCATATTTTGCATCATCAAAGGGGAGTAACCAGAATTTTACTATTTTGCAATTTTTAGAGTTGTCGTTCTTTTAAATAGACGTCAACGGAACGGGTCGGACCTAGGTAAAATTTATCAATGATTGATAATTTTACAGAAATTTTACAAAAATTTTACTTCAATGTTTGTATAATATTTTTTAGAGTTGTTTTTAACTAGTATGTTTATTTCACCGTACATCGGACACAAATTAACCATGCATCGGACACTTTCCGATGCATGGGTAATCACTTCCATTTTCATATAAAACCCAAATGACAGCTGTTTTATACGGAAAAAGAAAATAGAAACTCTAAATTTTCAGTGAAAATACAAATAATCGATATATGACGACTAGAAGTGGACTCAGTTTATTTCTTTAAACTAGATGATGATAACCCACGAGAAAAAGGTGCAAGTTGCCATATTACTAGTATTGTAAAGCCTTTCTAAGGCGATGTGATGCAGCTAAAATATCTTCACATTTGTGGATCAAAATAGTCATCAAATTTAATTAGAAGGTTAATTTTTAAATAAAAGATAAAAATGTTTCGATATCACTAATTTTAAAGCACCTAGATCAAGGTATGATATTTTTCTGGTTTAAATATCGTATGTCAGATGCATGGTGAATATTGTCTGATCCATGGTGAATTCTGACTATTTCGAAGAAGTCAGTTTTTATGACATTTTCTCAATAAATAGGGCACAGTTGTGTCAAAAATTTATATTTTAACCATGTTAAGTTCCACTTTGATAATATTCGGTCGGTAGCGACATCGCTAGAACTTGTTGAAGTGCAAGGCCTGAGGGTGTCCGATGCATGGTGAATTCACCCTAATCTATCTGTTCAGGTAAGTTTCAAGCTTTGTAATGTTTTTTTTAATCGAAAAGAAACATATTTTCCAGTTAAAATAGGGTATCTGCAGTTTAAGCCTGAAAGTTAGTGACAGTTTACTCAAATCTTTAATATCACTGAACATTATTAAATTAAGGATCAGGGTACACCTCATAAAGCTCTATTATTGCTTAATGGGCGCCTATACTAATTCACTTCGAGGAAATTCGGATATGCACCAAAATGAGCAAACCCTTTTCGTCAAATTTCCAAAAATCTTCCGTATAAGACAGTGTCAACTGTCTTTATAAAGTGCTCCGGTGATTATGTACTTGATAATCCCAATCAGTAATGGGAAAACAAACCTTTTCTATCATCAACATCTCTAGAAATCCCAGTTACAGCATCAGCCCATATGGCGCCAAATTTACCATTCTGGCGACTCCTTTCCAAATTTTTAGCCTGCCATTGTTGAGTTAATTTGTAAATGCATCCTTTTTATCAGCATTATGCAAGATTTGGGTCTTAATTTTATCATTTTTTCAGCATTTCAAACAAAGGAAAAACCATCCCGAACAGGAAATTATTCTTGATAACATACTTTACAGAATCGGATACGCAGATATCTTGTTTCCGAAAAAGTGATAAGAGGAGATAATTTATAAAAAAAAAAATGCATTCTGCCCAATTTTTCTCTACGGATTATATCTGAAAAAAAGACGTTATGGTATTTAGATTGACACTTTTAACCTAACAGCCATAGAAAATAAATTCATACACATATCATTGTATGAAATTAGTTCATAGGCGTCGGAAAGGGGGGGGGGTCTTTTTTGCGATTGTATGTTCCTTCGCCCTAAAACGGGTTCGCCCTTGACGCCGTTCGCCCTAATTCTCGTTCGCCCAGAGTCTATTCGCTCTGAAACTCGTTCGCTCAAAGTCCGTTCGTACTTTATATGTTAGTCGGTTAATTTTTCGTAATTTCCTTTAACATATTTAATTTTATTGATTTCATGATTTTTTTTTTCTGTTTTAATTCATTATACTTGAACTAAAGTCAGTACTAATGGAAAAGCAATATATTATTTTTTTTTACTAGTTCTATTTATAATAACCAAATTGCAAAGATAGACATAATATAGGCTTTGAAAATTGGGGGGCCCACAAACGTTTTTGTTTTTGTTTTTTTTTTTGTTGGTTTACCCCCCTCCCCCCCCCCCCCCCCCGACACACTCACACACTTCCAAAACCTATGTACATGATGTAGTTGATTTGATCCTTCCTTGTGCAATTTGAACGCGGGTAAGACCATTTGATCCATTTGGAGTAAGTACTATTCATAAATTATTCAATTCTTTTTTTTTTTTTTTAATTGCATTTGGCTCCATGTTTTAAATTAAAGTATTGCATGAGTTTAGAAGATCTCTAAATTGCATCCATAAGAGGTCTAACATAATTTCAAGGGAATGTATAAAGTATAGAATATATAACCCTCTCCTTCCCCATCCAAAAACCCTAGATATCTGCCTCCGACTTGAATGTTTAGTTCTTAGATAAAAATCAAAGGTAAACCTACACTTATCATTGCCAAAAAGGGAGCCTGGTTCCAATCCCAATTTGATTATAGGTATTTTTGGTTGTTATCTTTTTGTTTAATAATTTGTTTTTTGTTTGTTTGTTTATTTGTTTGTTTGTTTGTTTGTTTTTTTTTGTTTTTTGTTTTTTTTTTTGGGGGGGGGGGGCATTCACTTATTCAGGTTACAATACTTGTTTTGGTCACTGGTCAGACAGGGTTGCTTGCCTTTGGTCAGATAGCTTAGTTGGTAGAGTACCTGTCTAGAGGTCAGGGGCCCTGGCTAAAAATCCTGATCTGACGCAGCACATTTTCTTTTTTCTTGCTACATTTGGTGCCTTGCCATGAAAGTGACAGATGAAAGACCTGCCACGGAAAAGCCACTTTTAAACTTTTAATGGGAGAGGAATGTACAAAGCGGTCAGGCAATTGCTGGTGGCCAAATAGCTCAGTAAACATTAGTAGAGCATTTTTCTAGGGGGACCTGGCCCTTGGATCATGAACCATCTTAAGCTTAAGTTAAAAAATGTATAATGTTCTAAAATGATTTAGATTTCAAGCAGTCCAAAATTAAAATGCTTTTCAACTTTACAACAATAGGCTACTATTGTATGCAAATCAAGCGTTTTGGCTCACAATTAAGTAATAAACATTTTATAGATGATAGAAATTTTGACTTAAATCTGAGTCTGTTTCATGATCCTAGGGCCAGGCTTTGATCCAGCGATTTAATTGACTTTATGAGAAAAAAAGTTCAGATTTGAGGAAAATACAGCCCTTATTAAGTTTAACCCAAGAGCGTATTTTGTGGCCGTGGGCCTATCTGTTCTGTGACATTTTCTTCCTTCATTACATGTACTTGAACTCTAGACAGGTGCCCTATCAATTACTTGTAAGTTCCCTGGTCACTGACAATTGATATATACAATTCCATACATGTACATGAACTGTACCTGACATGGTCAGACCGGTGCGTGAACATACATGTATTAAATTTCATCAATTCTCTTCCAGAATGATCAAACCATGCAATTACATGTACAAAAGTTACGTGAACTTATAATATTCATCAATTGGATAAGGAAGGCTTAAACATATTATTTAAGTCATATTCACGATTTGAATAAAGGCATTGTCTCTGGCTTGCCGACATAATTCTAGCACTCTGCGAACTTATCTAGAGTATGAGGGGAAAAAACTTTGAAAATTTGTTATTGTTTATAAGAATTTATTATTGAAAAAAAGAGAAATAAATTCATAACTTTTTGTTCAAGTTGTGAAAAATACAAAGTATGTAAATTCATGCAACAAAAATTAATCTTTTAAGCGAAAACATTGCATTTTATGCCTTAATTTCTCCTCCATTTTGTTGAGTAAAGAAGCATAATTATCCTTTTCGCTTGAGGGGTATAGGGCCGCTACAACAACATAAACAGCTCTCCATCTGTGTCTTTCTTGGGCTGCTTGTTTAGCCCCTCCCAAGTACATCCTTAATGATCATAATTCCTCATCTACAGCGTTCTTCCAAGTTGTCATTGGACGACCTCGTCTTCGCTAACCCTGAGGGTTCCAATCCGTAGCATGCTTCGTGATGTTGTTGTGTCTTCTTAAAATATGCTCAATCCATTGCCATTTTTTTCTCATTGAATGGTATCTGTTTTGGATTGCTGGTTGATTTTTTTCCCGAGGTCCTCTAAGTTGGAGATTTTTCTCTGGCCAGCTTAATTCCATGATCTGTCGAAGACACTAGGCTTGTTCACAAACACCTGAAGCCTACGATGACCGACAGTTAAAGTTACACATGTTCATATTGTCACTGGCGACATTATGTGCCTTACCCTCACTGCACATATTGACGCCCAACAGATATTTTTCAACGAAAATTGACAAAACGCTGTACAACATGACACTATTCTTAATCAACAGTGACTGCTCTGTTTGTTTTCAGGTTTCTAATCCACAAAAGAGGACTGATTTCACATTCGTCTCAAACAGTCTTTATTTGGTCTTTATACTGATATTCTTGTCATACTGTGACAAATGCTTATTTTGATTTTATATCTTCGTTAGTTCTCCCTTTTAATTGACGATACTTCCTAGGTATGAAACTGTCTACATCCTCAATGAAAAAAAGTGAAGATAACAAGCAGTGATCGATCTCAAAAAAATCTACAAACAATAAAAATCTCTGAACAGGGCATAAAACACTGATCCCCGGAAATTCCAGAGATTGGACCAGGCGCATAGGAGGAGTAAGCATTCCATCTTGACCGATAACACCCGTCGTGAGCGCTATGTATTATCAGGTACATGAAACATTCCGTAGTCAAATTTAGTATAAAAACAAAGGCCTAACAACTGGTATAAAATACGTCAGCCAAAATACGACTAATTTTTGGTTATATATATTAACAATTTAAGATCAATATAATGGCCATAGAATTTACGATATGCTGACTTTAAACGAGGTTGTTGAAATCCCTCTAACATCAACTTATCTGTTAGTGGCCTGCCTCGGTTTAAAAATTGATCGAATTCAGAGCAAGCTTTTGAGTATCGAGTAAGTTGGGAGACGTAAACACTGTATGTAAATGATAAAGGAATGTTACTATACAAATAAGGGAAGTTGACAATGGAAAAGCTAAATTCATCTCGTTAGTCATACAATTTAAGTTGTTAGTCCTTTTCGTATGTAGTCAGTAAAACATCAAATATGAAATAGATGTGGCAGGCTTTGTGCTGTCTTTTATTTCAAGTTCTTTGGGATGTACATGTATTGAGTTGACATATGAATGGAAGTAACCATTGTTAATCGATAAAACGTCGTCGATATATCTAAATGTCAACTGGTGTGTCTTCAAATACAAATAGTGAATTTATGTGCGTGTTAATTCGTAGGGACTAAGTTTTAGTTTTTGGACGTTGATTTCCTGCCCCGTTGATTGTGCAACTGCATTAATTTTTCTTTTGCTGGATATATTAATTGTAAAGACCAGATCTTTTTGTTGTTGTTGTTGTTGGGGTCCACTGGATGCCACGGGAGGTGTCATTGATGTACGCATGATACAGTCAAATAAATATGCAGAAGAAGATAGATAACAAGAGACACCCTTGGCGAACTCCGTTATGTACAACAAATGGTGCTGACAGTACTGAATTACATGTATAATCGAATGACTTGTGCCGTAATACAGTTCCTGTATAAGTCTAACATTTCTGATGGAATGTCTTAGTGTCCTAATATTCTTCAAATGGTTGTACGGTCTTTTTTGTTGAAAGCTTACCTTAAATAAAAAAAAAATAGATATACTGTGTGTATTAAAAGTTTTTCTCTTAAATGTGAAAGTAAACTGTCTTTGCCTTTAGTTTGTAAAGACGTCTGATCAATTCAAAGCTCAAATTCTGGTAATGTGTAGCTGCAAACGAGGAGGAGAGTACGGTTTCAAAGCAAATGACCCAATGACACTGAATTAAAACATGTGCATTCTGAATTGTTCAAAGCCCATGCAATAATATCATGCAGATCGTTTTTCTGATATGACCTGCTAAATGCCCATTATTAAGCATCAACGTTTGCATTTCCCCGTATTGTCTTAAAAGTTGCATAAGACGTCAATTTTTGGCAACATTTACATTTTAAAATTTCTTTGTCCGAGATAAAACTACAAATAGTAAAAATACTTCATTTCTACATAAATCTACTGGTTCATCGATAGGCGTGGTTAAAAAGAATCACGTGCGGGGCGGGACAAATAGAGACAGAAGCGGGGCTTGTAGCACTTGGATTTAAAGAATCAAGAGCATGTAAATATAAGGAATAACTTCGGCGTTTATACAAACTATTACGCAAGCCAATCGCTTGATCACATCATGAAACCAAAAAATTAGACAGTTATTCATTAAAAAATTTCTTTCAGACAATAAATTCCACATGCATCGCCCACAAATATTTTAAGAAATGTGATTTTTGGACACTATTTTCATTAAGGAATATACCACCTTAAATAAGACATTTTGAGGCTTCTTCTGTGTAAAACTTAGAAGTGTAGCAATTTAGTGATGTCAGATTTCCAGAACAGCTCCACTTGTGGCATATTTTTCTTGGTTGATCACATTCATACATTCAACTCATAATGAAGCCATATTTGAAAACTTTATTAAAACTCCGATTTGTAGGGCATAATAAAGCCAAAACTGGACATATTTCTTTCTTACACTGTTGAATAATGGACAATATGAAGAAAACGAGCAGTGAACGATCTCTTAAAAACTACAAACAATACAAATCTATGAACAGAGCATAAACACAGACCTCCGAAAATTCCAGGGAAGGGATCAGGTGCCTAAGATGAGTAATTAAGCATCTCCTGTTGACCGGTAACATCCACCGTGAGCCCTATATATTGACCAAATAGACGAAACATTCCGTAGTTCCATTTGGTACAAAACAGAGACCTTACAATTGGGCAGCCAAAATACGACCCAGAGAGGGTTATATTTGCTAATAAGGTCATTGTAACGACCATAAAATTTACGAAATGCCGACTTTAAATGAGGTTGTTGAAAGTGATAGCGGAATAAAACTACATAAATACAGGTGAGTTGACGATAGAAATACTGAAGTTCATCTCGTTTGTCATAAAATTAGGTGGTAGTTGGCCCGATGTCTTCATGCTATAAAATTTCATGCATTTTTTTGGTAAAGTTAGTTAAGGATCAGATTAGTTCTTCACAGCGAAAAAATGCATTTTTCTGCAAAAATATTATTGACAGTCGTTAATATACAATCAGTACAAATGCCTAAACTTTGTTTAATGCTACTTATTATTTTATTAAGGTTGTCCGATCCCCATGTTCTAAAAATCAGCAGTTAAGTAATTGAAAATGCTCACAAATTTTTTTTCTTAATTCACAGAGTAATATGCATTTACCCAGGGCATTTCTTCAAAATTCTTCATTAAAGTTAATCATATTATAAAGGGAAAATTATCAAATCTCAGATATATTTTCAGGAAACGCAAATAAAAGCACCAGCTAATGTATTTTCTAATTGAAAATTGATCAACAAATGTATAATTAGCAAACCATTCAATCCCAAAAGAATCACTACGGACAGTAAGAGTCAAATCCTTACAAGTATTTATGATAATTGCTGTGTCCACATCATAGACCGAAATGGACATTTCCTATGTTACGTATTCCTCGGGTCTTTTAGACTATATGGGTTGATATATAGATATACAGATGATAATCTTTACACTGTTGCTCACAGATACATGTATTTCTTTGAAGTTTCAAGCTATCAAAGTATAAAGAAAATAAAATACCTTCAATAAAATTGTCCATTTTATTTATTATTTTCCTGTCACAGGTTTGGACCTAAAGGAGAATAAAAAATAAATACTGTAGTTTCCTTATTTTACGCGAAAACAATATGTGGAAATGAACTCCTAGACGTCAAATTGTGAGAACATGCATATGATTTTGCAAATGAATTGTTAGTCTAGAGTTTAACATGCATTTCAGCAAAATAAAAATAAAAGCGATTACTGCAAACAATTTAAATCTGTGAAGGTGGCATAAAAATGGACTCCTGGAAAAATTTGAGAGAAAATATTTGATATATGACAGAATTCATTACTTTTAAAAAATAGATGTAGAATTTAGTCTATTTTCAAGTAGTAAAGTAAATGCGAGGTATTAAATTTCGCGATGGTGCTGTTGCGAAATAACTATAATATATTCCTTGTATTAATGGCAGCTTTCTCGTGTTATTAAGTACAGTACTAATACTAAAACAGTATAAATGAAGGTAGCACATGTAGCTCTGTGAAACCAATCCTGGACTAGTTATAAAATTCTGATTCATTAGAATCATTTAGGGTATGACATTCGAGGGTTGCTCCGACGTGTGAGCTCTCTGTGTGTTCCTACTTCCCTTACATTAAAGACTCCCCCACATTAAAGACATCGTGCAGTCCAAAGAGAGGTCGTGCACACTCTTTAATTTACATGTTCATTGCTCTAGATGCGTTAATTAATCTCCAAAATTTGACAACTCAAACAATGTAACAATTTTTTTTTACTATATTCATTATGTAATAGAAAGAAAAGTCGAACAAAGAGGAGGTTAGTGGATGGGCGAGGTGACCAGTTTTGAGCAGTTTTGATGTGAACAGAAAGATCTTTCTAAAGAAATCTGATTTTTAGGAACAGACATTGTAGAAATTTGTATGGATTATTTCGTAGTAGAAATTCACAAATATGACCATGCAGAATCATACATGGAATCGAACAGACCAAGGTATTGTATTTCCAAGACTTTCTTCATTCAGAATATGAAAGTTAAAAAAGGTTTGGTTATGTCACAGACTGCTAAGTACCGAAGCTAATACTGTGATATACATAGTTAAGTAACTGTAATACAAAGCTGAGTAAAGGATAATCCACAGCCTAGTAGGGCTAAAACGATACCCCCCTCCACGATACGGTACGTATTGCGATTCTTGTGTCACAATTCATTTTTTTCAATACGATACATTTTAAAAAAGAAACAAATCATAAGGTTAAAGAAAACATGTATTCCGATTTCAAAAAGCAAGTAAAAAGTGGTGATACAATAAAGAGCACTATTTGTGCTTCTGTAGATACACGGGCTCATATTTAATTGACCTTGACCTTTTTTAAATTTGAATAATGAAATATGTGGAGATAACGAACGATATTCGAGCTCAAAAGTCCATTAAACATTATAAAATAGGAGCAGAATAAACACGAATCTCTAAGACATCAGAGGTGGGATCAGGTGCCATGGAGGAGTGAGCATTCCCTGCCGAACGGTCACACCCGCCTTGTGCTCTTTGTCATGATCGGGAAATAACGAATAAAAAAATCGTCGACAATTCAGTGTGTAAATAATGGCCTAACAATAAGTATGAAAAAAGTCAGTCAGCATTTGACTTAATGATAGATTGTATTTGCTGACAAGGTCATTGTATCGACCATGGAACTTACGAAATGATGTGTTGCTGCTTTCGTGAAATCGAGAAATAACTTAATAGTCCCATTACTCGAAATATGAACTAATAAAGTGCGCATCCTGTTTAAAGCAGCCACACTTTCCAGAAACTTTAAGATATATAGACACAAATTATGAATTTAATTTTATTTAAATCAGGGTATTTCCTTGCGATATTAAAAAATTAATTCAGTTTAAAAAAGTATCTTTTTTGTGCATCTCCATTCATTTCTTCAATTATATAACGCTTTCACCTTTCTGCCTTTACTTTGCTGCCTTCTTTGAGTTTTTAGAGCCACCATACGTCTCAATGAAATGCTAATTTATATCATCATAATTCTTAAAGATTATTTTTTATTATATCACTCATACAACAGACAGAAGAATGGAGCTTAGTAAAACTTATTTGCTTAGGAATTCCCCTCCCGACAAAATGAGATACGATGGTCGCTAGTTAACATTTCTATCATTCTTACTATAACAAAGTTGCAGATGACAAACTCAGCTTCTTCCTCTTAACGATCTGAAGAAATTCAAAGTGAAATCAATCACTTCATTGCTAATTTATCTGGCATACTTGAAATTCTAAAAGAAAATAAAAACAAAGCATTGAACTGTCAACATTTTGCTTTGCCTAGGCGTTGTTTATTCTATGGACTACGTGCAGATAAAGACGATTAAGAGAGGTATCTGATGAAAATGCATCGCTTAACTTTCTTACCTGAAATTTGATCTTAACCTCTACTTTTCCCTACTGTAACTTAATGAAAGGGAAGGAATGGCTCAAACATAGAACATATTTATGTGTACCTGAGATGAACTCATTATTGTTTTCAGGTTGGTAAGTCATATTAAGATTCTATTGAAAAATCTAATCATGCTACAATGTATTGATGTTCAATATGTTATGGGTGGAGAAACCTTCTTGAAACCAGAAGGTAACTACGTACATTTGACGGATATATCAACCTAGTATATGGGTGGTTGCTTGGTTGGTTGTTTTCTGGACATCCTTTTGAGAACTTTCTCTCATATTTGGACGCCATGAATTGTTGGAGGGAATCTGCAAATTTAGACCTGTACGTCGCACTTATGGCCATAGATAATTGAAGATTCTTTTTCTTGCCAGGATCTATTGCGACACTGGACCTCGGTCTCACCTAAAGGATCGGCTACGCTTTCAAAAATGAGATCACAAGTATAAGGGTCACACGATATGAAAGGGTCAATTGTATTGGACTTCCTTTGAAATGGACAACCACCATTTCCTTACTTAGAGTCAGGTAATAATTATGATTTTATCTTTGTAGAAAACACATTTTCCCCTTGAAGCTGAGTTTCCTTCCATTCTCTTCACATATCTAATAAATTAATTATGGACAACTGCCATTTTCCTCATTTCGAAATAGGTAAAGTTATGATTTTAATTAATTTAACATTTTAATTTATTTTCTCGAAATAACAAATTTTATTTTATTTTCTCCTTTTCACTTGTTTTTTTTAAAACTTTTTTATATTGTGCTAGAAACCTTGAGTACAATGCTGTACGTATGTTTCGGAAAAAATGAAGTTCACTTACGAGTCGCACGTGTCAATGAATCATAACAAAACTATGAAATCCTTCACATTACTAGCATGACCAGGGACCTCAGATTTTATGAATTCATAGAGAAATATTTTTTGTCATCTGATAATAGTTTTTGCTGGTAAGAACTGTCACAAATATTAATGTAAGGACTTACGTTTCAAATTTATAAAACATCCGGCGTTTAAACAAACTCGAGACCATGCTCCACAAGATTTGCTATTTTTTTTTTCTTCCACTAAAAACTGGTTTTGAAAAAAATATCCATCATTATTGTAAAGTCTGAAGTATTTATTCCATGGTCTACTTTTTTGTCTTTCTGCTTAAGAGTTGCTTATATCTAATTTCCATTAGGTTGAGAGAGGTGTACTGCAGAAAAAAGCAAGACCAGAAAATGTTCTCATTTTAATATTATCAATGATTTATCAAAAGAAATACCTATCAATAATTTTCTATCAAATATCTATAAACGAATAATCATGAAATTTCACTTTTTTTCAGAACCAAAAAGTCGTGGACACTCGCTTGAGACCCTTTCTCCGAAGAATAAATCATTGAATCAAGGAGAAATTTCTAGTACGGATAACATCCTTATCACTGATTTTAATAATTACTGAGTCTACATCAAAGACCAGGATGAACAGTTACTATGTTACATAGGACTTTAATATATATTACTTAATGGATTCTATACAGATGCCGGTGATAATCTGTTTGTTGCTGTCACAGATTCAAAATCATAGTATACTCATATTTGTGTAAAGAAAATCAAATACCTGTAGTGAAATTAATAACTTTCTTGGTCATTTTCCTGACACACTTATGAGACTAAAATGACTCGAGAAAAGATATGAACCGCTGAACTCGTTTTTTTTTTTTGTTTAGGGAAGTCAATATTTTTTCATTTATAAATATGCCAAGCCATACAGGCCATATCAATATCAGTGTAAAAATTCCCTTCTGATTTTGATCCACGAGACTCTTTACATGTCCATGCTCTAAAATTGAAAATAATTACACTGGGGAAGCTACAACATATGTGACATATTTACCTGAGATTAGCACATTGACAAATACTGCATAAGTGGAATTTTAGCGAGACACATATTTAGCGATAAATCCCAAAAATTAGTATATAATTTTAGCGAAAAATAATTTTAGCTACTTTTAAATGTCCAGAAAGATATCTATAACAACAATGCGGAATAAATTGTTAGCGATATTCAAGTTTAGCGATCTCAAATCCCTCGCTAATAATGCCAAAATTAAATGCTCGCTAAAACTTCTGCTTAAACGGTATAAAAATGATTTACAGTTAAGTCTATGGAACGCCATAGCTGCCTGAAGGTCATTTTCATATTATATGAGGTGGAATAACCTTTATGTGAAGTGGTGAAGTCATTATATATAGTGGTAAAATCATTATATTCAATGAAAACTTTATTATATGCAGTGGTTTTATCATTATATACAGTGATAAAATCATTATATACAGTGATAAAATCATTATATACAGTGATAAAATCATTATATTCAATGAAAACTTTATTATATGCAGTGGTTTTATCATTATATACAGTGATAAAATCATTATATACAGTGATAAAATCATTATATACAGTGATAAAATCATTATATTCAATGAAAACTTTATTATATGCAGTGGTTTATCATTATATACAGTGATAAAATCATTATATTCAATGAAAACTTTATTATATGCAGTGGTTTTATCATTATATACAGTGATAAAATCATTATATTCATTGAAAACTTTATTATATGCAGTGGTTTTATCATTATATACAGTGATAAAATCATTATATTCATTGAAAACTTTATTATATGCAGTGGTTTTATCATTATATACAGTGATAAAATCATTATTTTCATTGATAACTTTATTGTATGCAGTGGTTTTATCGTTCTGTGATGTGATGAATTCAATATATACAGTACAAACATAATTTGTGTGATAAAGCAATCATTACACTGTATGAAACCCGCTGCATGTGGAGTGCCAAGTTAATTTCATTCAGTGCGACACCTTTACATGAAGTGAAAAATCTATTATGTGCAGTACTAAGATCATTATATTATATGGTAAAATTATTATATATATTCCTTAAATCATGCTTTGCAGTAGTAACATCTTTATATGAGGTGGTTAATTAATTATATGATGTTGTTAATTTGTTATATGATGTGCTCAAATCTTTATATGCATTAGACTTTTCATGTTATGCAGTGGTAACTTCTTTATCATCATCTAAACTGGTCCTTTTATTTAAAAAAATGCGCGGAGTTCCAGTTTAAAGAGTGTTTGAAAATAGGAAACCCGGGCCGTGGCAAATTAAAAGCCGGGACTATTCGAGATTTTTCTAATTTCTGATTCTATTATACAGCTTCCTGATTTTATCAACTGTGCTGAAATTTTAAGGCTCATTTTTATAGGTTAATGTGTATTCGCTGTAAAAATTGCATTTAATTTTAAAATACTTAGTAATTTAGATTTTCTTGGCGATTGTTGATTTCCAAGTTCAGTGGTGGATCCAGGAATCTTGAAAAGGGGGGGCCGACAAGTTTTTGGTCGGGGTAGGTAGCCCACAGTCAAACCAAAAAAACAATTGATTTATTAAATCTTATGTATATTTTAGACACAAGAGGGGGGGGGGGGGGCATAGGCCCTCTCTGAATCCGCCCGTGAGGTTGGTAAATCGGGTAGGCAATCAAGTAGACATTTTAAGTGTTTTGTTTGTTTGTTTGTTGTTTTTCGTTTGTTGTTTTTTTTTTTTTTTTTTTTTTTTTTTTTTTGCCATATTTGACAGAAAGCTAATAAACTTTTAAATTATTCTGATGTTAAAAATTATTCATTCTTTGAAAGGAATTTTTGAGTGAAATGACACGTTTAAGAAAAACCGGTTCACATAGGCGTCGGAACCGGGGGGGGGGGACTATTGCCCCCCCCCCTTTTTTTTTAACAAAGGTAGACATAATATAGGCATTGAAAATTCGGGCGTAGGTCTAGCCTCCCCCCTCCCCACTTTCTACAGGCACGATTCATTGTAGTGAAAGAAGGGTAATAGGTAGTGTTTAAAAGAATTTGGTACTGAAAGATGTTCGACCAACCCCCCAACCCCCACCCACACCCCCGAAATAGGATTTTCGGGTTTGGAGAAAGAACAATTTTCCTTTTTTTTTTTTTTGCTTGTCAAGTTTTTTTTTCAGTTTTGATTTTTTTTCTATTTCAATTAGCCACCCTACTATCAATTTCCTTCCGACGCCAATGGTTCATTAAAATCGGATTTGATCTCCCGGAAGTCAAACATAAAAAATCAGAAATACTTATTCATTATCTACATGCCATTTGATAAAATATAAATTAATTAAAGAATTATCACATATACATGTAATTATAGGACTATTAATGCAAAGCCTTGTGTCAAACTTTAATCACGCGTAAGTAGCTTGGCTTAAGGATATCCGATCCTCAGCCTTGAAGGATAACTCTTAATTTTATCATTTTATTCAAAAAGGCTAAAATGATTTTAATTTGGTTGTTTGTTTGCTGTTTAACGTCTCTCTCGAGAATTTTTCACTCATATGGAGACGCCACAATTTGCCAGTGGAGAGCTGCAAATTTTGTCCTATACTCGGCACTTACGGCCATTGAGCAGTAAGGGTTTTTTTTCGTGCCAACACCTACTGTGGCACGGGACCTCGGTTTATGGCTTTATGCGGTCTCTTACGAAGGACCGGTCTCAACGTCCTACTGTCGGATTCGAACCCGTGACGTAAGGATTGACTCCTTATTCCGCGTCTCTTAGAGCAGACACTCTAATCACCGTGCCACGTTGGCGACGGCAAAGATGAAACTTGAAAATGAAATGTTTTCATGCAGCAATTTTTATTTTAAGCATTTCAATGTGATATAAGGTTTTCTGAAGTCTTAGAAACAGTCTTATAAATAGTTGATATTAGTAATTTACCCCCCCCCCCCCGGAAAAAAGTATTAAACAAATTACATATTTAGCGTAATCCAGTTTCCTTCCATCTACTAGCATATAGATACATGTACCAGTGAACATTTGCATATTATGAAATTAGAAATGATTTATGGTGTTTTGCACCAGGTTCTTCCCGGATGATCGGATCTGGTTTAATAATCCTTTTTTTAATGAAAATGTGTATTTTGCATAAAAATAGCATTTTCAAATGAGGAAATTACTATAAAAAGAAATAGTTTTTTTTAGTTAAAATACAGTGTTTAACATCGGAATAATTTTTAAGTTTATTAGATTTTTATCAAATATGTCAAAAAAAAAAAAAAAAAAAAAAAAAAAAAAAAAAAAAAAAAAAAAAAAAAAAAAAAAAACAAAAACAAAAAAAAAAACACACACACACACACACATAAAATATCGCCAACCCAGTCTACCCATTTTACAAACATGGAAATCAACAATCGCCAAAAAAAAAAAATCTAAAATACTAAGTACTTATAGCACAATAGATAAAATATTAAATCAATAAATTGAAACTGCCAACCAATTTTACTTGAAACCAAAAATCGTAAAGAAAATCTAAAATACCAAGTATTTAAATACAATTTTTACAGGGAAAACACATTAGGTTAAAAAAAGAGTCTGAAAATTTTAAATCAGAAATTTGAAAAAATCTCGAATAGTCCCGGCTTTTAATTTGCCACGGCCCGGGTTTCCTATTTTCGAACACTCTTTAAACTGGAACTCCGCGCATTTTTTTTTTAAATAAAAGGACCAGTTTAGATGATGATAAAGAAGTTACCACTGCATAACATGAAATGACTAATGCATAAAAAGAATTGACCACATCATATAACAAATTAACAACATCATATAATTAATTAACCACCTCATATTAAGATGTTACCACTGCAAAGTATGATTTTAGGAATATATATAATAATTTTACTATATAATATAATGATCTTAGTACTGCACATAGTAGATTTTTCACTTCATGTAAAGGTGTCGCACTGAATGAAATTAACTTGGCACTCCACATGCAGCGGGTTTCATACAATGTAATGATTGCTTTATCACACAAATTATGTTTGTACTGTATATATTGAATTTATCACATCACAGAAAGATATCAGTTATGTATATAATGGAAAAACCACTGCATATAATGATTTTACAGCATAATGTAACGGTACTATCACTTCATTACATTATTTAACCACTACATATAATGACATTGCCACTGAATATAATGATAAAACCACTGCATATAATAAAGTTATCAATGAATATAATGATTTTATCACTGTATATAATGATTTTATCACTGTATATAAAGATAAAACCACTGCATATAATAAAGTTTTCATTGAATATAATGATTTTACCACTATATATAATGACTTCACCACTTCACATAAAGGTTATGCCACCTCATATAAAATGAAAATGACCTTCAGGCAGCTATGGCGTTCCATATAAGTCATTTATGATTTATCTATTCATTGAAATACTAATGCATTTTAAGACAATAGAATGGTTTGCCTTTCATTGAAAAATTTACATAACAACAAAAGGAATGAAGAATTAATTTTGCTGAAACAACTATCATACAACAGAAGATACGAACACTATCTGCTCACGATAGAATTTAAGTTGATGAGAGTGTTAGTAAAACCATATCAACCTGTAATTATAATCTGCGCAAGAAAACACGATTTGGACTATAGAACATTCTGATTATCTTAAAAGAGCTCTATAAATTACTGACGTAACTTTTGAATTAGTGTAATGATACAATATTCTGGCACACAAAGGGATAACATGTGCAAAAGTATGGTACGTGTGAAATATCTAATATTTCGTATGTGTGTTTATGCCATTTATTGATGCTATATGTATCAAGTGTAATGTATTTCAGGCGTGGAAAAATTCTTTCACGCAAGGGGTTTAATTTAATTGCTTGTTAAGGGGCAGACTGAAACAAGTGTGATAGAGGGCATTTTTTTTTTTTGTTAATTATATTGTCAGAGATACAATTTGGATTTGTTTCCTCGGTTAATTATAGTTTAATTTGCACAGACAAAAAGTTCAATTGTTGTAATTTTTTTTCGTGCAATAAACCAATAGAAGATATGATTGCTATAATAAATATATCTTTTTAGAAAGGAAACGGTAGATAAAATTAACAAACTATTGAATAATAAGTTTATTTGCACGAGTCAGATGAAAATAAAATATCTGATATGCAATACCGTTCAGCGATATTCACCACTTATGGACTGTTTAAGTTAGAGAGGTAAATAAAATCATTGAAAAGAAGAATGCAGGTATTACATAACTTAAAAAAAAATCAGAAATCAAATACATCTGACAGGTATATGACAAAAGTACAATTTGTTGCTTGGTTGGATGTTTGTTAAGTATCCGTCGAGAATTTTCACTCATATTGAGACGTCATCAATTGCCAGTGCATGGTTTGGTTGCATGGTTTCTTATTTATTCCCTTAACATCACTTCAAGAACTTTTTACTTCTAATAGGTCGCCACTTATACTTGGCACTTAGTAAGGGGTATATTTTGTGCAATGATCTACTTCGTTACAGGGCCTTCTTTTTATATGATTTCAATGGAAGGACAATCTACATTTTCCGCTATTGGATCAAGGTAGAGGGTCCACACGATTTAAAACATCAATAAAGTAGGATTTCTGTTGGCAAGCACGCCATTTCCTTATAGGTAATGATTTTCAATATATTTATAAATATATGTAGGAGTTTTATTATTTTAGAACTCTATACCAGTAATCTAAATAAAGCAAGGACAATTTCCATTTCTTTGCTTATAAACAGTTTATCAAATGTGTTGTATAACTTCACAATTTCATATTTTTTCTTAAAACTGATATTTTTTTTTGTTCTTCTCACCTATTTTTTGCGATCATATTTCTGAGTTTAATGCTGTTAATGTATTCCTACAAGATTTTCCTGTTATCTATGACGGTTGTAAAAATAATGTAGATAGACAATCTAAACATATTTTTCTATAGAGTGATCTTAGATAAAAAAAAAAATTAAAATGATTTCTTAAAATGTATGCAAGTGATTTTCTAATTCCAGTTACCATTTCCTACCGACCATAACAATCCTCAAAAAAGCTAAATATCTCTTGAACAGATTTTTGGGAACAATACATTTATTGCCAGAGTTTATTAATTTTTAAAATCATAAAAAAATTAAGATATGAATATAACTGCCATATGATTTGTTATGATAATTTATAACATTAAAATGTAAGAACAAAGTATTCACTTTTTGAAGAAGGATTCTCACAAAAATACACCTGTCTTTGGTACTTTGAGACAACCATAGATTGTGTCAGGAAGGGGAAAAAATTGAGATCAGGCAATAAATTTGCTGGCTGGACTGAGGATTTCAGATTATATGATATTCCTAAAAAATAAATTCATTTAAAAATTTAAAGTGATAGGAGCAGTTAGGAATAAGGAAGTCTAAGTTGACACATATGGAGATAATGAACAATATCCAAGCTCAAAAGCCCATACAAACAATACAAATCAGGAGTAGAACAATCACGGACCTCTAAAATAATAGTAGTGGGATCAGGTGCCATAGAGGAGTGAGCATCCCCTGCCAACTGGTCACACCCGCCGTGTGCTTCTGCCATGATCGAGAAATAACGGAAAAATCTGCAGACAATTCAATTTATAAATAATGGCCTTACAATTAGTAATGAAAAATGTCCATCAGCATTTGACTTAATGATAGATTGTATTTGTTAACAAGATATGACTTGACATATCTATAAATAATACTTTTTATCATGCAGTACTCGTAAGTATCACATGAAACTTTAGCACATTTCTTGCAAAATTGTTTTAATTTACCAACTTTTATTTCTTTTCGCTAAAGTCCTATCTGTAAAATCGGATGCTAAACATTCAAAAAGTACCTTTAGAGTACCATGCTTAATTGTGTAAGTATGTCTGCTATAAAATGTACTTATGCTTAAATTCCATTATTGAGTCTGATGAAAGGCAGGGAATATTATGAATAATTTATATGTATTCATAAAAGGCCTATCCGATGACATTCTTTCAAATATTTAGAAAAGAGAAATCATGAAATTTTCCTTTTTTCAGTGCCAGAAGTTTCTGTAGTTATGGATCCCGATACTAGTTCCCCGGATATGACATGGTGTGAGTCCAAGGATAACAGAGTAGTCAAATTTGATGCTACTCCCTTTATCCTGAATGTGCCTCCCATGAGAATGAACGATGTGAGATGTTCTGTAGACACTATGACATTCCTATCTGTCATACTTGCCTGGCATCCGATAAACATTTAGGTCATAAGTACTCAAAAATCTTGGACATCCTTGATGAAAAGAAAAACACGATAAAGGAAATGCAAATTGAATTAAAGGAAACAATTGGTCCAACCTACGAAGACATTGCATCGGATGTACAAAACGGAATAAGTAAGATCTAGAGAAGGAATATGAAGATCTTTCAAGAGCCATAGAAATACAAGGAGATAACCTACACAGAGAAATTGACAAAGTTATCAATAAATCTAAGGTTAAAACAAAAGAAATGAAAACCAAACAGTTACACACTTTACAGAAACATTTCGAGGATATTAACAAGAAAATTATTGAGATTGATGATGAAATTGATTCAATTGATAAAGCTTTAGACTCCAACAACATTTCAATAATTTTGCAAGTACTAGAAAGATCCAAAGTAGATCAGCACAAAAAGCTTCCAAGTAAACTTGTCCCTTCTGGACCCAAATTCACTCCAGGGAAAATTCAAGAGGAAAAAGTTTTGAAATTTGTGGGAACTTTATCACCATTTAATATTACAACAGAAAAGCATGGTTACAGCATAAACGTTTCACCAATCCCATCAAAATCAACGGAAATATATTCCCGTAATGCAGTCTCACTGGAATCGCCAGGAGCTGGATCCTCTCCCCAAGACCCACAGAAATTATCACCAGGAGCTGGATCCTCTCCTCAGGTCTCAAAGAAATTTCCACCAGAAGCTGGATCCTCCCCTCAAGTCTCAAAGAAATTTCCAGCAGCCGAATACCCTCCTGAAGATGAACAACAATCACCAGATCTTGGATCTACGACTTTGTAGTATACCGTAGATACAGATGAAAATTTGTCGCTTGGATTCAATATTTTCAGTTTCCAAATGCAGACGAAATGTAACATATACCACTGTTTTGTATAGGTTTATAAAGAAAATGGCAAAAAGTTGCATATTTGAACAGCAAAGAAAATCTACGATTTCTTTTTATTTTAAAAATTCAGACTGAATTTGTGTTATAACTATTCAAATTCTGTCAAACATATTTAAAGAATGAATTTCATAGCTACCTAATTTACATGTATATGGTATAAATCCGGCTTTAAACCGTTCCAACCCAGATTTTACCATATAAATTGGCTAGCTATTAAAGACAGATGATATAAACAAACTTGTTTACAAAAATCATTAGAATAACAACTTAAGCATGTTTATATAAGTAAAAGAAATAATTTTAACCACAAAGATTTTAATTTCTCTTCCAGGATTCACAAATATGTCTTATAAAGCGATAAAAAAGTTGTATACATTTATAAGGGTGGCAGGAAAAAGGTAGAATATTGAACATTACAGAACATTTCTAATTTCTCAATGTTTTAGAAATTTAATATTTGCATCATTCTCAAACGAAAAAGCTCCAAAAATATATATTAATCAAGGCATCAAATTTTTTGATTGTATCATCTGTCCTTAAATTCATTCCTTATAATTTTATTTTCATTCATTTAATGTACGGAAATGGTTGACATAAAAACCACTTCAAACTGAAAGTTGAAATGTAGCTTTAGTCGAATCGATCAAGTCATTTGATGTAGGCAAGAAAGTTTATACGATAAAAAGTAAATTTTTTTTATCAAATCAAATGGCGCGTTACAACCAGAATTATATTATATAATCAATCAATCCATCAAATTTTTGTTTGTGTTATTTATCCTTAAAATTAACAAATAAACAATATGTCATTGGAAAGATGGACTATTTAATCGATAAATATAAACTTTAGCAGCTGGGGCAGTAAATACAACAAGTGTTAAGATGATTTGAGTGAATTCTCTATGATTGGAGGTGTACAGCATTACATCAAAAATTTCAAAAAATATTTCAAACATATCAAATGGGCCACATGTTTTTGTTTGTTTAAAGCATTTAATTTTGTCTATTACTGTGGTTTCATCATTATTCGTTGAACACAATCTTCGTGGATTCGTTGTTGAGTCGATCCACGAAATCAAATATTCATCGAAGTTTGGTGCCTCCATTTTGATTTATGGTAAACCTTTAAAAAGCCGATTCCGACTCTCGATAATATACGCAAATCCTCCCCCCCCCCCCTTTTCCCTACAGGTTGACTATATAAACGTATTTAATCAGTTTGAAAATACTGAAAAAAAGAGGTAGAAATACTTTTAGATAATTATCTGGACTTTTTGAGTAAAAATGTTTTAATATTCTGCACGGAGATAAACAAACAACACGTAGATCTGTCAACGCGGTGCATATACCGATCAGTGATATTACCCCAAAGGATGATAATCAGGCGTAAATGTGTTAAATTTGTTATTCTCAAACAATCTAATGGTCCAACCCCAATTATCACCTGCACAATGAAAACAACAAAATATCGTTAATTAAAACTTCCGATAGAGATAATTAATTACTCTCTCTTTACAGGCTATATTCATACAAATTACACAATTTAATACTAATTTGACTTTTAACTGTTTGTTAGAAACATATTTTTTGTTAAACATGAGATACTAGTATGTATATAATAATCTATTTATTATAGTGACTTGTGTAATACATCATGAAATACTTAAATACAAAAAAGACAAGTACTTTACACCCGGCCCTTTGGACCTATAAATCTTACATTTTCCCTCACGGACTATAATTATGTATGTACAATATTGTGTAAATCGTTAACTTATTTATTTTGCTCCTGAGAATGATATAGTATGTCTATCGGAATAACATTTTTCACTACTGTCACAGACCGAAGTCCATATCAACTGATAGTTTGGTGATACAGCATTTGTCCATCGTAAGACACTTCTGTTCCAGTACCGAACTATATTCGTGCAGCGTAGATAATAACTAGCAATGTTCTTGTTAGTCATGTTGGTCAATCTGCACGGTTTGTCGAGGTATGATTCGTCCACTTGCATCGACCCGTAGTAATCTTCCCCGTTCCCGCGGTAAGTTTCTCAAGATGGTGCGTGCATTTATAAATATTAACCGTTCTATGCGAGATTTACTGCTTCTAAGAAAAGTTTCTTTGTATAAATCGGTGTCTTTTAACTTCATCTTGTTTCTACGCACACAAATTTTTTCTTCTTTATTTTGGAAACTTATTTTGATAAGGCCTGGTTTATTTGGAAATCTTGTTGGCAGCCGGACTGCGCTTGTTATCTGAACAATTGTGATACGGTTTTTCCCAGTGCCTAAATCAAATTTTCAGCTTTTTGCATGACGTTTTCATCGTCAGTGACAGGGATGTCACTAGCTGTGATAGTAATCTCATTGTTATTTAGCGGATCTAACGAGTGTCCGATGATCAGGTTGGGCACACCCCACCATTTGGTACTTTATCTCCCATATGGTGGTCAATCACCCATATCGTACACATTGTTTACTGACCATATGGGAGAAAAAAATCGTGCATTATCATTTGTAGTCTTCCTTTTAAGAAGCGTATCATGTCTGGTCAAGTGGTAAGTACTATGGGACGTTTTCCGTCATAATAACGTTAAATATTTCACTTTCCATGTCCAAGTTCTTGCGCTTGTCTGTTTAAAAAGGAGGTCTTGTGTAGAAATGATAGTTGTGGTGTTTAGAAAATGGTGTTTCTACCTTCAATCCTTCATGACTTCTTCTAAAACTTCATGGACTCTTTTCTAGTCATGTTTACTTTCATTTCCGATCATCCGGGTATTTCTGAAACAATTACAACCAATGAAATCTCTTGATCTTTATCGACGTATCTCAAAAGCTTAATTTTACTACGGTGAAACATTCGGGTGCATAATGTATAAAAAGGACGAACAATGTGCGATTTTCTTGTGGACATGGAAAATGAAGAAATAAAAAGAATATTTGAATTTTTTACATTTTTTTTCCTTATTTGTAATAATTAAAATTAGAAAAAGGTATCCAAAGGTGGGAAAGTATCCTACATATCCAAGCTGAAAGACAAGAAACAACCGACAAAGGTTTTTACGGACAAAAGAAAGGTGTCTAGGTCTTTCAGTAAGAGGAAGGATACCCTTCTGGAGAAGGTAGGCTTGCTTAAAACAAGAATGAATTTTCATGCACCAAATTTTACTTAAGCATTTCTTTCCAGGCACATAGCATTGTTTTTAAAGTGTGAGGAAAGGGGGTTGTTTCCAACTTTATATTAATAAAAATTCTACTAGAATTACATTAATGTAATACGAATATGAATGATGTGATGTAATTCAACAAATTTTGTGAGAGCCAATCAACCTGAAAATCTCAACTGGACTTTCTAAAAAAAGAGGGGGGGGGGTGTCCCCTCCCTCAGCACCTACGTGTCTGCTTTAGATAATAAATGAAGTATATATGTGTGTCTGAATATAAAAACAGGGCACATACAGGTGCTTTTCTTTCCTGTTTGTATATTTGATAGAAATGTTGATATAAAGAATAAATGACAATCCAGAATAGAACGTACGTGCAATATTTGTTTATAGTTTTTTGTCATTATAATTACAAGAACATTAAACACAATAACAATAATGATGATGATAATAATAATAATAAATTGGAATTCTTCATACTAAGGCAAAAGATTTGTACACTGCAACTTCTGCAGAGGTGTCCGTCACTATTCGGAGTTCTTCTGGGGCGACTTATGAGTACAGAAGTCCAAACTTCAATGAGGTATCGACAGTATAAATAATCACAAAGTTCATTATATCTGAAAAAGAGTTACAATTAAGTTTGGTGAATATATGGAAATAAAAATAAAAGTTAAAGGAGTTGTGTTAATTTTATTTAAGTTACCCACATGTACAAGTGAAACTAAGGATTCGCAGCCCTCAACTTCAAGTGCCGCGCCAGCTGATGTGGAGCACCACAGCGTGCGAGAGAGTGCCGCTCAGACAACTGAGTCCGTCCTATCGCCTGAAGTTGCGGAGGACAAATGTAGGATCTGTGGGGAGAAAGAGGGAGAGAATAGAATGTGGATTGGGTGTGAGGTGAAAGATTGTAATTTTTGGAGGCATGCGTGGTGTATGGGTGTGACAGCGTACAGGGATAGGGCTTTAAAAAATCTGAAGTTCTACTGTCCCAAACATATTGGGAAAAAACAATAAATTTCTCTATACATTTGTAAGAATTACAGCACAATTTCTTCTTTTTCTTGGATAATTTTTTTTTAAGGTACTTAAAAATCGAAGGTTCAGCATCCGTCTCTTCAGTCATTAGATTTTGTTTCAACTCCATTAATTGTTATTTTTAAGGATAAAATAAACTAAAAGACATTTCTAAAAAAAAAAAAAAAAATAACGTCAGTAAACATTTACCATGCGAGGCGCACTTTGACATAGCAAAGCCTTTCATCTCAACAATTATATGAAAAAATTACTCATTTTCCCCAGTGACATTCATTCCTGTCATTAGAGTATTGGACATTTCACTTTCTTAATTACAATCATTATATTTATTTATTTGTTTTGTTGGTAATTTTTTAAATAGCATATGTAAAATAAAATAGGATATTTCACCGCAATCATCAAATATAAAAAAAATATTTTTTACTTACATCAATCACTCTCACTTTCATTCTGGCCCTCGCGGATTTCATTTATTTCCTTCAGAAATTGCAAGATGGTAGCTTTTTTGCTCTTTTTAATTTTTGTCCATTTCTTATTTAACACATCGGAGCCCAAGTCATCAATCAATGTCTGTATATGTGATATGATTTCTGTTTTTGTTTTGTTTGATATGTCTGTATGTTTGTGTCTATGTTCCTGTAGGATGAAAATTGGAGTGTATTTCTGTCTGGATGAAAGTTTGTTTGTAGTGATGTGTGTGTAGTGAAGTTGTTTGTTGTGTGTGCACTGTGTGGAGAATTGCGAGAGGGCGCTGTCTGTAGGTTTGTTGGAGAGTGTTGTGAGAGTAGTTTGTTGAAAATATCCACTTTTTCTAATGATTTTTCGGAAGGAGGCTATTTCCTCTGTGAGGTCGTAAGTGTAGTTGTAATTACTGTCTTTTTCTGACATCCCCAGCTTCCCCTGCATATTTTGTCTTATCTATAATTATTAAAGAAAGATTTTTCACAATTCATGTATCACAATTATTTTTACAATAATTTCACCAGGTTGCTTGTGATAGAAAAAGGCTTTACCTCATCTAATCTATCAATGTTTCGACAAATTGTCAGCCATCTCTCCTCAGATGGCATCCCAGGAGGCATGAAACTTTTTGCCTTCCTGTTGAGGTTTTCTAGGACAAAATCGCCTCCTTCCCCCTTACTGTCGTTACCACTCACACTGTAAGATTCATGGTTTGCAATGAACTCACTTACTTCAGAAGGACATTGCAGTCTAATCATTGAATCTCTTATATATGCCTCCATGTAGAATGGCATGTTTAGACCAAAGAACAACGGAGAAAACATGCATCTGCTTGCAAGAATTGCATCACTGTTGTTCCGTCTAACACCAGCACGAAATACATGGAGGGCAAGGCTGAAATTAAAAAGAACATCATACATGAATTTTTCATTAGGGGTAGTAAGGCTGTCCAGAAAACCGTCAACAGTTGGGTCACGATTGGTGCTTATAGCGTCCCTAACATAGGGAACCATGATTTCACCAGACATGGCAAAAAGAAAAATTTCAAAGATCTGCCAACTTTTATGGTGATCTGGAATTTAAAAAAAAGCTATAAAAAATACTATAGCTAACTTGGATTATATACCAGTTGCTATAATCATAAAATATAATTGCCACTTGTTTCATACCGCTTGCACTCTGGCATGCTGCAAGGGCCTTTGGGCTTCTAAAGCCCAACATCTTCGCCAGGTCTTGTAGGACAATTTCCCACAGAAATTTAAAAATGGCTTTGACCATGTTAATTTCGAAATGGCCGTGACCTAATGAAAAGTATATTTTTATTAAAAAAAATTATCCAATTGAAATATTGCAAAAATAATATCATAAATGTAATGTTTAATAATATTTTTCAGGAAATGCTCGACACTTTTATTTTATGGACATGAAAACCATGCATGCCTGTTAACATGAGAACATCCTTGTATTTTCGCCCATCCTCTGAGTTGTCTGTGTGGTGTGTTTCATTAATATGGGACAGAAATTCTGCCCTCCCATCATATTGGCGTCTACACAGCGGACAAATGAAAATTTCCTCAATCAGTCGTGATGCAAGGATATATGGAAGGCCATCACACCCTACAGCTGTCCATCTCCTTGCATCACCGACCTTTGCCTCCTCCATTAAATGATCCAATACCTATGTATATAGGATTAAAATATTTATCATCTTTCCGACAAATTATCTGATGATTATACCTGATTTATTTAATTAAATACATACTTTCTCCACTGCTTCATACGAACATGGATTCTCAAATATCGGTTCCCCAGCAATGACCTTTGATGGCCCAGGTTTATGTCCCGATGCAATATAAGTGTACCTGTAATTTTTTTTCATATTGAAAATTGCTCAACAGTAATCCCCACCCCACCCCAAAAAAGATGTAGAAGGGTTGGGATGGGTTGCTTTTTGGTTCTCCATGGGATTTTCAATGTTATTAAATTTCTTTGTTAAGTTGTAAAATGTAACCTCAGATCAAACCCTAGGAAAAACCCACTCCTCGTAAAATGTCAAGATAGTCATGAAGAGAAATTTGGATTACTTGTCTGATCACCCCCACCCCCATTATAGGTTTTTAGGTTTAGTCAACTTTTTAACTTGTTAAGGATTTGAGGGTCGACAAAAAATTTTCCAGTACAATATTTCTTTGACTTGGTGTGGAAACACCCATCAATCCCATCCCATCCTGTAAAATAAATTCCTGGATTCGCGCATGGAAACACACATGTACCCACGTACATTTTTGTTTGGTAATTTTTGATTTATGTATTAAAAGCAAATGAAATTGTAGCTTACCTTTCGTCTGGGGGAGGGGTTTCACATGGAGGATCAATGTTTCCATCCATGTGATCCTCAAGACAATTATTTACTTTCTTTTGTTGATTGGCTACTTCCTGCAGCCTCTTAGCAAGAAATTGTTTTCTGTATTTCAAAATATTGCAATAAACAAATGGCATACGTAATAATATTTAATATCTAGTGAATTTTCATTTTATATGTATGAGTGACGATATACAGGCACGTAGGAAACAATTTCGTTGGAGGGAGGGAAAGGGGGGATAATGAAATAGTGATAATAATAAATAGTGATAATAATGCTAAAATCAACTAAATAAATAAAGAAATTTACACGAAACATTTATTGAGGGGGTTCTAATGTAAATAAAGTGTATTTGATTGTGGTGGGAATCCCCCCTTTTCAATCCTATATGCCTGATATTTAGAAAGCCCATCATTTCTGTTATGTACCTGAAACCATCAAACTGTTTCTCATAGACCTCTTCTTGTCTCTTAATATTTTTTACGAAATTTTGTTTTGAGGTAGTATCGTAGCACTGCCACGAAGAGGGTGCGTAGTGTTCCAATGTCTGGATATTAGAATTGGTTTCCATGTGTGCTACAGAAGTAATGACCGAGGAAGATGCTTTGAAGTCATTCTTCACTCGCCATTTTCTCCCTATGACCTTTATCATAAATAAAAAAAAAAAGGTTCAGAAAACACACACACAACAAAAGGTAATATAAAGAAATTAAATGAAAACAAAATGAACTGGAAAAAAAATTGAAAAAATGTATAAATGTGCTATTTCATCGGTAAAATCTTTAATGTGGGAACATTTAGGAAATAATGCACCTGGTTGTTGTCGAAGAATGTTATAAAATCACTGTTTGAGGGACAGCTGATTTTATCAGTGCTGTGGTCCTTTAACCAGTTTAAAATGCTCGTATAGCTCCCACTTGGAGAGCAAGCAGACGTGATGCTCACTGCTTCTTTGCTTCCTGTCAATCAATACGTGCACAAAAGGAATGATCAACAAATGCACTTAATAAAAGAAATAAAAGTGAAAATAAGAAAAAAATAAATCTAAAATCAAAAACAACAAAAACAAAGTTTTATTTAGAAGAAAATAAATATTATAGGATATGTTTATTGACGCACCTGTTTTTGAATATACTAATAAAGATCTGGCAAAAGCCAGGGGACCAACAAAGTTTGGATTTCGCAGTTGGTAAATGGCCTCAAGGGCATTAACCAAGAACATGGAAAAATTCATATTGGAAAATTTTTCCTCCATTAGTCCTTCAAAAAATGCAAGCACGCATCCATTTCTTTCCTTAATCCAATCTTTAATAAGAAAAAAAAATCATTAAACAACATAAGAAACATTTTTATTCAAATTTTAATTTTTACATATATACACTTACTAAAAACAATTTCCTTTCCGTTTTTATAAAAAAGGAGGGGGTCTGTAACATTAATTCTACACAAAAAGGGGCACACATTATCAATAACGGAGCAACAACTGTATATGGACATTGCTTTTCTATTGGGCAAGTATATATAGTAAATACTGCATGTCAAAATAATGGAGTTGGGTGCGTGGGTGGTGTTGGGGGGGGGGGGGTGCTCTTCCTCTTTTTGAGGTCAGACATTGCTTATAATATGAGAAGTGAAAGTTCAGTGCCACAGTGAATGTTTCCTTGTTAGTATGCAGCTTACTTGACGGGTCGAAATGTTTCAAAGCGTCGTCATCTTTGTAAACTTTTCCTGCCTCCACACTGTCCTTGTAAATGTCTTTCGACTGTTTCCTGCCTGTATAAAAATGATTGTAAAAAAAAGAATTCTTAAAAAAAAAACCCACACAGATAAATAAACACCATCACCACCCCTCTCCCCAAGAAAATAAAACAAAAGAAAAATATAAACTAAAAAGTATTAATTATTTTAAAAAATCTTAATCAATAAATGAAAAAAATACATGAAAACAGATCACAACTGTGTTATCTTCTGATTCCTATTTCAATACCTATGGCTTTTGTCAGTTCCTCTAATTCGGTCTGCGTAAATTCATCTCTTTCAATTTTTTCCATAACTTCCCCCAATAGGGTGCTCTTTTTTCTCTTACTGGATGTTTCCTCGAGTAACAATGCCTGATAAAGTGAAGTTTTTGCAATGAAATAAGGATAGAGAGAGCATCCTTCATCATGTTCATTACTAAATTTATTGGATGGTGCAAGGAATAGGATTGGTAGGGGGTGTTAAGTCGTTAATAAGAATTTGTTGACGGAGAAATTGAATATCCATGTCTTAATAGCTTTGTTAATGTGCACTTTTACCCTCCTTTGCCTCTGTTACGATGTACGATGCTTCATGCATTCTTAATATCATTCACCAATTTATAACATAGGCGTCGGAGGCAAATTGAAAGTGGAGGGGGGGGGGCTAAATGAAAGTGAAAAAAAATTTCAAATCTGAAAAAAAAAATGACAAGCAGAAAAAAAGGAAAATGGGGGTTTTTCGAATTTCTTGAAAGTGGGGGGGGGGGGGCTAAACCTACACCCCTTGGCAAACTTGGCAAAAAAAGTGGGGGGGGGGTAAGCCCCCCCCCCCCCCGGGTCCGACGCCTATGTCCATGTATGATCTAACTCAAAGTAGCTTATTCGTAAAGTTTTAAATGAAAAATAAGAGTTAATAATTAAAATATTTCAGAAATATCACTGTTATTAATGCATCCCCCCCCCCTTAAATCCCTTTTCAAGGATCATGAAGAAAGCTGATACCTCTACTTGTATATATTAAATATTTGACTTTATTTTTATTTACCTCAGTGTACTTTATACACCCATCACACAGAAAGTTTGCATATGTGCTAAGTACACCCATGTCTTGTAGTTTTTTAATGACTGCTACCCGGATTCTCTTTCCATCAATTTTCCTTAAATTTTGTCCATCTTTCGGGCAAAAACTTGCATTTGAGCACCCACACTTTTTTTCAAATGGCATTCTTTAATATAAATCCATGCATGAATTAATGTTTTGCATTTTAATATACACATTTAATATATAGTGCAATTTTCATAAGAATTTCTATTACATTTTAGCTGTACATGCGCGCCATACAGTGCTTTTTGACAGATAATTAAACATAACGGCACTTTTCATTGGTCTATCTTGATCTTCATCAACTATGCGCTTTAATTTCAGAAGTTCTAAACCGAAAGGACGTGCATTAATTGAATTGATGCAAATCAACAAGATTTATCCTTGTTATAAGGAAAAAAGGTAAGGGAATGAAAGATGTACGTACCTATATGGTGTCGATATCTCGCTACACCTCAGAAACCGGACATAGAATGACAGGTGACTCGCTTTATATAGTATCTAGGTATGTCAACTAGCAATCCCTGACTCTCGTGCTGATGCGCTTTTGCATTGTTTTCATTTTATTTTGGCGGCAAAAAAAATGATCACCATTTGGTCAGTAAAATGTGTACACTATTTAGGCTATTGTCCACCATATGGGAGATAAATAACCAAATGGTGGGGTGTGCCCAACCTGATGATTCCAAGGTGATTGCCGTTATCCCCTGTTACATGTTTTTCTAAATCGTCCAGACGTGATTGTATGGATTGTATGGAAGTGAGAATTTGGTCAGTGCGATTTGTCTCTCTAACAATGTCTAAAGATATCACATCCTTCAATGATCGAATCTTTTTTTTCAACATTTTCCATCAAATCTGTTTTTAATCTGTCTAACTATGACTCAAACATGCGCTTCATACTTTCCTGATTATTCTTTAAATCAAGGACTACAGATAATAGTGTATCTAGTTTTCCTGAAACAGAGTCAGAGCTTGTTTGGTTTGACGCCATATTTATATTATCCAGTGACTTGTCATGGAAAGTGAATGAATCGAATACACTATTAACTAATTCACTGTCAGTTTCACTTCTAGTGCTATCATTAAGTTCCCCAGTAGACACGTATAAAACAGAATTCGCTTGATTCAGTAAATCACTCACCGTTATATCTCGCTCGATCTGCTCGTGATTACTGTTCAAAGTAGTGTCCTCGGCTTTGAAATATTTAAAATCGGGACTGACTTCACTACTGCTATTACTGCTGCTGCTTTAGACTTTTTTCCTCTTCTTCTGCTTGTTTTGTCTATTTCCAGTCATTTTATTCAGTTCCATCAAGATATGGCACAAATTCATACTGTTTCTTACGCATTTTTACTCAAAACTCGGAGCACCGAAAATTGACGTCCATACACAAAGTCACGTGGCACGTTCTATATGTATGTATGTATGTTGCGCATTTCCTGCAAATTTCGAAGCCTTTCACGGCTTAATTGCTTGTCGTGGACGACACGACTTGCTTGTTTAAGCGTGAAGTCTTATCCAGCGAGCGTGGATGATCTACAAACAAGGGGATTTGGATGTCTTTGTCAACCCCAGAAACACACGCCGTGCATGTGAAAATAAGTATCGAACACCAATACTTAATTTTTGTTACTTTTAATATCATGTTGCCACACTTAATTATCGTCCGTATGTGCGCCTAAAAGATGAAATTCAGATTAATATTTTGAGATACTTGCACATCTTTTCCCCGAAACATCGATTAATTAAATAAAATTAAGTATATTTTAATATATTTCTTTTAAAAATCTGTTTCAATATCCGATATTTTTATTGGCCCTTCGAGTTCATAGTCTTACAGTGGAGACGGTATTTGGAATGCCTCCCCCTTTCTTGTTATACCATGTGTACTGCGTTGTAAACGCTTGAAGGTTCCTACTTTTAAAAATACAGATAAGTAAAATATAAATAATAAATTAAAGAGTTTTCACCTGCACTGTTAGTAATTGTTTTAAAATATTTACGTACTCTTAACATTGTAAATGGCTTGAAAATTCCAGCTAAAGCATACCGCGAGAGAAAAAAAAAATGAAAAGATGACATTTTTTTCTGTTCGGACCATTATCCACGAATTAACGTCTCCTCGAAACCGTGATTTTTACTAAATCCACGAAAATTGATGCCCACGAATATTAATGAAACCACAGTATTCAAAACATAAGTTCTTCAACAATACTAATTATAATTGTGCTGTAGCAGGAAATGAAAAAAATGCAAGGAATCAGACCGGGATTAGAACTCGGGCCCCCTGAATTTTCAGTCAAATGATCAACCATCTGAGGTATCTGGCCACCGACGATCGCATTCCTCCCTCCATAAAGGTCTTTTGCCATCAAAGACATCAACCCGGACATTTCCATGGCAGGACTTTCACCTGTCTCTTCCAGTGCATGGCACGGCACCATATGTCACAGGAAAGGAGAAAAATGCTGAACTATATTGGCAAGGGTTATCAAACTCGTCTGACCGTCATAGCCCTAATTAGTCTATTATCTATAGATGCAGGGAATTTCAGTACTACAAAATGCTCACTCATGAAGTATAATCTTTTATTTACTGTGGATCAACAGAGCTCAAAATTTAAGGTTTGCAATTAGCTCTGGAACGTCTCTGATCTAGAAAAAAACACTCAGATCCGGAAAAATTCTTAAACAGTTGAATTTTTTTTATAGAAGTAATGTTTATTATCATGTAAATAACATGATCTTTAATAAAGAAGTTTAACTTAAAAAAAGACATTCAAGTTTACATGCATTACTTTTTTCTTATGCTTGAAGTGTGTGCTGCATAAATAAATAATAGGTAAAAATTAAAACTAATTTCAAACATTTTTCATGAGAATTGGACGTACATATATACTCCCATATCGTTTCTTTTTCTTGTTAGCCTAATGCCTTCGGATGTTCTTTTGTTCTGAAATTTTTACTAGTTTGCAAAATATCCTCTCATCTTTTCTGTAATGTTTTAATAAATGCATCAGAATTGATCAAAGATGCTTTATTTATATTGGGATTGTATTTCCTATTTTTAATTACAGCAACAACCCTCTCAAGTGTAATGAATCAGTATGCTAAGTACAAACGGAACGCATTATTTATACATAAAAAATGTTTTGCAATGTTATTTCGTCCAACTTTCAATATTTCCCGTATTTGATTTGATATAATAGTAATACTGATTATGGATTCAACAACCTTGATCCGTCATCTGTGGGTTCCATGATTTAGATTTTAACGCATAGATTAGTAGGAAATATATGCATGTGCCAATGGTAGGAATAAGCACCAATAATGGACTGCTGAGGACTTGTATAATGCTTGCATTTACTTTGGTAGGTCAGCAGACATCGTATTTGTCAGGTAGCTAACGCGAGTTTTATGTGAAACGGATATAATGAGACACAGATTCGCCTCAATTGGTCAGCAAGGACTGCAAGCACAAAATTATGAATGTTTCAAGCTCCAAACGTAATTAAAAAATCCACCAAATTTGTCCCAGCTCCTATGACTTTAGAGGCCTGTGTTTACTCTGCTCCCTATTTTTATTATTTTAATTGACTTTTGTACAATGGTAGGTGCCAATTGTTTATAGAATTTCTTTTTTTCTTTAAACGGTATTTTCTTTTAACAAAAATATTTAATAAGAGTATTTTGATCTTATTTGCAAGCTTGCTCTAAAATATACAAAACTTATATCAGTAGCATCATTGTTAAGGTCAAGATGTTCTCTAGGTTGTTCTCAGTAAGACTGAGTGTCAACCCCTCCAAGTAATCCCCAGATTCCTGTGCAGTGCCCCTACTGGTGGGGTTTCCCATTCTATATTTAAAAAAAAAAACATTGGATTTTTCGATCAAATTTAACTTTTTTTTTACTTTTTACTTTTATTTTAATAAAGAATCTCCAGTATATATTACATGTATTTATTTTACATGAATTTCACTGATATTTAGCAGAATCATTATGAAAATCGAAAGCTGTCTTTTGTTCACTATACAACCCTAAAGAAGTGATGAACACCAACAGAATTAATATTCAGTCTACATGAGCAAGAATTTTAAAAACAAATACAAATAATTATATAATTATGAGGTCAAACAGAACATTTGAAGTATGCAAAGAAACTGGAGTTTCCCTCATCTAAACATAATATTAAAATGGTCTAAGAGTAATTTATCTAAATCTCAAATTATTTTGATTATCAGAGAAATGTTTTTCCAGTACTGCTCTTTCTGGTTTATATTGCAATTTTCATTACTTTAATTTAGTATTATGAACATACTAGTATTGATGCACATATTCATATCTTGGATATAAATGATTTAAAGATTAATGCAAAGAAAAGTGGGAAATGTTTGCAGATATACACACTTTGATAGGAATAACAAACAATAAGCGAGGACTGAAATATTGCTTTATCAACCTTGATAGGTAAGTATGTATCAAATCTGACACAATGATAACGTGAGTGTCATGTGAGCGGTTAGATTTTGTGATTTTGGTCGGCAGAGAGTGCAATCATAAAATAAAGGTAACTTTTTAAGTTTAATTTTTTTTATAGCAATATCACAATATTTGTCCTTCTTTAAATAGCATTTTCTTTCAAGTAACGGAAAAGGTTAAGATATTTTCTGCAATACCACTCTCCAATCTGTACGAATTCTTTTATTTTTCTATTTTACATCACTTTCTATGTCAAGGGAAAGGGTGTTACTGTTAAATAACTTCGTAGCACAGATAAGGCTACAAAAAGAAGGCGGAGGCTAATCTATACGGAAATATCAATGATGACATAACCCGTCAAGGTAGCCTAGTGCGGGGTGTTTGCTTCGTGATCGGGAGACCCTGGTTCGATTCTCGTTGGCCGCTTGACGTAAACATAGGTAGTGACTGTTATTTCGCCAAGCGCCCGACATTAGAAATGAAAGTCAGGGGTCTCTCGGATATGACCTTTAAAATGTAGGTCCCGTATCACAGTGGCCGTTGGCACGATAAAGAACCCTCATTGCTCAATGGCCCTGAGTGCCGAGTATACGTCTAAATTTGAAACCCTTCACCGGTATATGAGTGAAAAATTCTCGAATGGGACGTTAAACATTGTACGAAGATCAATGATGCCATCATACAAAACTAACAATTCTATAAAAAAAATAATAATAATAATATGATTTTATACTATAGGGATTTTTTGAATTACATTAAAACTTAGTATTACATGCTGATTTGCCGTTAGTTAAATCCCATATAGCAGAACAAGAAACTGATCGCGATGCACTTGTCGAGGTGACGTCATTCCATAACATTTGATGCCTTTTGCATGCAGCGAGAAGTGGATCAAGTAATATTCACAACGAAAAATGCATTTCATCATTAGATAAAATATTATTTCAAGATATTTAAGAGGTTATTAACTTTGATGTTTTTATGATTTTTTTCAGATACTTTCCGTACATTTCTTAGTTAACTGATACTGTTGTAAATTTGTATGTAGGTACGTTGGAGGTTAATATAAGGGTCTTAATAAAGCGATCTAGTGCATGGACATACACACAATTGATCTTAATAAGCTTTTACACATAAACCCTAGACGTATTAAGATATTTGAAAAGTGCTGCGACCCTGTGGAAATCTTGAAAATGAAATAATTATTTCTATATTTAAAGCAGTTGACCAGCGAAACATTCAGCAATCAGTCTTACAAATATAATTTTAACAATGAAATAGTCTTACAAATGTAATTTTAACAATGAAATAGTAGAATCTAAATAAGATCGAAACACTTTCCACAAACTACAATGTGCGTTGAAATATTTGTATACTAATCTTTCGAGTTTTAACTTGGTTATGCCCTTGCACCTTTGAAATTTACAGGTAACCCCAATGCTGCATGTATATTATCTAAATTCACGTAACTGTCAATCATGTGACAAGTTTAAATGGAAAGCCCAATCGTCCCCAATGTAGTAATTAAAGATAATACATATGTCCGATATCAGTGAAGTATTAAAAAAGGTCACAATTCTGATAAAAATTTATTTTTTATCACAAAACATGCGCACTTTACCTGTACTGGGTTCCATTCACCACTACTCTCTTTCAAATTTTGTCATAAAAACAAAATAAACAAATATGCAACTTTTTTTCTTTCAAGATCCCTGAGTATATCTAGTTCAAATGACGCTATAATTTGCTTTTCTCTAGATCTGTCTACATGAAATCTCTGAAGTTAAAATAAGGCTGGCAATAATTCTCTTAAGAGTAATAATATCTGTGGTGGTGCTGATAGAAACGCACGGGGCATTATTGCAAGAAACTTCAAGATACAATAACAATCTATACAATTTTATATTTTAATAATGATCCTTTGACAAACATTTTGAATGGGTTCTCTTAAATATACTTTCTAAATTCAGATAAAGAAAGGTACTTCCAAGCATTTCTGAAATAAAAAATCCAAATATTTTTTTTAACTCAGAGTGAATGGCATGGGTTATCGTAAAACAACCCAGTATGTGATTTTCTATGACTTTCTCAAATGATGTTCATTCAAATATTTATGAACAAACCTTAAACTTTTACTATTTATTCAGATTTACAGTGATGGACCCCCGCGCCTGTGCTCAAGATGTGATGCGCTGTGTCATGTGTGAGACTGCTGTTGTACAAATGCACTGTGATACATGCCTTCTGAACCTGTGTAAGGCCTGCGTGGGAGAACACATCTCAACTAGTATATCTAAGAATCACAAAGTTGTAAAATTTCAGTCAAGGAAATTCACTTCTCTTTACCCTGGATGTGCCACCCATGGAGAAAAACGTTGTGAAATGTATTGTAGGCACTGTGACATTCCTGTCTGTCACATTTGCATTGCATCTGATCAACACTTCCAACACAAATTATCAAACATCTTGCATGTTCTGGGTGAAAGAAAAGACTTGATAAAGAAAGAACTAACTGAATTAAATGAGTCCATATATCCTACCTACCAGGACATTGCATGTGATGTAAAAGAGAGAATGAGTCAGTTAGAGACGGAATATGGAGATCTTTCAACAGCCATAACAAGACATGGAGAGGACTGGCACAGAGAAATTGACAAACTTGTCAATAAATTTATAGCTGAAGTTTATGAAATGAAGACCTCACAGTTACACATTTTAAAAAATCATCTGGATGAAATTAACGACAAAATTGTAAATATTAAAGTTGATATTGATTCACTTGATATTGTTGTAGACTCTAATGACATGTCAAGACTATTAAGAGTGAGATACAATGTAAATAAATATAAAAAGCTTCCACAAAAACCTTTGCCCTTTGTACCTAAATTCTATCCAGGGACATTCCAAGGCAGAGAAATTTTTAAACTTTTTGGAGATTTGTCATCATTGTCTCCTACAGAAGAAAAGCATGGATACTGTATGAAGAAAATAAAAGAATCAAAGAAAGTTAGTTCAATTCATTTAGTCCAAAAGAAATCAACGCGCATTGTATCCCCCTCTACTTTGTCTCTGAAATCATCAGAAGTAGAAGCTTCTCTAATAGAAAAACAGGAATCATCAGAATATGGATCCCAAAACATACGCAAAAAGCTGCTTTGTTCAGATATTTTTAGTGGAATGGAGTTTTTTGGCATCGAGACAAATATTGCATGCCTGGGTGATGACAAATTTTGGACATGTGGAGACAGCAGTACCATGACACTCTACAGCATCAATGAAGGTTCTGTACAATTTGTCAATTCAATTAAAACAAAGTCAAGGAAAACCCCAACAGACATAGTAATAACAAGAGATCGACGACTAGTTTATACTGATTACAAGACAAAAACTGTGAACATTCTGATATCTGAAAAAATTTATGAGTTGATCAGATTGAAGACCTGGAGACCCCAAGGTGTCTGTACAAGTTCCTGTGGTGACCTTTTGGTTTCCATGGAAAGTGATGACAAAACACAATCAAAAGTTGTGCGATATAATGTTTTCATAGAAACAAAACCATATCCCTTCGCCGCAGAGAAACAAAGCATTCAGTTTGATGATAAGGGTCTTCCTTTTTATTCATCTGGTAGTTCTGATAAATACATATGTGAGAACAAGAACCATGATATTTGTGTATCTGACTGTGGAGCTAAAGCAGTAGTGGTCGTCAATCAGGCTGGAAAACGTAGATTCAAATACGCTGGCAATACATCTGCCCCAAAAACTAAACCATTCAGTCCAAGAGGAATCACTTCAGACAGTCAAAGTCACATCATGATAATAATTGTGTCCATGTTATGGACCAAGATGGACAGTTTCTAATTTTCATAAGTCTCCGAATTCATGAACCATATGGATTGTGTACAGATTCAGAAGACAATCTGTTTGTTGCTGTCACAGATTTAAAAGCATTTTTTCCACTGAGCCATGTGAAGAAAATCAAATACCTGCAGTAAAAAATAACCATGCAATTAAAAATTTACCTGAGACACTTACGAAGGCAAAATCAGACTTTAAAACATGTTTAAAAAGGACTTTTTTCCATAAATTTGTAGGTACATTGATTTCTTTATTGACTAAATATTTATGGACTTCACGGTATGAAATGTCCACGGGTTACTATGTTTATCTGACCGGAACAATTGCCTTATGAGAGGTGTGTCAGTTTGCAGGCGGATTCTTGTTCCTACATGTCATCTGGTGTTTTAGAGGCCCACACGTGCTCTCATACCACCTCTGATGTTTAAGAGTTTCATATTTGCTCCGCATTCAATTTGTAATGTGAGCAAGATTACTGTCATTATAGTATGTTACTGTGCAAGTTACTGTACAGGTTACGATACAAGTTACTGTATGTTACTTTACAAGTTACTGTATGTGAAAGTACAAGTTACTGTGTGTGAAAGTACAAGTTACTGTACGTTACTGTACAAGTTACTGTATGTGAAAGTACAAGTTACTGTGTGTGAAAGTACAAGTTACTGTATGTTACTGTACAAGTTACTGTATGATACTGTACAAATGTGTCTTCTTACGGTTTAAATGAGGTTTATACAATTTCAATTTATTTGGACTATAAGAAAATGATTAATACATAGAAAAATATGTCTGCATTTGTCTAGATCCCGCTTGATTCATTTTTTTTTTTCATATTTACAAGATACAATAAATGTTTGATCCACGCATCAAGTACATAGACACTGTATGCCAAACTAGTCAGTGACGTCATCTCAGTCAGTGCAGCGAGATCACAAGCTGGCATTCATTTTACATTCGTATAGTGTTATTATAGCGGGGAAAATGCACGTCGATTTATTTCTACATTATTAATGAAAAGGGAGGTATTATAGCGTGTATGATAAAAGTATTAGCATCTATTCATCGAGATTCCTTTAATTTGTATTATTAAAGGATTGTTTTTAAGTATTGTGTGAGTTATTGGTGTGTAAATCACACAGACTTGTCACGTAGGCATATTTCATGAAGCGCGCTAGCGATTCATGAAAAATATGCCTACGTGCAAGTCTGTGTGATGTACGCACTGATATCTCAAACAAAACTTAAAAACATACCATATGTTTACATTTAACATGCTCAAAAGCACCAAAAATATACTCAATGTTTGAATTTTTCTCTGCCCTATATCGTTTACATTATTATTAACGTCTCTGTAGCTCATTGTGACGTCACTTTAGTTTGAGTTTCTCCGTGCATATTTCTACGCGTGAGTATACACGAAAATGACATTCAAATCAATTTCATAGTTGGCTTAGTTAAAAAAAACATAGCAAATGTAAATATTTAAAAATGTCTTTATAATTTTTTTCCCGAACAATAGGCTGATGTAAGTATGTGGTCCTTAACCTAGCTGCGTGGGAACAGGTGCATGCATAGGGGGGGTAAGCATCTCCTGTCGACCGGGCATATCCACCGTTAGCCCTACACACGAGACGTGATCCAAAGGTCATGGCTGAACAGCTATAAAATCTTTAATAGTCGAAAGTACTCGACATCCAGGGCCATTGAGTAGTGAGTGATCTTTTTAGTGCCAACACCTACAAAGCCACGGGACCTCGGTTTATACGGTCTCCAAGTCCAGCAGTTAGATTCGAATCCGAACGTAAGGATCCTCCGCGTCTTTAGAGCAAACGCTCTATCCACAGCGCCACGCTGTCGACAAAGTATACAGAACTTTAAGCATTCATGCCTTTTGCTGAACACATTTTACTTATCGGGACTGTGTTTCACAGCAGACGGTGCTACTTATAAACGATCTTTTTAGAGTTGAAACCAACCATGGACACTCTATTTTTCTGAGCTGTTATTTTTATAGCCACATTGTTTTGTTATAAAAATTGTGAGTTTTAGATCGTGTTATTGATTTTTGCTAGGCATTTTGGATTATTCTGACCAAATTACTCTATAAATATACATAACACTTGTTTGCTTTTCATTTGTTATAAATCGACAAAACTCCAATACTGTAGTGAAATCAATCACTTTATTGGCCATTTTCCGGACATAAGAATAAAAGAAGAGTAAAACTACTAACAGGTGTACTTGTTATTTACATATATTTGGGTATAATTATTTAATTACTACACATTTAAGGACTTCAATCGTTATTATTAAACCAGCACAAATTGTGAGCAAAACAAAGAGGTTAAGTCCAAAATGAAATACTAATCGTACCTGATGAAACTGCTACTCTATTTGCCTCAACTGAACAAAAAAAGTCAAGGGAATAAAACATGCTAATGTTAGGCTGAGAACACTAGGACAAAACCTTGAAAATATAACTAATAAACCTTGAAGGTAATCCTTTTTTGCAAAAGCTACTACATTTACAAGTAATTAAGAAAAAAAGCACTCGTGGGTTACCACTTCATCTCTGACACTCATTTGCAAACTTAGAGGGAACGGTAAAATTGCAAAATCGTATATAAATTTCCACAGAACAAAACAATTATACTGAACTCTTTGAAGGATGAAATCGTTGTGCCATCACCCGGGATCTTCTCTTGTTACATCATTGACGTACCATTCATACAAAAGGGTCGAGAGAGTCCGGTTGCACACAGAGATTTAAGAATGAATAGAGAAAAGTCACTATACTGGGTTCGTTACAGAATGAAATTGCTACTTGATAGCATTTACCTGGGATCATCTAAAATTTAACTCCAAGATATCATTAAAAAAAACTATTAGAGGATAGCAAGGTCTCTACAACAGATTTCAGACAGCACAGAGAAAATCCTCTCAATAAATAAACATAGTTTAATGTACTTTTACGCAAGAATTCTTTTTTAAAAAAAATCCAGTGGTAACTTACACATGTATCATCAAAGTAAGTATTAGCGATGCACTTTTTTGTCATCAGATAACATCAGAAAATATTTAAAGATTTTAAAAAGGGCAAATACAATTAAGATGTGTATTTCATTTTGAGTTTAATCGGATATATCGTATCAAACAAGGAATGAAAATTAAAAAAAAAAAAGATAATTGATAAATCGACGTCGATATATTTAATTATCAAATTTAAGGCCACAACAAGTGACTTCTTCTTTTCAAGTTTTTGAATACAAATTGTATAACAATCAATCTATCATATTTTTAAATTTGCATAGTGCAGTTCTGATAAACTATCAAATACAACCAATTAAACCCCAATTATGTAGAGGTACATTTAGTAATAATTAAGAAATTATTTGAATAACAGAATACAGATAATTAATGAAAACGCTGTAGTTAAATGTTCTTCATTGGAGGCATATAGATGGATAAAATTGTCAGGGTAAACTTGAGTAAATTGGCTCACACAGATTTGGTGATAGGTAACCTATAAAAAATCACTTTCACGGTTTTTTTTTTAATTTGCGTCATAGCCAAGGGAGATTAAATAAAGTACATTGTATATTCCCAGAAACATTGAAGTAGGGAGAGAAAACACCTAACAGATAAATGTCACAATCACGCAAGTCACATGATTTTAAAACACCAATCGTGTTAGACTTTCAATGAAAATTAACAAGATAAAGCCGCCATTTACTATTTAGTAGTCAGGTAGGTAATAATTTGGTATGGATTCTTTTTTCATTACATTTTTTTTAAATTAACATTTCTTTAATCTTTCCACAGATGGATAAAAAATTGTGCACAAGTTGTAATCAAAGTCTAGTATATGGCTTCATTATATTTCTTACAAGTCATACATTAAATTAATGCATCAGTGACTTGTAAAAATGCTATGACTGATTCTGGCAATCTACCTACGTGTACACGTCCGCCATGAAATTGGACGTACGATATTATTAAATTAATGAAAAATTTCATTTTAATTTCAATTCAATTTCAAATTTTTGGGAGGAAACATATCCAAATCCAAAGTATAAGGGTTGACATGTCAATTATGTTCAGTCCTTTTTACCTTTGAGTAGAAGGTCATGCTCTGTTAGTGAGTACCTGTTTTTTGTTCTTTTTTTTATTTTTTACCAGAGATCCTTTATTGCAAAATATTTACAATTGCCAATGTTGATATCTGTCAATAATATTCATACAATTAAATCCTTCATAACTGATAAGTTGTTTAGGAAATGTTACATGCTTTTATTTATTTGACAATCTTCATGTAGGCAGTGATTTTTCTACATTTTTTTAAAAGGGGCCTGGGCCTTTACAATTGGGAAAAATCATCGACATTTGTGCCAGCTTGGGAAAAATCAGTAAAATTGTTGTTAACTTAATTTACAGGCAAAATGAAATATATAAGTAATTTTAACACCATTTATTCAATTTATTGCTTATAAAATAACAACTTAGACACAGTTCTACATTAAATTTTAAAACTTTCTTATTTTGTTTAATCTTTGAATGTTGTTAATAATTGTCTTTATATTTTTCATCATGGTTTTATTTTAGAAAAAAAGCAACTTAAATTGGGAAAAACTTGGTAATTTTTGACAGGGGAAAGGGCCAATATTCGGACTAAATTTGTTGTAGAAAAATCACTGGTAGGTATGGTTTAAATTTGATATAGATATACATGTACCATATTAATTCCACTTATTCCCTATTAAGTTCCCATGTCCCTTACGATTTTTAGATTCGATGGATTTAGATACCTACATGTAATTGTTATCTTATATTATAGATAAATGACTCGACAAACAATTATTGGAATTTCTTTTGAGGATTTTTTAAGTAATATTTGTACTATAATTTTATAACATACTGTACGGAAAAAGAAATTCATGGTAAAGTTTTAAAGCAAATAACAGCTGTGTTTTTTTCAAACATTTTTCCCAGTATCGTCATCAAAAATATAAATTCATCATTAACCAACAAGTAATCAAAATATGCGATTTTGACTGAAAATTAATGAGTTTTGAAATCCATGTCAGTATATGACAGTACCCCCATAAAAGAGAAAATAAAAATTCTCATCTCTCTTGTGCATCTATCACAGATTTGATTTTTTCTGCTTGGATTTTATCAGTGCATTTATCTTTCAGATAGGATATTATTCAACCATTCTGACAGGGCAGTGCTTAGTTGGTTGGGGGTTGGGAGTGTCTGGGGCTTTCTGATGCCTTCAAACCCTACCGTCTAGTTAGTCCCGCAGCTTTTCGATTTGAGAAAAAAAAAGATAGTATTTACGGAATCCTGTTGATTTCGTAAATGTGAATGTTTGCAAAAAAAGTCTTGACAAACTCTTGCTATATTTCCTGGATCAAGTTGCTGAAAAAGTAGGCATACCACGTATACGTACGCAAGTGAAAGTAGTACCGACGTAACGTTCGAGAGTTAGGAGACCAAAATAAGGCAATCGGTTTCTTTAAGCTTTAGGGCGAATGTAACTATTATGATTGCCTACTGTATTAAATATCGGTTTCATCGGTAATGCTGTGGCGATTACACAGCTGGCAGGATAAAAAGCCTTATCTATATGTGACGTTGCACGCGCCAAAGTCATCGTCACAGTTGGTTAGAAACTTTTCACGTTACTCTCTGACAACTGTTAAATGGTCTATGATGAAAAAAAAATTTACAAGCTGCACAACAATAGTTGTTGCTTTTACTTCATTTTTCTATAGGCAATTCAATTACTAGACCCACCGAAACTTCTGTCAGCCGTACCTTGATTGCAAGAAATTCAAACTGACTGTAAATATGCAAAAACGATGTCTATAGCTCCAGTGCATCAGTTGGTACTACAGATTGTGTTGCGTTTCTTTTTCCTTTCAGGATATAATAAGATTATCATAAAATTCCACTCTTATTACTGAGAAATCAATATAACCAATAAAAATACCAGGGGTAACCTGATAAGATTTGTACTACTGTGCTGAAAATTATTTCGATCTTCAAGTAAATCTTTCAATTTTAATAGTTTTGATTTAAAATATTTCAATATGTCAACAACGTGGAGGAAACGATTCAAAATGAATACCTTAAAATTGTCCAAAATGTAAATAAGTTTTAGTTTAATAATAATTATAAATAATTAGGTTCTATTAAGAAAAATATCCTGATCTCGCAATTATCAATGGCTTTTCTCTATTCGTTAAAAAGAGATTAATCTCATGGTGTTAAATGAAATACTTATTAGTGATAAACAACAAATCCTATAGTGTTTATTTTTTTCAGATCCACAGTGTCTAGGTCATGTACCCCCGTACCACTGCCCAGGACGTGATTCGATTTGATCTGTGTGAGACTGCTATAGTACAGATGTACTGTGATACATGCCTTGTCAACCTCTGCAAGGCCTGTGTTGGAGAACACATCTCAAAGGATGATTCCAGGGATCACAAAGTGGTCAAATTTCAGTTAAGGAACGCCATTCCCCACTACCCTAATTGTGCCTCCCACGAGAAGGAACAATGTGCGATGTATTGCAGACACTGTGATATTCCCGTCTGTCACAGTTGCTTAGCAACGAATCATCACTTCAGTCATACGTTATCAAAAATCTTGCAAGTTCTCAGTGAAAAGCAAGATATGATTAAAAAAAAGCAAACTGAATTACATAAAAGAATTTATCCAACCTACAAGAGCATTACCTTTGATGTACAAATCAAAATAAGTCGGTTAGAGGAGGAATATGGAGATCTCTCAACAACTATAACAGAGCATGGGAATAACCTGCATAAAGAAATTGACCAACTTGTCTCGAAACTTAAATCTCAAGCTGATGAAATGAAAGCGTCACAGTTACAAACTTTAAAAGAACATTTGGCTGAGATAAACAAACAAATTGATGACATGGAAATTGAAATTAGTTCACTTGATACCGCTGCCACATCTAATGACATTTCAGCATTAATCAATGTAAGATCCATTGTAGATGATTATAAAAAGATTCCACAAAAACTTGAGCCATCTGTACCTAAATTCATTTCAGGGGCAATTCAGGGCAAAGAACTTCCTGAACTCTTTGGAACTTTATTGTCAATTTCTCCTACGTCAGAGGAGGATGACTATAGTATGAAGACAACACAGGAATCACCAGAAGAGGAAACTATTCCTCCAGTTGGACAATATACATCAGAAGCTATATTTTATCCTCAAGCCAATCAAAAATTAGCAGAAGTTAAATTCTCTCCACCAGTCCCTCCAAAACCACCAAAGAAGAACTTGTTGCCATCTTCGGGCAAACAAAAATAACCAGAAGTTACTTACTGTACAGCATCAATAACACTTCTGAACGTAAGTCAATCACAACCAGGTCTGGGATCATCCCAGCAGACGTAGCAATGACGGGAAGTGGAGAACTCGTTTATACTGATAAGAAGGAGAGAACTGTGAACATTGTTTAAGAAAAAGAGATACAAGAAGTGATCCGACTACAAAGCTGGAATACAGGGGGTGGGCACCTTCCAATATCTGTAGCACCTCCTCTGGTGACCTGCAGGTTACCATGGAAAGTGATTATAAACAATCAAAAGTTACCCGATACTCTAGCTCCACAGCGAAACAATCCATTCAAGTTGATGAGAAAGGTAAAACTCTCTATTCAACTGATGGTTCTGATAAACACATTTGTTAGAACAGGAACCTTGATATCTGTGTGGCTGACTGTGGAGCTAAAGCGGTAGTAGTGGTCAATCGGTTCGGGAAACTGATATCCAGATATGATGGGCGTACTCCTGCACCCCTTCATAAAGTATTCAATCCAAAAAGAATCATCACAGATAGTCAGAGTAATATCCTTACAGAGGATTATAATAATTGTTGTGTCCACATCTTAAACAAGTTAAGCAAATTAAATTCTCAAAACATAAAGTCTTTTATTTAATATACTTTCACTTTCAGTTAGCAAGAGCGATTGAAACAAAACATGAAATATGTGAATGCAGCTTTATAGGAAAAAAAACCGAAAGTAATAAAAAAGAAAGCTTCCTGGCTAAACTGTCTATATTAAGTATAATGTTCACTTGAGACGTACACACCATCAAATAATTTTAACCTTATCTACTTGTTCATTTTCACATGTCTGTCTTACTAGATTTTTTTTATGATTTTTGTAAGCGAGGAAATTAAGATAATTTTCAAGTTTCCTTTTCATATCAATTTCACATATTCGTCCTGGTAAATGGCCAGGACCCTTAAAAGTTTTGAATTCTTTCTTTATAAATGAATTTTCTATTATCAAAAGACACTGGGTCGAAATTTTTAAAGTACTAAGTAAATTTTTTCTCCAAAACTGCTCTAGAATATGCATTAATACAGGTGACTCTCGATCTCTCGAAGTTCAAGGGACCGTAAGAAAAGTTCGAGAGATCGGGGGGTTCGAGAGATAGAAAGTGAATAAAATCCGTAATTTTCAGTTCCGATCATCATTGTTCTACTATTATACATACCGGAAGTATATGTTGATAATGTCATTACACGTTTTCATTCGTATTTTACAGGTAATTCACTTGATTTCAACAACGATGTTATTGTTTTGAATAAATAAAATGATTAAGCTTCAATATTTATTTGTTCTCATTTCATGATTACATGAAACCTGAATAGCAATTTTTGATTTTGCTAACCCCCCGGCGCGGGCATGATCGGTCCCTCACAAGATTGCTCGATATACAATTCTTGAGATAGGATTTCTTGTGCAATGTTTGCCAAACTGGGATTGTGTAGACTCGAATAATATAAAAGTTCATAATCTATGGAAAATTTCCTGATACATCCCTAAATTATTTTCTCAAAATTATCGTCTCGTCCAGTCAAAATAAGTTGTGAAGCGATTTGTTTATAATTTACCAGTTAACCAATTAATTATATCAACACTCGGACGACTCACAGGTGTAGTATCATCTCTGTAAACACCCAATGAACACGTCCATCCAAGCCCCAGGCGTTCACTGTTATCCAGATAAGTCCAAGCTGAATTAATTTTACGCTTGATTGACGTGTATACATGTACATGCGCAATCAAAACTTCGAGAGATAGAGAGTAAAAAAACAATGAAATATGTGTAACGGGACCCAGGTCTTGGCTCGAGAGATAGAGAACTTCGAGAGATCGGAAGTTTGAGAGATCAGGAGTAAATTTGCTTAGTTATATAGATGAAAAAAAAAACGGGACCGGAGGTTCACTTCGAGAGATCGGAGTTCGAGCCATCGAGAGTCACCTGTATTTTTAAGCAATGGGGAAAAATATCATTGTTTCGTAACGTTCTTCTCCCCTGCGTTTTTTTTTTTTTAATTAAATCATAACTTTCAAATTTCAGTCAAAAGTTGCGTTTTCCGGAGAAAGGCTCAGATTAGGCGTACCATTTATTCTCTTGCGAGTAAAAATGACTGGGTGGATACTGAAAGGAATATGGGATTTATTACAACAAATATATATAGTATATTAACGATTTTTACTCAGGCATCGGTGTCTGATTCTTTCTAAAATTTCAAACTCATTTGAGTGTTTACACTACGCTTATCAACACAATGCCCCCTCAACGTGTAAGGCGTCGCCTGACGACAGAACAACTGGACAAATGTATTGGAATGCATGACGCTGGCTATTCACAACGTGACGTTGCAAATGCACTAAACGTCAGCAGAGCGTTGTAAACAGGGCCTGGAACAGATAGCAAACTTTTGGTACAGCAGCACACCGACATGGGGGTGTTTGTAAGAGGTTGACAACCCAACGCAAAGACCATTTTGTGGCTTTTCAGGCACGCCGCCATCCCTTCTGGACAGCAACCAGCCTACGTAACGACCTCCTGAACGCCTCGGGGGTAAATGTGTCCACTCAGACGATACGGAATCGGCTTCACAATGCAGGTTTCAACTCAAGAAGGGCATTTGTTCGAGTCCCTCTGACTGTTCGACACCGGCGGGAGTGACTGGACTGGACTGAAGATCATGTCATTTGGACACAGAACGAGTGGGTTCCAGTTTTGTTTACCGATGAGTCCAGGTATTGTTTGGACTTTACAGACAGGAGGCACCGAGTGTGGCGACGACAACGTGAACGTTTCCATGATACCAACATAAATGAATATGACCGTCATGGTGGTGATTCCATCATGGTCTGGGGTGGAATCAGCAGGGATGGAAGAACAGATCTTCATGTCCTGGAGAGAGGAACAATGACGGGGGTGCGGTACCGGGATGAGATCCTCGATGGTTACGTCAGACCCTACGCTGGTGCTGTTGGCCCTGAGTTCATCCTGATGGATGATAACGCCCGTCCTCATCGCGCCAGGGAGGTGGAGCAGTACCTTCTGCAGGAGACAATTGTCCGTATGGACTGACCAGCGCGCTCGCCGGACTTGAACCCGATTGAGCATGTATGGAACATGCTGCAGGTTGCCCTTTCACGCCGTAGAGCACAACCAACGACTTTGGCAGAGCTCGGAAACGCCCTCGTGGAAGAATGAAACAACCTTCCCATTGGAAACATCCGGGTGTTTATTGACAGCATGGCTCGACGTTGTCAAGCCGTCATTGAAGCAAGGGGAGGTCATACCCGGTATTGACACTTTATCGACTAAGTGTAATGATGGACTATCCCCAAAAACTGTGTAATTCTTTCTCTGGATTGCTGTTGACTTTTTGTAATGAAATGCCTTTTGATGTTGTTATCAGATTTCAAGCATTCCGTATTGGTAAAAGTTCATGCCGTTCAGGAATTTTCATTCATAACCTGAGTAAACACGTTCCTGAGTCAAATTTATGTCTGTTGTTATGTTAGTGGTAAATTACACACATATAACCTAGTGATCCTTATCAAATTTTGAGAAGTATATATATATATATATATATATATATATATATATATATATATATATATATATATAAAGATACATTTACATTTATCGTTACTGTTCGTCGCAGCCTACTGATCCAAAGTACCGGGTTCGATTTTCGATCCCGATGCCAAATCGAACCTAAGACTACACATATATAGTGATTATTCTTTTGCCAAGCGTCCAGCATAAGATGTTAAAAGTATTGGACTTTCGGGTGAGACCTTTTAAAAAACTGATGTCCCGTGTCACGGTAGGCGTTGGCACGATTAACAACCCTCAATGATCAATAGTCCTGAGTGCCGAGTAGAGGTCTAAGGGACCTAAAACTACGAGGTAACAAACATTCCAATAATTTTACCATTAGACATTTTTGATACAACATAACGTAAATATTTTTACAGTTACATAAAAGTTGTAATTGTAAACACTTTCAGTGCTAGTAATCAGTCTATTTTTATAGAAAGAATTTTTATAAAATTTAACGTATGCATTAACTAATACAAGGGAAAATGTGACAGTGTGAAAACATGATAGGTTTTCATTCTAAATAACGATCCTTTTGAATAATTTTCCTTAAAAATACGATCTAAATTCCAATGGGAAAAGGTACTCTAAGGTATTGGAATAAAAATTCTAATCTTTTCCTACAACTCCAGAACATAAAAACATGGACCGTCGTATGTGTCAAGTACGTAATGTGAACTTGTTCCAATGACATTTCTTCAAATATTTAAAACAACAAATCTAAAGCTATCACTACTTCTTAGCTATCAAATTATCTTCTCAGTGTCAATGCCATAACAATTAAGTAACTTTATACGTTGATATATAACATTTTATCATTTTTTTTTCAGAACGATCATACAATTTACCAAAAGTACGTAAAATTTATGCTCTGTTAGATAAATTCAAGGACGACTAGAGTGAACTCTTGAGTCACATTCGAATAGCCCTCACATTATTTTATTTCTCTGCAAACCTAAAGCACAGTATGAAAAAAAAACTCTGAAGAATTTTTAATGTTTATAAGAATTTGTTTTTAAAAAAATAAGAAAAAAATGCCTAACTTTTCGATAAAGTTGTGAAAAGTACAAAATATTTAACTTCAACAATGTTTAACTTGTCAAAAAAATAATATTTAACATTTTATGCACTTCTCTTTGTCATTTTGTTGAATAAAGAAGCATATTTTTTAAACGTTTTGTCAAATAACAAATTATATTTGATGAATCTGAAAGTATACTTTCACTTTGTTAAGACATATTAATTTAAAGCATAATTTCTTTAGAAGTAGTAACACATTTCCTTAACTGAGAGTAAAAAAAACATATTCACGTGCTTTCAAGTTACTGTATATAATTGAGATAGGATATTCCAAATTGTGTTTGTTGTCTTAATAAAAATCTGTTTACCCTCAGATAACCAATCTGATTAAAATTAAAATCTTTGATATATATTTAATTTGTATTTTATGTTTTTATGTGTTTATATATATTTTAGATAAATTTTGCTGTGATAAATCATTCATTGATACGAAGCATTTTATATTTTTCTTATTTTTTCACCTTGTGCTACCAGTCTCAAAATCTCTGTTCCCTCTCAACACTTTTTATGTGAAGTAAAGATGAACATGCCTCTGCATGATCGTGTAGATATACGATACATGTACATATATTTATTATTTTTTATAAATAAATAAATGATTGATATTAAATAACCACCGTGTTACCTAGCCGAGGAGACTGAAGCAATCATTTTGTTGGCCGACCATACATGGAGTAAAATGTCAACTTAATAAATAGAGAAAATAAAGATGAGGGTTGAGATAAAATTGCAAATAGTAACCCAAAAAGGGGCGGGGTTTTTGTTCAATAATTGTTGAACATAATTTTTAGATTTAACACAAAATGAATAAAAGGGAGGGAGTAAACAGTTAATTTAATTAAATACATATTTCAAAGGGGGTGTAATAGATATAAATTAAATTTTAAATTAAACATAAAATTAAAAGCCTATGAAGTGAAGATTTCAGTGTTACAAACTTTACAGAAACATCTTGATGAAATTAACAAGAAAATTGTTGACATTAAAGATGAAATTGATTCACTAGATATTGCTGTCGACTCAAATGACATCTCATCACCATTCAGTGTAAAATTTATTGCGGATGAATATTAAAAAAATCTCTCAAAAAACCTTGTTCTCTCTGTATTTAAATTTACTCAAGGCACAATTTAAGGAAGAACTCTATAAAATTTTCGGGACTTTTTCTTCCATTTTCCTTAAATCAGAAGAGCATGGGTACAGTATAAATACAACAAAAAAACCTCCAGAAATGAAATCTCCCTTAGTCAAGCAGAAATCTCCAGAAATAAAAAGGCCACTCGAGACACCAAGGATTTCAAAAAACTTTATTTCATGTTCAGGCTACCTTCGAAATTTTACCTCGGGCAATCCTGGAAGTATTGCCTGGCTACCCTAGAAAATGTTTCCTCAAGCTACTTTCGAAATGTTGCCACGGGCTATCCTGGAAATGATGCCCGGGGCTTCTTTGGAAATGTTGCTTCATGCCCTCGAGGAAATGTTTCTTCAGGCTTCCCTGGAAACGTTCCTTCAGGCTTCCCTGGAAGTGTTTCCTCAGTCTACTCTGGAAATATTACATGTTTTAGAAATGAAACGATTTGGACAAGTGGAAATAGCCATACCATGCCACTTTACAGTATCAATCAGAGCTCACTAATCAAGACAATCACAAAAAAATCGGGGAACATCCCAGCATATACAGCAGTATCAAGAAATAGAGATCTTATTTACACTGATAAAGTGGATAGATCTGTCAATATTGTGAAGAATGAAGTCATAGAAGAGGTGACCAGACTACAGAACTACAGACCTCAGGTGTCTGTTGCACTTCTAAAGGTGACTTCCTGGTTACCATGGACAGTGATGACAAAAGACACTCATTAGTTGTACAATACTCTGGCTCTCACAAACAAACAATCCAGACACTCTGATGTCAAGGCTAAACCTCTCTACTCATCTTGTGGTTCTGAAATATACTTATGTGAGAACAGGAACCTTAGTTTCTGTATGGCTGACTGTGGAGCTAAAGCAATAGTTGTTGGCAATCAAGTCGGGAAACTAAGATTCAGATATACTGGACAAACTCCCAGATCACAAAATAAACCATTCAGTCCACTACAGACAGTCAGAGCCACATCCTTATAAGTGATGATAACAATTACTGTATTCACATCATAACTGAGGATGGAGAGTTTCTACGTAATATAAATTTTAACAGCTTGTGGGTTGTGTACAGATACAGATGACAACCTGTTTCCTTCTAGTTACAGTGATTTATTTTATATTTTATACAGTGTTATTAAAATAAAAATACCTGCAGTTTAATCAGTCACTTCATTGGTGTGTATATCATATACGGTACCAATTTTGTTGTACCAGATGCGCATTTCGACAAATTATGTCTTTTCAGTGATACTGATGCCGAAAGGATGGAAATCCAAAATATTTAAATAATTTATTTTATTTTCCTTATTAGGTACCAGAAATCAATATGATTTTTGAGCTGAAATTGTTATCTAAGTAATGTGGTTTTTTTTTAAAAACTAGAAGACTCTAATGAGACCGAAACTCTACTGATGATTTCTTGATGTACCTTAGTATAGTCTACTTGTGTACCAAATCTAATTGAAAATGTAACATTATAAAAAATATTATTAGAAAAAAAAAATCATAGAAAATTCAAATTCTATTTTAGTGACCTTGACAACATCATTTGTAAAATCAAAAATGAATAGACAGAATCATGCTTCAACGTATGTACATGTTTTCCAAGTATTTTTGAAATTTGATCAAATCTGCATGAGAACTAGCGTTTTGAAAGAAGATGATCATTTTTGTCGAACATAGAGGACTTAAAATTAGAGGCTAACGTACCTAAGATATTGGTTCATTGTGCATGAATAGATTGTAGCAGTGTATAAACGGCAAGTGACATACAGCAATAAAATCATTAAACAAGTTACTCTCATTATTTGTACGCATTGATATTTGTGCGGGTAGAAAAAGTAAGAAAATATATATTCATAAAAACCTAACACCTGACAGTATTGATAATGAACAAGAAATAAACAAAAATATCATTATTGGACAAACTATTATTAGTGTTTCCAGATACATTTAGGCTGAAAAAGATAATAATTATTGTGCACAATATCACGCATGAAAGAATAGTAACTATTTCTTTTGTAAAGAGTTAATACCCTATCAATGCTATAAAACGAGTTCTAAATCTTAAGATTTATTTGTCCAAGACTATTTTATGAAGTATGAACAGAGAAGATTGATTGATTGTATACTGTTTTACGTCCAATTCGAGAATTTTTCACTCATATAGAGACGTCACCATATACCGGTGAAGGGCTTCAAATTTTGACCTTTACTCGGCACTTACGGCCATTGAGCAGTGAGGGATCTTTATCGTTCCAACGCCTGCCGTGACACGGGGCCTCGGTTTTTAAGGTCTCATCCGAGAGACCCGCAACTTTCACTTCAAAGTGCCGAGAGCATGGCGAAGGAAGTTACTACCCAATTTATTCGACTTAGGTCAGTCGCGGCCGAGATTCGAACTCACGACCTCCCGATCACGGAGCGAGCGCTCTACCGACTGAGCTACCGTGAACGGTTGAACAGAGAAGAAAACCTTTAGTTTTATTGTAGACATATTTAGATCTCTTGCTTCACAATCAGGTAAAGTAATACTATATATGTTTTTACATTTTATAGTAGCAAAATTCGTTGCATCTAGCTCTAGATCTTGGCCTAATAATAGTTAACTCTGTAGGAATGTATATTCATTTCATATAATATTCATTTCAAGTTTTAAAAAAAGCACATGTTTTACAGTTGTGATTTATTACAATGGATTTTGAATTGTTGATTTTTTTTTATGATTAGTCTTAAGGGTATAGTGGTAAAATGTTTTGATGACCTCCTACCTCAATAATTAAAGCATGCTTTGAAATTGGTGAAAATTTGAAAGGACACAATAGGGTAAGGGTCCTTGATGGTCCCCTCGTTTCATTAAAATAAAATGGAAACAAAACACATATTTGGAGGTTATTTTTACTTAATAGAATATGCACTAATACAACATAAAATGTTATTTCAAAATGCTATAAGAAATGCTACTATTTGTATTATGAAATATCAATGACTTTTGCATTTTAGCCATTTTACCTGGATTCTAGAATATACTATGAGCACACGCTTGCCTATCTGTGAAACTTCGCAAAATGAAAGCAGTTGACACAATTAATATTTTGTGCAAATATCAGAAATAGGCAATTTTGTGCTCTATATTTTTGAAAAGAAATTATGTGTTGGATGTGTTGCAAAAATTGCAATCGGAATCGGAATGCGAACTTATGTCTGCTTTAAAAATAAAGAAAAAAGGGAAGAAAAAAATAGAATTGTGCAAATATCCAATAATGTAAGTATTTATTTATACATCTGCGATAGTTTAAAGATATTTCAGATTTTTTCCCCATTCCAAATTGATAGAATTGAATAGAAAAACAAAATATTGACAACCAGCATATTAGCTATACCATACATATTTTGTTTTTGTTTTGTGTGTGTTTTTTTTTTATTGGAAATTTTAAAAATACTTAAAAGCTGAAGCTATATACATTTAAATTTTCTATATTAATATGATCAAAGATTTTTCTGATGTGTAAATTGATGAACGTGTGTTCCTTGGCTGTACTTTCGTTTCTGACGGTGTGCTGTTGTAATTAGTTACAGATCATCGTGTCAAGGATGTGCGCTCATATGCAACATTTTTTTTCCTTTTTTTCGGTAGCAATACCCATCTATTACACTATAAAAAATATATAAGTAAGCATGATCATAAATCATGCAAAAAATTAAATATTTAAACATTTATATATGTCTATGATATGATCAATCTAGTCGTAAACCAGGACAGATTGAAACAAAAGGGAAGAACTGCTAAACGTAAAACAAAAGGGTACACGAAGGGTGATACATAGAGATGTATACCAGTGTATATACTTTTTATAAATAGTTATATCGCGTTAATTGTGAACTTTTATAGAGAAATATACATCAACATATGCTTGAAAAATAAATCATGAAAAAAAAAAATAACTTGGGAATCCCTAAATATATGGGGGGGGGGGGGGGGGTCCTGTCCTCAAGCACCTGTTGATACAATATAAATAAATGTAACAAAATTACGTTGGTGATAAGAGTCATTTAAATAAATAATTAAATAAATACACACAAGAAAGGTTAGGTCTTAATAATTCAATGGATAAGGATAATTAATTCATAATACATGTAAATGAATAAAAAAAAAATGAATTAAATAAATAAATAGTTTTAAAGCAATTATAACCCGTTAAGGTTTAATGAATGAAACAAAAAGTTGAAATATGTTTATAAATTAAAGTTATATATTAAATGAACTCATACGGATTCAGTATAATTAAATTACATGTATGGAAAATCATTAGTGGCATTTTTAATGTTTTGTGAACTGGTTATATGTACTAGATTAGAGTCAAACTTTTATCAATTATTGCAGGCACAAATGGCTAAACTCTATGAGTGTTGCGTTTGCCACAGAAGGTGCAATAGACGACATGTAAAATCAGGCCATTTCCGAAAATATTTATCAAAAATTCTCGTTCGCAGAGCCACAGAAGACGATATAACTTGTTTGAGCTGTTCAAGGGAACTCTATAGATCTAAAAAAAAATAAAGTTGCAAAGTACAGTAAATAAACCTGATGAACAATTCAGTCCAAAATCAGTAAAACTTCAAATTCCGAGCACCTCAAAATCACACAAATGTTGTATTGTCTGAGAAAAAAAAAACTCAGCAAATCGCATGCGAGTGGTTCCTTTACGGGCAAGAACCAACATCTTCCTTGAAAAAGGAATATATGTAGACGAAAAATGTAGATCCTGCAAGTCTCATTTTCAGAATGACATACTCACCCACTCTGCAATGTCACAGATTGAAGGAACAATTGATCAGACATATCTCAGCAGGACAGATATTGCTGACCTTCTTCAGAGGATGAGACAATCAATGTAATTAAAAGCTCGATTAGACTTTGAAAATCCTTTATCATTGTCAGATGAAGATTATCATTACTTTACAGGACTGTCTAGGAATCAATGTATTGAAGTCCTGTCATCTCTCACCTCTCTCAGAAATACATCTGTCCGATCTAAACGAACCTGTCTTGCAATCTTGCTTGTAAAACTCACAGGTTTATCAAATAATCTTCTAGCCGTATTGTTTTCTCTAAAGAAATCACAAATACAAAGGTCTATCCATGCTGCCAAGAATGCTTCAATTCATGATTATGTTCCAAAAAATCTTGGATTTCATCACATTGATCATGATACCTTTGCACAACAACATACAACCCCTCTAGCTAAAACCCTTTTTACATCTGGAACTTCTAATTCTGCGGTGCTCATAATGGATGGTACATATACATGTATATGCAAAAAGTTCAGACTATCATTTTCAACGAGTTTCTTACAATTTGTACAAACACCGGCCACTTGTTAAAATAATGGTTATTGCTGGATCTGATGGTTATATTTAAGTGTACTCGGGCCTTACAGAGCAAATGGCAAGAACAGTGACGCATGCATACATGTAGCAAAACATATGTTCAAAACAAATGCTGAAAATCTTGCTGATTGGATCACTTCTGATGACGTATGTATTGTGGATCGCGGATTCCATGATTCCATGGATTTCCTAAATAGTTGTGGTCTACAAGTGGAAATGCCATGTTATTTAAGCAAAGGATCAAGTTAGCGTTGCACTGAAGAAGCAAATCTTTCCCGTTTAATTACAAAAGTGCGCTGGGTAGTGGAGAGTGTCAACGGGAGAATCAAAAATTGGAAACTCTTAGATAAAGTTATATCAAACCATTATGTTAGTTCAGTAGGTGACTTTGTGCCAATAGTTTGCTCACTCTGCAACAACTTCAGACCACCACTAGCCAACCATAATCCAGAAGGAGAAAGGATAGCCAAAGAAATGTTAGAGAAGTCGAAGCTCGGGAATCATGTCAAGTCATTAGTAGAGGAAAACAATTTGATTAGAAAGAGAAATACATACATAAACATAACTGAAGAATCTGAGACCCTTGACAAATTTCCAAAATTATCACTAGATGATCTTCGACAGATTACATTCGGCATATACCAGTTGAAGCAGGTCCAACCTTACACTGCTGAACACATAGCAGATGACGGGCTTTCTTCTATTCTTATATGTAAAGATTTACCGGATTTAGTTCGAGTAAAAATTTAGTCCAGGCATTCAAACAACAACATACACAATTTATGGATACGCAGTATTCACCCGAAAATTCAACCATCACAGGGTGGTTTTGCACATGCAAATCTGGTGCCCGCGTCGTTGGTACCTGTGCCCACGTAGCAAGTGTTTTATGGTATTTAGGGTACCAACGACACATAAACAGAGCTATCCTTAAGGCAAGCATGCTAGACAGGGTCTTGAATGCAGAAGATATACCTGAAACAGACAGTGACAGTTATACAGAGTACTAGGAAGAGGCTCCCTCTTGTTTAAAAGAGGAGTAATATAGCAAATGTGTTCATTTAATTGACTTAACAAAAATACGTGGTACAGTGTATATATAATTTTTGCTTCAAGGGACATTATAATTTATAAAAAATAATAATTTCATTCCTGTCAATTATAAACGTTGAATATTAGCAACATACTATGTGTATTAAGTGAAATCTTGTTCAGATACATTTTCATTACATAAGACACATACTCAAACGACGTCATATATATTATAAAAGATTCTTGTTGCTAAGGAATATAATTAGTTGCTAGGAAATGTACATGCCAAAAGGAAGAGTTCTCTCTGTCTGATTTTATTATAATAGACTACATTTACTTATATACATATGCACAAGTACTTTTGTCGTAATTGCCATAGGTTGTTAATGGGCTATTAATTATCATAATATGCCGCTAGGGAAATCAACACTTGCTAAGGTACATATATGCAATGGAAGATGTTCATTTATGTTATAAATAGATAAACTGTTTGAAAATTCTTTATTTAATCAATGTTTAGCTTTTCAACTATTGTATTATTCTAAAGAATTAAATATAGTCAAATTATTTTGTGTATTATGGCAGCAAAGGCATAAAATCTGTCAAAAATGTTGCTATGTCTTTTGTGTTGCTTAGCAACCTTAATAAAGAGCTAGGGCGGTAAAACATCTTTTTTCTTTAAAGGTAAGTTCAAGAGTTTCTTGGATATAAATATGAACAAAATTGATGAGGGGGCCAAAGTCTGACCTTACCCTATCTTGTCCTTTGAAGGAGCTTGAGGATAAAGGTCTCACTCACAGACTGACTGAGGACAACGTTACCCTGGAGGGCATATTGACCTTATCAGAGTCAATGTCACCAGAGGACTATGTTTTAAATGTGGCCAAGCGCATCCATGACAAGACTTTGAAAGACCAAATGTGGAGCATACTTGTGTGAGAGACGGTCTAATGTTGAGTTTCAAACGCAAATTCTGCAAAATTTGAAAGAGGATTTTAAAGGTAATTCAATTTTGCTGTTTTCTATGTATACAATGTTGTATTCATTACAATAAAAAATAAGGTATACATATATACTGTAGTCTATAAGGATTAATAGGGATAGGAATCAGGTTAGAGTTGATTGATTTATATAAAGAAATCAGAGCGAGGGTATTCAGTCATTTAATTAACAATTACTTTATTGGACGTTTTAGCTCGCCTGATCTGGTCACATTCTACTCGGCTACCGTCTGGAATCCTCACGTTTTCGACTTCTTCTCAAGAAACACCGACCCGATTTTAACTAAACTTGCGACAAAGCATACTTGGATTAAATGAATTTACTTTTATTCAAATGCAGGTCATGTCCTATTTCAAAGGGATATAATTGAGAATTAGATAAAATTTAATTGCTTCTTTCAGGATTTTTTTTTATCAAGAGCTAATAAGCCCTAAGAAGAAGTTTATATGGGGTAGGATAGGGGCACAATGGACGATCAAAGGTTTACATTGGATATATTGTTAAAAATAACTTCAATTTCTTCTTTTTCAAGACCAGCCAAAGCATGATCAGTCATATTTAAATTCAGGAAACTGTAATACATGTAGACGGTTTGGTATATTTCTACTTATCCTGTTTAATTATAGAAAGACTGTCAACTCTTGCAGATTATCACACAACAGTGATAACCAATTAATGGTATATACCTATAGGGGATATTTCACTTTGTTGAAGTTGAACCCGATTCCTAAATATCCATAAGCCATATAAGTCTTCCAATCCCAGATAGCAGTACAAGAGTATATGTATCCTTTGCATTATACACCTAAAAACTCATGGCCGACTTTTAGTTGTTCTAATGTTGTCATTGTTTAAAGTTTATTTCGTTGTTTTCTGTGCATTTTGTGTGTTTGTGTTGATTTGGCTTATGCAAATAACATCACATTTTTCTCCAGTCGTGAATAATTTTATCATGTTCGAGTAAAATAGCAATATTAGAATGGTTAGGCGTACGTCCACACAGGTGGGATCTGTACAGCAAAATACTTCGAACCGTGAAAAAGTCACATAATTATTTTAATTTATAGGGACTCAAGAAATAAAACAAACGGAGAGAAATATTGCAGACAAATGTAAATCCCTTCATTTTACGAGTCCAGTTCAGGTAAAAGTTACCACATTAAGTAAATAGAGAATTGTTACATGCCAAACTTTGTTTGAGATATGTCGTATCAAACACTCAATTAAAAGCTCAGTGGATATTGATTGATTGTATGTTGTTTTACGTCTCATTCGAGAATTTTTCACTCATATAGAGACGTCACCATATACCGGTGAAGTGCTTTAAATTTTGACCTCTATTCAGTACTCAGGGCCGTTTAGCAGTGAGGAATCATTATCGTGTCAACGTCTGCCGTTACACGGGGCCTCGGTTTTTAAGGTCTCATCCGAAGAACCCGCATCTTTCAATTCAAAGTGCCGAGCGCATGGCGAAGGAACAGTTGCTACCCATTTTTTATCGACTTAGTTAAGTCGCTGTCGAGATTCGAACTCACGACCTCCCGATTACGGAGCGAGCGCTCTACCGACTGAGCTACCGTGAATAGTATGAGCTCAGTGGGTCCAAAGGACAAAAAATCTTTTTGCAAAAGTTGATATGATATGTGAAAAATATTTTGACTCGCTGTTCTTTGCTAATTACACATTTGACATTGCAGTTCATCAGATGAATACAAATCAAGAAAATCAGCTTCAAGAAATGAACAGTCTTTAATAAATTTCTGAGTAACTTGTTGAACTGATAAAAAAAAATAAGTTGAACAGAAAAAAAAAATAAATGCACATATATAGATGGTGAAACATGTTAATCGTAAATGCCATCTGTGACATGTAGTGTCATCTGTGGTTAAGGCATAGACCAGAAATCATAACAATAAGAGGCATGTAATGTTTAGGGGCAAGCTGACACATGATACAAAAAAGCATAGGTGATTGCCTAAGTAATTATCAAGAATACAAAGTTTCCCTGTTTTAGAATTAAAAACAAGATAATTCTTCCTCAAAATATCATAGACGAATTCCACCAAAAACATGTATAAACATGTGCTTTACCAACAAATTTTTACCAGTTAGCTCTTACGCTTTTAGAAGAGTTTTATACCTTTGATATGAGAAACAACACTTAAGTGTGAGAAATTTTAATTCAATTATTTCTAGCATCAACGGCAAGGTACATTTTTATCAGAACCAATACCATTACACAACATTCAAAATTTATGAACTGTTAACGTTATGAACTTTAAATAGATATTGGTCAAAGAGTAGAGCACAGACATTCAAAAACCTTGACTTGGTAGATAATAATTGTATAAATCGTGAGACTAGGAACAGTGTGAATTGAATTTCTGTTGGCACGGACACAGCTGCCATTTCTCAATTGTAAGCAGGTAACAGTTATTGGTTGAATTATCTAAAACTTCAACACCTATTTTCCAAACAAATGATTTCTTTTATTTATTTATCATAGTTAGAAAATAATGTTTTTCTTTTCCTATAAAATCATGTAGTTATACATAGTATTTCAATGAATTCAAAAACACCTTTGGTATCATGCGAGTTTTTTGCCATGACGTGGGAACTTGCAATTAAATTGATTCATTTTTCTGTTATGTTCACATGTTAATATCATTATCAGAAATTAGATTCTGTCAATTTTGTAGAGGAAAGGAAAAAAAATAAAGAAAACTTGCCCATTTCTTCAATTAAGTCTGGTTTTATAAATTAAACCAGAAACAATTCTTAAGTTATTCTTTAAGATTCGGTTTTCTTTTACTAATTTTAGAGTCATAAGCTCTAGTCATGGACCCTCGTACAAGTGCCCAGAATGTTATACATTGTGATCTGTGTGAGACTGTTAAAGTACAGATGCACTGTGATACCTGCCTCGTCAACCTGTGTAAGGCCTGTGTTGGAGAACACATCTCTGCTGGAGATGAATCCAAGGATCATAAAGTAGTCAAATACCAGTCCAGGAATTCCACTCCCATCTACCCTGAATGTACCTCCCATGAAAAAGAACGATGTGAGATGTTCTGTAGAAAATGTGACATTTCCGTCTGCGCCAGTTGCCTTTCGTCTGATCAACATATCAGTAATAAATTATCAAAAATCTTAGAAGTTCTGGATGAAAAAAAGGACAAGATAAACAAATACAAAACTGACTTAAATGAAAACGTTAATCCAAAATACCTAGAGATGGCATCTAATGTACAAAACAAAATAAGTGAATTAGAAAAGGAATATGGAGAACTCTTAACATCCATAACAAAACAGGGAGAAGTCCTGCAAAGAGAAATCGACAAACTTGTCAATAAACTTAAAAACCAAATTGACAAAATAAAGAGTTCGCAGTTACAAACGTTACAGAAAATTCTGGATGAAATTAACAGGAAAATGATTGACATAAAACAGGAAATCAATTTATTAGATATTGCAAAAGACTCTAATGACATTTCAAAAATAATCAATTTAAGATCCACTGTTGATCAACATAAAATCTTTCCACAAATACCTGTTTTGTCTGCACCAAAATTTACACCAAAAGCCATTCAAGAGGAAGAACTTTGTTCTCACTTTGGAGATTTGTCTTTAATTCCACTTAAATCAAAAGAGCATGGAAACATAATAAAGACAACAAAAAATAAACGTATAATTAGTTCTCCTCCTTTAGTCAAAGAGAGATTATTAAAAGTTAATGCCCCTCAAAAAAAACTGCGTAATGAACCAGAGCTTTTCGACCAGCGTATTTATCATTTTGGCTACCTTCGAAGAGTTGCCTGGTTGAGTGATGAAAAGATATGGACATGTGATAATAGCTGTACCATGACCCTCTACAGCATCAATCAGGGTTCACCACTCAAGTCAATTAGAACAAGGACAATAAACAGCCTCCCATCAGACATAGCAGTGACAAAAAGTGGAGAACTAGTGTATACTGATATATGTGAGAGAACTGTTAACATTGTGAAGAATGAAAATAAAGAGGAGGTGATTAGATTAAATAACTGGAAACCTCTTGGTATCTGTAGCACTTCCTCTGGTGACCTGCTGGTTACCATGGAAAGTGATGACAACAAACAATCGAAAGTTGTCCGATACTCTGACTCCACGGAAAAACAATCCATTCAGTTCGTTTATAAGGGTACACCTCTCTATTCATCAGATGGTTCTGATAAACTCATATGTGAGAACAGGAACCTTGATATCTGTGTGGCTGACAGCGGAGCTAAAGCAATAGTTGTAGTCAATCAGTTCGGGAAACTGAGATTCAAATATTCTGGACATACTCCTGCTCCATGGAATAGAACACTCAATCCAAGAGGAATCACTACAGACAGTCAGAGTAACATCCTCACAACTGATTATGATAACAACTGTGTCCACATAATAGACCAGAATGGACGATTCCTTCAATTCCTAGAATTTGGATTTTATGCTCTTGGTGGGTTGTGTACAAATTCAGATGACTATCTGTTTCTCATTTCTTGGAAATATTTCTTCAGTTTGTCAAGCTCTCTGGAGAAAATCAAATACCTGCATTAAAATCAACCACTTTATTGGTCATTTACCTGATAATTTGTTCATTAAAGAAAGAAAGCAAAACAAAACATAAATCTGATGTACTTTTTATTTTATCTGTATTCAGATTACTGCAATGGACATGTCAAATGTGTATGTGCTACAAGTAAAATAAAATTTAAATCATAAAGATTTTTTTTTATTTTGTTCAAAGTTTCAAGTAGGTAATGACAATACGACAAGACGTGATATAACAAAGGTATCTGATGAGATTGCAGCTCTACTTGTCAAAAATGAACGGAGGGAGATAAAGCAGGTAAATGAACAGCTGATATTAATAAAAATCCATAGTATGAAATCTATCAATAAATGTATAACTTGCTATAACCACATTAGTTGATATTCTGTGAAGAATAAATCCCTTAATTAAAAGCGTCTTGTCGCAGTTAAAGGTAATTTATGAGTCATATAACCACTGACGGATCAGATGAAATGCGCTTTACTTAAAAGCTAAATCAGCGTTTAAGCATCCAATCAAAGTAACATAGGTATAAATTCACCAGTAACCGAAAAAAGAATCAGGGGCAACAATCTTCAAACGCAGGCGCTGGGTATTTGATCCATTTAGTGGTTATATGACTTAAATAATCCTTACAAAACTACCCTAACCAAATTAAGACTCGTTTAGTTGGATCATACTACTTCTAGGATCAAATGAGACTTCAAAGAGATGAGTAAAAAATGAACAAAGTGAAATCTTAATTTCACTACAAGAAAACAATGACAAGATTCCTCGTATGATTCGAATATAATTCTCTTGAAGATTGTCTAATGATGTTACCTTTGTCATCTAAAAGATAATATACAATAATATACATATTTTAAGTTATTTTATAGTTATGAAACGATTAACGTATGCATGCCAAAAAGACAGGCTCGAACACATACACTTTAACATTCCAGACATTGCACATGTAAACCCCACATAATTTATAGGAAGTGCTATCAAAAACTATACAAACATCAGCAAATTAGAGAAAAAGAAAAAAAAAAACATATTTTCTATAGATGCCGAATGTGCTCAAATATGTCAACAGTCCTCATCTGCTCTTTCTCGCAGTACTGTGTTGGTTCTAGCCAACGTGTTCTTCTTCTGTGACGAGTAAAAATTGACATGCAAAGAGAGTGTACTACAAGGTAGGCAAAAGACTCCATGAAATTAGAATCTGCCGCTTAAAGGGGCATGGACACAGTTGCGAGTCTTACTTTTTAAATTTCTCTGTTTATTTAAAAATGAAACCAGTTAAATAAATTGATTTTACACTGAACTTACATGAATATTCTAAGAATTCGATGTCAACGACATTCTTTTTAACAGCAAGTCAAACATTCTGTTTTTGTAAACAGGGCACGAGCTCTATTTTGTTAATGTTTACGTTTCACCGGTTTTGTTCGATTTATTAAACTCTGCACACATCATTGAGCATTGATTGACTTGTTTTGGCTTTCTCGCATTTCAATCTTATAGTTATCTAGATTATAGTGTTAATATTTTCATTAATAGATAACAAAGTTTCTACTTTTCTGAAGTATTATGGGTAAAATTTAAAAGAAGTTTCTTAATACGCTTTTATCATATCTCTGTGTGAAATGCTATATGAACGTATAAGCGATGATTTTTGAAAAAGAAATATCTGCTATTAAATTATTTCAAGTTTGTTTAATCATTAGTAGGCTTTCAAAAACATTGATTTTCTTGTTTGTGTTCTGATTTTGTTGGGCTTTTTTTTTCATTTGATATTGACTGCCAAGTTCGTGTCAGCAGAGAGTTAAAATACTAAATTTAATTTTTTTAAATAGAAAATTATGAATATAATTCATAGAAGTTTGCATAGTTTCAATATTAATGAACATTTTTGCAAATCAGAAAATGCACAAAACACATACTAAATTATGTTGTTACATGTGTTATGTAATTTTTCATACTTTTGTCGACTGAAAATATCGATAAAATTTATATATATTCCCCCTACTGTACATTTTTTGAACAGTTACCTATTACGTGTTTTTCATTGATAATATAAATATTGATTAAATCAATAGATACAGCAAATTTGTGGTTATTATTCTCATGTTCTTCAGGTACAAGTGTAGGCCGAGGTAAACAATTCCCGTATTTGTTATGACAGCCTACAGATATATTTATCTGCTCTTACTGATATACTTAGATAGATTAAGTAAATTACAACTGCAAAATTAACATTTCAGCAGTTAATGATATTGTACTTCGGTTCTTATGTGCCATGTGCATGGCCGTAGGAACCGGGGGGAGGGGGGGGGGGGTTGGAGGACCGTCCCCCCAATAATTTTTCCGACATATTGATAACTATAGAAAACATAGCTACTATATGCTTGTGCCCCCTCAACAAAAACGTCTGATGACCTTTTTTTTCTTTGCTTGTCAAGGAATTTTTAGTAGTTGATAGTGCCCCATAACTGAAAATTTATGGTTGTGCCCCCCAAACTGAAACTGCTTCCTACAGCCCTGATGTGACATACCCATCTTTTTATGACGTGTGTTCGCATTTGATCAAGCAATCCAGACATGCGTGGCTGATCCTGAAGGTCAAGGTCTTTTCCAGTGCAGTGCAGCTTTACAATCAACATGTAAACGACTTCAGTAATTGATATCAAGAAGTGCAGCATTATCAATTGACCTTAATAAAGAGGAAGTTCTCCTTAACTTACAAAATCAACTCTTAATTCATAAAATTCATCGAACAAAATACTGAATAAGAAAACAATTGCAACAGAAAGGGAACTTAACTTTATGGAGTACATATACTGATATGTGATAACATGAGGATTTGTTATAAACATGAGATACGGACCTGTTATGACATGATACAGATGTACTCACCTGCAATGATAAGAGATATGAACCTGTATTGATATTAGATTCTTACCTCTAATTACATGAGATATTACAAAGTTTTTAAACTTTATTGGAGAATGTTGGTACGAGTTGGCTGTACAAATGCACGAGCTTGCGAGTACATTTGTACATCCAACGAGTGCCAATATTCACCTATATAAGTTCAATAACTCCTTTATTATATAGCTAAAACGCTAAAACATCTCCCATTGATTTATATTAATTATTTCAATTAAAGAACTCAAATTAAAAAGAATATTCAGTATCTGTATTTACATTAACATCTGTCCTGTAAGTGTTCAATATCACATCATTCCAATGACCCTACCAAGCGTTGTGATTTGCTTATTAAGGTTTTATTGAGGCTAATGCGTAGTAAATTATTAATTAATAATTTCAATTTTGCGTGAAAATAAACATATCTTACCTAGCTAGCACTACCTATCATAAATTTGCCTTTGAGCGGTTGACCAGAGGACATATTTTATTTAAAACGGAGCATTCGATATTGAATGCTAGTATTCGGAATGTTTCGGGCATACTCATATTCGTAATACAAACTCAGCGTTCAATAAAATAAAGATACTGAACGCTAAAATTCTCTAGACGTTTAGTAGTTTTTTATTATAGATTTTTAATTAGCTATATAATAATATACAATTATGAACTTCAGTGTAGGTTGATAAGTGGTTATAAGGACTCATGTCAAGTGATATTGACCGAAGATACAGAAAGTGATAACGACCGAGCTTGCGAGGTCGCTATCATTTTCTGTGTAAGAGGTCAATATCACTTGACATGGGCCCTTATAACCACATATTGACCGTTCACTGAAGTCCATAGTAGTTTTATTATATAATCACTCAAAATGAATAATGTGACACAGTCCTGACTGAACAAACTTGGCTATGATTACGTCACAATGGTAAAGACATGGTTCTTATATCATAACGTCACGTTCTACGTAACGATGGTGCAGCCGAACGGTGAGTCGTGCAATATCAAATTTCTCCGGACGCGCTTTCGCGTCAATATTACAAAAGGACGAATATCACTTGACCTCCTTTCAGCCAATGAAAATTACGAATATAAACATCTTATATAATGTGGACCTATATAAATCTGTAATATGATGAGATACTGACCTATAATGATAAACAGTCGTATTCATCTTCAGTTGAGGTTTTGTTCTTTAAGATTTCTTCTTAAGACTCAAACATAGGTGTCACTGATGGCTTCATCGTGTCCCCTGTCGATAGTCGAACATTTCTGAAGACCTTACAAAGAAATGCGACGAATCCGAGGTAACGTTTGTTGTTTGAAGATTGCATCTCTTCTTTACCTGTAAAAAAATTAACAGCAGTAGGTCAACCTTTAAACTATCAATGTCTCCTTCTGTAAAAAAATCACACCGTGTATATCATGACATGCGCGGTGTATACTCCGTTGTGCACGGCGTGTATGTTTTTGTCAATGTTTTTTTTCAGTTTATGGATAAATTTCACCAAAAGCATATGCCTACGGAAGAAAGCATTATTTTAAGAGTATATGGATACTTATGAATCCATTGTACACTCTCTAGTTTTATCAAACACAACACAATTCAAAAACAAGAGCAAGATTAATTGACGTTTATATATTGTGTTTTTGATGAGATATCAGAACAAAGCTTTGCTTTATTATCACTTTCGTTTTACTGTTAAACACATGTTACTTATCTTAATGTATGTATTGACGAAAAATCAATGTTGGCCTTGGGTATGCAACATGTTGGAAATGTAATCTAATCACAGTGTTTGTAATATGTTTCACATGGCGAAATTGTTAAATTTAAACGAGTTGTCCTGAAGAGGGGACAAATTACCCTGGATGCAGGGGGAGGGGGTCATTTGGGGGCGATTTCATGATTACATAGATTTCGATCCCTGTGCCATCTTACGTAATTCAGGTATCGTTCGTTCTTTGCACACCATCCAGCACCAATTCTGTTTATGACTGTCGATGATCGTTTTTTTAATTGGGTGTTGAATGTTTAAAGCTAGCTTCTTTTGTACTTCAGTATGCTTTTGTAAGTTACTTTTTGATTAGGCATTAAATGCTTTTTTAACACTTTCTCTCGTTTACACACCTGCATGTATAAAAGTTTCAATGATATTTCGCACTAACATTTGCAAGAAAAAAAGAGGGTATACACCCTGGGTACAACAGATTGGATACATCCCAAACACAAGATTGATTTTTCGTCAGTATCTTTTAATACGAACTACTTAATTTACAGACAATTAATACATAAATTTATATAAGTATCATGTATTTAATAGTAATTTGAAAGTGTTGATAAAGCAAAGCTTTTTTCAGATATTTGATCTTAAACACAATGTAGCGTTAATCTTGCTCTAATCTTCAGAACTGTGTTGAGATGTTTGATAAAACTAGAAAGTGTAAAATGGATTCATTGGTATTCATAAACTCATAACATAATGCTTTCTTCCGTAAGTATTTGCATCCATAAATTGAGAACTTGGACAAAAACGTACTTCAACCCCCTTTGTATCGCTTCGAAAGTATACATCCCGTGCACAACGATGTTCCCTACCAAAAAATACTATCGTTAACTATAGTTAACTATAGTTTACTATAGTAAATCAAAATGTCAAAGTGATCACTTTAGAAAATCAAAGTTTTCAAAGTGATTACAATAGTAAATCAAAGTGACATAGTTATCACTAAAGAAAATCAAAGTGTCAAAGTTATCACTATAGTAAATCAAAGTTTTCATAGTGTCAAATTTATCACTATAGTTAACTATAGTTAACTATAGTATTTTTCGTTAGGGTTTACACTCTGTATGTTGGGATATACATGGTGAATCAGGTGAGGTTATGGGATATTTGTTTGTTTGTTTGTTTATTGTTTAACGTCCCTCTGGAGAATTTTTCACTCATATGGATACGCCACCACTTGCCGGTGGAGAGCTACAAATTTTGACCTATTCTCGGCACTTAGGGCCATTGAGCAGTGAGGGATCTTTTTCTTGCCAGCACCTACTGCGACACGGGACCTCGGTTTATACGGTCTCATCCGAAGGACCGGTCCCCAAGTCCTACAGTGGGATTCAAACCTAAGACGTAGGGATCAACTCCTTACTCCGCGACTCTGGAGCGAACGCCCTAACCACTGCGCCACGCGGGCGCTAGGTTTTGGGATATAAAATACTAATTTTGTTGTTGGTGCAAGTATCTTATTTAACTTATCTGCGCTTAAGATTTTACTTTTCAGAGATTTTTCAATTTTTATCATTTTTTGATTTCCTCAATATACTTAATAAATACGTGTATGCATATTACTTTTTTAAGCCCAATTAATCAACTGCTTATAATATGATATATAACCATTGCTCTAATTTATGAATCTGGCAACTGCCGATTGCAGTTGCCATTCTAATTAATCTTCAAAGACTAAAGAATATTAGTTATGTGTTTTTAATCCACGCGGCAAGCAAAAACAAATACAAACTATAAATATGATGTACCTTTAAAATCCTCTTGCACATATCGCAGAATAACATTTCTGATCTTTGCCGCTTGAACCTGGACATTAGAAAGTCTGTCACAAATAAAGGCTCCGGAATTGGCAATCTCTAGGTCTTTTAAAGTCTTTCATATATGCTTTTGGCTCTATGTTCGTCACAAGGTCCTCTGTTGATATTGATTTTGATATGGTCAAGATATCCTCTAGGTTGTCCTTAGTGAGATTGAGGGTCAACCCCTTTAAATAGTACTCAACTTCTTGTATGGTGCCCCTAGCTGGTGGGGATACCCCACTCTATATGAAATAAACTACACATGTGGTTTTCTTATTCAGACTTCAAAATATGCTATAATTACCAAAATAAGACAAATTCAGAACATCTTACCCTTAAGACTAATAACTCAGAAAACATCTTCTGATGATAACTGTAACAGTAAATCAAATAGCCGTAGAAAAGAACTTCAACTTTTTTGGTATTTATTTTACCTTATTTCAAATTTTTGAGCATTACAATATTGTTCATCCATCAAGTTTATCTGAAACAAAAAATGAATTTGAATATAATCACTTTTAGTGATTTTTATTGATTGCATTAATTAGTCAACCGTCTACTGATCAAGAGACTTTATAAATTTGCAATGAGACTGGATTGTCTCAGAGATGGACATGCTGGGAAAAGTCTAGGAGGAATTTATTATTTTCTGTTGCAGATATACCATATTAATACTTTTATGAAATAGCAATATCTACAAAAAGATAGGTAATCAGAGATTACAGAGTTCACCTCAACGAATCGCAACACTGTTAAGGCGAACTATGAAGAAATCAATGGAATATAGACGTGCACAAATAGATATCTTTTAAAACTGAATTTATTTTTTTATAGCTATTATATTATCACATGATTTTAATTTTAACTGAAATAACATTGTATATTCCATTCTGTATTGAATTTGGCCTTATTTGATATTCATGTGATGAATGCATAAAATGTGTTCTGCTTGGAGATCATAAACAATTTCAGTATCGCAAGGGCATATCCTAGTTCAAGTAAATATTTAAGTAATAAACTGTCTCTACATACGAGGGGCATTTCAAAAGTTCTGGCAATTGGTATATAAAATTTTAACTACGTTACGGATTAAAATGACTCTGATACCACTGTAAAGCTTAGGCAAATATCATTAGTAGTGACGTCATTTTACATTCAAAATGACGTATAGGTCTGCTAAAATGACGTCATAATTAGGTATACTCTGTATACTGGGCGTAAAAATGACTGATAAGGAGAACAATTTTTTTGTTGAGCAAAGAGCGTATTGCAAAAATCGCTCATTGCTTGGCTTTACGGCAACAGAAATAAAAGCCGATTTAGATGTAGTATATAGAGAGCATGCTTTTTAATATCGAGCAATAGCAAGATGGGTAGTTCAATTTAAAGAGGGTAGAAAATCAATTGAAGATGACCCCCGTTCGGGGCGTCCAGTTTGTGCATATTGCGAAAAAGAAATCGTCACTGTTCAAAATACGATAGCTGATGATGCCAGATATACAGTTGAGGAAATAGCAGACTTAACTAACATTAATTTGTCAGCAATGTTTCGTATTTTAAAGGAAAACTTAAAGCTAAGAAAGTCTGTGCTAGATGGGTGCCACATCTTCTCTCGGAAGAGCAAAAGCGCATCCGGGTAGAAATGGCTTCACAGTTACTAACAATTTATGAAGATTGTGACGAAAGGCGAATAAATGAGATTGTAACTGGTGATGAAACATGGATATATTTTTTTGAACCGGAAACTAAGCTCAATAATAAAGTTTGGATCGGTGAAAATGATACAAGGCCTCAAATTGCACGCAGAAAACTCCAGATAGTTAATAAATAATCGCACTAAACAAATGTTTCATATTGGTATTTATGGCCTATCTTACATCTGTAAATTACATCCTGTTTAATAATGAAATGCATTTTTCCTCGTGAAAAAATTACTTGAACCGCCTCTCACTGCACATAAAATGCGCCAAATTTTACCATGATGACGTCATGTAGACAAGTGCGATCAATGACTAGTTTATGTTTATTTAACTACCGACAACACATGATGCAATGATGTTTTGATGTAGTTCATTACTTTTATACAGTTTAAAATCGAAAATTATTTCATTTTCAGGTTTTGTGAGGAATTGCTATTTTTGTGCGATGTCACAGTATACATTTCCCGCATGAATTAGGCGGCGCTTCCTTTATGCAACCTTCAATGTGCTGCATGCGATGCTTACTAAGTAAGGCAAAGTCCCAACTAAACTAATATTCTAGTATTGTGCATCCCTACATGCAACATTTATGCAAATTTGGTCTGATAGGGCTTACAGTTTCAGGAAACGGACTTATCTAAAATCTTTAAACTAGTCTCTCATCTAAAACTGTAAATCAATTCCAGCATCCGAGGCAAGTTTGAGAGTGTTCTTCCCTTGTTGTACCATCCAAGCAAGTCTGGTTCAGACAGGCCTCATAGTTCTTGGTAATGGACCTGCTTCAGAAACTTTAACCTTGTCACTCATCTGGAAGATCATTAAATGCAGGTCAAATCCAGCAACTCGGTTAGTGTGTATCCATGCAAGTTTGGTTCAGGTTGGTCTTAAAGTTTCTTGGTTATAGACCTTCTCCAAAAATTTAAATCTGTTAACTCATCTGGAAAATGTAGGCAAAATCCCGCACTTAAAGCTACTCTGGTAGTGTGCACTTCAGTTTGGCCTAACAATAAGTACAAAAAACGTCAGTCAGCGTTTGACTTAATGATAGATTGTATTTGCTGACAAGGTTATTGTATCGACCATAGAATAGAACTTGCCTGTTTGCTCTGATGCCAGAATTGATTAATTTCTTTTACATATATGCGATACCCACTTACAGTTTTTAAAAATAATTTTAATGATTTCATCAAATTTAAAAGAAGTAGCTTGTATAATGAGATTATCGCTGTAGGTTTCTACATATTTAGTTAACTTAGGAACAACCTTCCAAATACAGTGCACCAATATTCAATATGTTTTTCACTACCTTCATTAGTTTAAGTACCTTGATTTATTTAATGCACATAAATCATGCAGTGGGTTGCATGATTTAAAGTTTGACACAAAGATTAAGAGGAAAAAATGTGTACATATGTACTAACAGATAGTAATAGCAAACAATTGACTACTGAGCTCCGATATATATTACCTGTATCTTTCTTGATAGGTCAGTTTGTAAAGCACCTGACAGGTAGATAACACGACCGTGTCATATGAGTAGAACATAGAGACACAGACTTCATGGTTTTGGTCAGCAAGGACGGCACGTGGGACATTCAGGTAGTTTTTAGATTGTAATATTTTCATACAGTTTCACCATACCTGTTCTTGTATTCTTGATTTAAAAAAATTACTGGATAGAGTTAATAGAGTTCTTGGTTTTTGGCTTTAAAAAAAGTTACTGGATGGGACAATATATTTTTACTGAGAACTAGAAGCAATTATTCTGCGAACTGTTCTAAAATCTGAGATGTCTTATTGAAACATCATTTTCTAATCAATATATAAGGGTGCTAGTCTAAATTCTTCCTTTCAACACTACTTTCTTTCAGTTTTGACATTTAAACATGTATGTGACTTTTCTCTTAAATTTCAAATCTCCACTTTTCAGTTAAATGAATATATCTAGTTCACAATGACAATTGTTTGCAGTTTCTGTTTCCATGTAAAACTCGTGAACGCTGACTGAACATGAATAAAACCTGCCACTAATTCTCTTTAAAATAATAATGTTCAAGGGCCTTTGGGAGAGTGGGGGTGGTTTATGCTGATGGGAACATGGGCAATCACTGGTTCGGTTACAATACATGTTCACATCATTGCAAATACATGTACATGTCACATTATGACAAATCTTTTAATTCTTTATGGTTTATGTAAAACATGTACATGCATATTATACAGTTAAGTATATCATTGATGATGTAAGCATATTTTTAGTTCCCCTAGGCCAGGACTTTTTCCCAAGGCGAAGCTTGAGATCTGAATTTAGAAAAATGAATCAGTACATGTATGTATTAGTAAATACGGTAAAACCTCGTTATCTCGAACTCGGTTGGACGGATGAAAAAATTAGAGATATCCGGGGAGTCGAGATTTCATGGGTAAAAAAAACTTAAAGAATAAGTGGTTCGGACTTACAGATCACTTCGACATATCCATGATATTCGAGATATCAGTGTTCGAGATACAGAGGTTCATCTGTATATATTAAGCTCGGATAAAACAAGCAATACATATACTTTCCAGAGCAATAACGCAGGCAAGTACTAGTAGTACGGACAGAATAAAAGTAACGTAAAAAATGCATGGCAGCTCATTGCAGAGTGAATAATTCTTGTCCTCGAAGAAAGTGTGCTATACTGAGGTGTAGTCCCTCTTGACTGTGTTTTAGTTACAATGGAATTTACGATCTGCTTTCTCTTTAGTATCTTTTATATCAAGAATGAATTTGCCTGAAAGATAAATAATTGAAGGAAAATACATAAGCCCCCATAATACATATAGTGTTTGAAAAGGCAATAATGTAAAACTATAAAAGTGGGGCACCAAGTGCATAATTCGAACTACGACTCTGAAAAAAAAATGTATTTGCAGTGTTAATACTCAGTTGTTATACCAATCTAACTATTCTGAACCAGGTTGTAAACAACAGGTTTTCTTATTTTTGTAGGTTTTTCTTTTAATTTCGATCTTAGTGCGGGGATGACCTTAAAAAAAATCTTGCATTATTCCTTACAACACTACCTATCAAAATATCATGTTTTTTTTTTTTTTTTTTAGATTCAAGTCTTCTCTGAATGATTTCTAGGCCAAAATTCATGCAAAAATCGGTGGTTTAACTTTGGAGCTTAATTTTAAAGTTGTAAATAATAAATTTTAAGTTCAAAATACAAATTGGAAAAATTAGACATACATACGGTAGAAAACAACTAATGAACATTGATTTTTAAATGAAGTTTTCCCGGAAAACTGATCTCTCCAATAGATAGAATCCTTTGAAATTGTGAATACATCCTTTCAAAGCAGATATTGCCTCACTTGACTAATGCATGGCAAAACAAGAGTTAGTTCATACACAACAATTTCTAGGGAGTTATTCACATGTTACAATTTGATTTTAAATATGGAAAAATCAATAAAGGTTTTAGTAATTATTTGTTTAAAAAACATAATTAAAATATTGCTAAAGAAATCGGCATATCCTCAAAAAATATATTTGAATAGTACAACATAGTCTTACCAATAGCAATTAAATTTTAAATTCAAGTTGGTACATTGAACATTTGAAACCCATTTTTAACGACTAAATCTCTCCAATTTCCATGTGGAAAGAGATATTCTCAACTTTATATGAATAAAAAATTCTAATCTTTTTTTTTTTACAATTCATAGCAAGTAGTGCAAAACATGAACCTTTATAAAAGCATCTATTATTTGATGCCTTGTGTACAAGTTTAAATTGTTTTTAAAAAATAAATATAAAACTTTACTATTTTAAGAGCCACCAGAGCTAGTTATGGACCCCCGTACCACTTCCCAGGACGTGATTCGATGTGACCTGTGTGATACTGCTATAGTACAGATGTACTGCGATGTATGCCTTATTAATCTTTGCAAGTCCTGTGTGGGAGAACATATCTCTGATGAATCCAATGATCACCAAGTGGCTAAATTTCAGTGTAGGAAAACCATTCCCCTTTACCCTGTATGTGCCTCCCATGAAAAAGAACAATGTGAGATGTACTGTAAACACTGTGACATTCCTGTCTGCCTCACTTGCCTGGCATCTGATGAACATCTCGGTCATAAGTTATCAAAAATCTTGCATGCTCTGGGTGAAAAAAAAGACTTGATCAGAAAAGAGCAAACTGAATTGAAGGAAACAATATATCCCACCTACCAAAACATCGCAGCTGATGTACAAAACAGAATGTGTCAGTTAGAGAAGGAATATGGAGAGATCTCAACAACCATTACAAAACATGGAGAGGACTGGCACAGAAAAATTGACAAACTTGTCAGAAAACTTAAAACCCAAATTGATGAAATGAAGGCCTCACAGCTACAAACTTTAAAAAAATATCTGGAAGAAATTAAAAAGAAAATTGTTGACATTAAAGATGTAATTGATTCACTTGATATTGCAGCTAACTCTAAGAACATTTCAATACCATTAAGTGTAAAATCCAGGTTAAATCAGTATGAAAGTCTTCCACAAATACATATTCTGTCTGTACCTAATTTCACTCCAGGAACAACGAAAGGGGAAGAACTGAGTAAACTCTTTGGGCATTTTTCATCAATTTTCCTTAAATCAGAGGAGCATGAATACGGTATAAAGACAACTCAAAAATCACCAAAAGTTGAGTCTTCGTTTGTCGAGAAAATATCACCAGATATTGGAAGCCGATTACCAGTAAAAAAGCTACTTGAGACACCAATGATTGTCGTTAAAAATATTTCATATTCATGCCGCCCTCGAAATGTTGCCCATTTAAGAAATGAAAAGATCTGGGTATGTGGAGGAAGCAGTACCTTGGCACTTTACAATCTTAATCAGTACTCATCATTGTTCAATTTCAATCTGGACTCAATATCCCGCAATATTTGTAAGGGCTCACCACTAAAGACAATCACAACAAAGTCAGGAAACGGGCCAGCAGACATAGCAGTGTCAAGAAATGGATATCTTATTTACACTGATTACAAGGACAAAACTGTCAACATTGTGAAGAATGAGGGCATAGAGGAGGTGATAAGACTACAGAACTGGGGACCTAGAGGTGTTTGTAGTACCTTCTCTGGTGAGCTGCTGATTACCATGGAAAGTGAGGACAACAAACAATCAAAAGTTGTCCGATACTCTGATTCCACAGAAAAACAATCCATACAGTTTGATGATGAAGGTGCACCTCTCTACTCATCTGGTGGTTCTGATAAACGCATTTGTGAAAACAGAAACCTGGATATTTGTGTGGCTGACTGTGGAGCTAAAGCAGTAGTGGTTGTCAATCAGGCCGGGAATCTGAGATTCGGATATACTGGACATACTCCTGCTCCAAAGAATAAACCATTCAATCCTACGGGAATTACTACAGACAGTCAGGGTCACATCCTTATAAGTGATGATAACAATGACTGTGTCCACATCATAAATGAGGATGGACAGTTCCTAAATTACATAAGCTGTAATAGCATTATTACGCTATGTGGGCTGTGTACTGATGCAGATGACAATTTGTTTCTTATTGGTTTCAGAGTATTGCAATTCATCATCATTTCAAGTTGTGTGAAGAAAATCAAATACCTGGAGTGAGATCAATCACTTTATTGGTTCTATTTACCTGAAACATCTGTAAACCTAAAGAAAACTAAATAAAACTTGTAACAAATGTACTTCTTATTTTGAGTAAGTTTGGGTGAAATTACGCGGGTATATTAAGGCTGCACTCAGATATCCTACTTGCCAATAGAGTATGCGTCATAGTAAGCTGTGTGAAGTGAACTTTAGGAAAAAGTCTAGATTCGCAGAAAAATGATCTGGGTACTGCCTTAATATACCTGCGGTCGCCCGCGTGGTGCAGTGGTTAGAGCGTCTGCTCTAGAGTTGCGAAGTAAGGAGTTGATCCTTACGTCGCGGGTTCGAATCCCACTGTGGGACGTGGAGACCGGTCCTTCGGATGAGACCGTATAAACCGAGGTTCCGTGTCGCAGTAGGTGCTGGCACGAAAAAGATCCCTCACTGCTCAATGGCCGTAAGTGCCGAGTATAGGACAAAATTTGCAGCTCTCCACCGGAAGTGGTGGCGTCTCCATATGAGTGAAAAATTCTCGAGAGGGACGTTAAACAACATACAAACAAACAAATAATATACCTGCGTTTGGTTGGTACTAAAGGTAACTTAAATATGTAAAATATTCACTGGAGATTTATACACTGACATTGGCAGTAATGGTTTTACTTTTTGCTATTATTTGTCTTTTTTCCATTTATTCATTAATTAATTTAAAACAAACTTCCACTGTTGATTATGATTCCAGACCTGCCTACCTTTTTTATTGCAAAGGTGTTATCTTAATCTTAACTTCTGTCGAATTTCAGTCATAGATGAATTTTTTGTTGTTTAAGTGTAATTGTCAATCATCTAAATCAAACTCTATCTATAATTTAAAATGATAGACATAAAAGCTATTTCCAAATCATTTATAAGATTAAATTTTCTTTGTCTAACAATTAAAGAATAAGGTCGTAAACAAACTCCACTCTTAATGAGGTATTTGTTGAAGAGCTGCTGCTAGCACATCACAATTACTTTAATCTGCTGATGGTATTAAAAGCAAACACCTTTAAAGATATATGTATTTAAATGAATGATGTGTTGCATTTGCTTTTTATTCTTAATTTTCGGCATCTATAGTATTAAGATTTGGAATCCATCTAAGTTACAATAATCATTTTCTGTATTGAGCTTTAAGTTACTGTAGCCCCTTTGATAGATTAAGCGTTTAAAAAAGATCTATATTAGTAGGCAGTACTTAAAAGTACATTAAAAATTCCTAAATAACACGTCGCCGCGTGCTGCAGTGGTTAGAGCTTCTGCTTTAGAGTCGCAGAGCTGTGAAGACTGTGCCTTCGGATGAGACCGTATAAACCGAGGTCCCGTGTCGCAGTAGGTGTTGGCACGAAAATGATCCATGACTGCTCAATGGCCCTGAGTGCCAAGTATAGGTATAAATTTGCAGCCCTCCGGCAAGTGGGGGCCTCTCCATATGAGTGAAAAATTCTCGAGAGGGACTTTAAACCCTACAAAAGAAAAACAAACGAAATAACATTAATTTAAGCAGGGTATTTTAAAAATATAAAATTGATATATATGGCGTTAAACAACATACAATCAATCAACCATAATTTAGTGATAAGCTAATTCAAAAAATGTGTGTCCCTCTCTTAAGGAAAAAAGAAAAGGGAAGAAAAATTGGAAATTGCAAATAATTGCAAATGGAGAAAGAAATATGGTCAACTTTTACCTTTCGATCTTTATGTCAAAAGGAGTCCTTTTAACCCTTTAACCCCCAGAGACGCATTTGGACGCATTTTTAGCATCACAGATATTTAACTGTTGGCGTTTTCTAAATATTCGGGTTACATCAAAACAATTGATATTCTATGAAACCAGAGAAGAAACTAAACAATTTTTTTACTCAAAGTTTTTCTGTGCGATGTTAGGAAATTATCATAAACTTGAATTGAATATTGCATATCATTGCAGGAAGTTGATAAAACCACGCATAAATCACTGATTTTGTGCTATTTTCTGTTGGCTTTATCTTAATTACAAACACAATAAAAAAAATGAATGCCATAACCTGAAAGCTGGGAATTTTCCCTACATTTTTTATTCCGATCATTATAAGGTACTTGCATCCGTTACAGAGATATATGTCGTTGAATATTAGAACTTTTACGAGTAAAACACACAAAATGCCCTATGACGTCATTTGACGTTTTGAGTGTACAATGAAATCGTTTATGAGCTCAGTGGTCACCCGCGTGGCGCAGTGGTTAGAGCATCTGCTCTAGAATCGCGAAGTAAGGAGTGGATCCTTACGTCGCGGGTTCGAATCCCACTGTGGGACGTGGAGACCGGTCCTTCGGATGAGACCGTATAAACCGAGGTCCCGTGTCGCAGTAGGTGCTGGCACGAAAAAGATCCCTCACTGCTCAATGGCCTTAAGTGCCGAGTATAGGACAACATTTTCCCCTCTCCATCGGCAAGTGGTTGCGTCTCAATATGAGTGAAAAATTCTCGAGAGGGACTTAAACAACATACAAACAAACAAACATGAGCTCAGTGTAAAACAATCTGGTTCTTCTGATATATGGAACAGATTTATTTTTTTAAAAAAATGAATTATTTGTAAAGAGGAGTTGATGTACGACACGTTTTGATCCATAAACATGTAATAAAAGGATTTTTCCATAGCTTTGGGAGATATATTATATACATGTAGTAATAGTCTTTGGCCCAACGCCCCGATTGCGTGTACCCATTGTATCAGAAATCCCTGTCGAATTTTGTGTCATACCTACATGTAGTAGAAATAATTAATCAAAGAATTAAATATTATCCATACCATTTTCCTAATCTTCAGATTTATTATTAAGAGTGAAAAAAATATATATAAATCTTTTTTCTAGTACTTGATGTACTTTGAAAGGAAAAGTGCATTTTTATTACATCTTTGTAGTAAGTTTGGTTGAAATTGGCCCGATGGTTCTTGAGAAGAGGTCGAAAATGTGTAAAGTTTACGGACTAAAGACGACAGACGGACGCCGGACACTCTTTGATAAGAAAAGCGCACTTGATGATTGATTGATTGATTGTATGTTGTTTTACGTCCCATTCGAGAATTTTTCACTCATATAGAGACGTCGCCATATACCAGTAAAGGGCTTCAAAGTTTGACCTTTACTCGGCAATCAGGGCCATTGAGCAGTGAGGGATCTTTATCGTGCCAACGCCTACCATGACAAGGGGCCTCAGTTTTTAAGGTCTCATCCGAAGGACCCACAACTTTCACTTCAGAGTGCAGAGAACCCGACGAAGGAACAGTTTCTACCCATTTTTTTATCGACTTAGGTCAGTCGTTGCCGAGATTCGAACTCACGACCTCCCGATCACGGAGCGAGCGCTCTACCGGCTGAGCTACCGTGAACAGTAAAAGCTCACTTGAGCCTTCGGCTCAGGTTAGCTAAAAATTACAATATGACAAGTCGTCATATTGTAATTTGTTGTATTTACTTTCCCCCGGTAAATTCAAAAATTACAATGTGACAATACATTTGTAATATAATTCAATCACTAGTGAACTCTTGTTTGCAATAAAGAAAAAGTAATGGCAAAATTGTCATTTTTTACTGAATAAAGGCGTGTAAAATGTAGGCTGGAATCGAGAGTTAGTGTGTGTAGTTCTTTGCCATACTCTCCCCATGGCCATCTTTTAAAACTTAATAATGAACTAGTGATTTTGTATGTTCGAGTACATATCTGGGTGTTGTGAATCATCAGATGCAGGTCTCTGGAACCAGGCAAGTAATTTTAATGGTAAAACTCTACTGAAGGAAACGGGTGCCCATTAAATGTAAAAAAAAAATGACTTGGCATTGTTTCTTCTAAAACATATGGGTTTTCCAAAAAGAAGAAAAAAACGGGTATTTAAGGCGAAATATTTTCTTGCATGATTCCGAGGACATCAAATCAACATTAAACAAACAAATAAGAGACAATGTTCAGCAAAATCCCTCCTCCTCTCACTTCCACCAACGTTTTGTAGATGTCAATTTTTGTAACGTCGATATTTGTAATTTTAATGTGCACCATGACGTTGAATATAGTATACCCGTGTTTTATTAGGAAGTCACATTCTCAAAATTACTATTTTTGTAACAATGGCAACAGTGTTCATTGAAATAAAAATACTAAAATAAAGAATTGTGTATCTTAGTATACTCTCCGTGTGTACCAAATTTTGAAGTCAGGCAAAAACTGTAGGAGGGAAAGCGATTTGAAAATTGCTTATAATTACGACAATCAGACAGCTGTAAAGCCAAAGTCTTAAGGATGACGGACATTGTGTGATTGTATAAACTCTTCCTATCAAATGAAATTGACCAGTATAACTAAAAACTAATTGACTGCATGCTTTGTTTTAATAGTATCACTAAATCCTCTGTGATGGAAACATTATATGTAAATTTGTTTGTATTTCTGGGATGAAAAGGGCCAAAAAAAAAAAAAAAAAAAAAAAAACATATTTTGGTAATTATGGGTCTCATTCGTTGCCATGGCAACCACGATGTCATTTTACTCTGCATAATTAAAAACTTTAAGATTTTATCTGTCAGAAAATGTATAGGTTACTTTATGCAAAAGTGGCTAGAAAATGTTAAAATTTCAATTTGAAGTAAAAGAAATTCATGGTCAAAAGTTTCATTACAAAAACTAACAGAAAAACTAGAATTATTATCTGAAAACTATATTTGTCTATATTTCTGACCTTGACCTTTGACCTTTTGTCCACAAAATCAATATGGGGTTTTAAGGCCATAAGGAGTGATATAAAATTTCAATGCAAAATGTCATAGGTTTTTTTAAAAATATAATTTGAAAAAATAATGTTTCAGAGACAAAATGTATGAATTTATAACCTTGGCCTCTGAACTTTTTACCATAAAAGGCCAAATGGAGTGGTGAATTATAATTACATTTCAAAAGCTCAAAGACTTTTTAAGATAACAGGAAAGTGCTATGTAAATACAAACAATGCATGGATTTACAGGGGCGTTTTTTGAAAGGGGGTTCCGGCCAACAAGACCATAAACTGAGAAATGACTTAGGTAAAAAATTTGATTTTTAATATGTTGAGTTTTATTTCATGCATTTGCTTAAAATTTTGCGATTTGATATAACATTCAAATTCAGATATATGATGAAAATTTGTTTCATTCTAAAAATTATTTCAAAACATTAATTGGTTTAAAATTTTGACTCTAGTCTGTTCTCATGTTTGATAAAATTACATCAGAATTGAGGGAAGTCGGTAAAATATCCTCCTTTGGCACCGCCTTGTGAACTCCCATGTAGGTGTACGAATCAAAATTAATGCTAATCTTAAAAGAACAGTAATTATTTTTAATTGCAAAGTATCACAATTTTGACTGTGTTTTTTTTAAACAAGGGGCCCTCATCGTTCTTATCTTTTTTTAAGCTTAAGAGTGTGGGTGGTTGGAACCCTGGAGTGAGGTTGTGAAGGTACAAGGGGAAAAGCAAATACGCAAGACTCTATCTAGTGAGCAGAAAGGGCACATAACTACTTGTTTTAATCAAACATACTATAAACGTAAAATACCTATTACAGAACAAAATTTCTCTTTGTCTTTATCTCTGCAAAAATAATGGAGGGGTCCAACTCCTATCTGGATCCGCCAATGATTTATGACCTAGACTTGTTTTTCTTTTCCTCAAAATCGATTCTGGTCTTCTTTACGTCATAGAGAGTGTTTAAAATATTTCATTTTATTGAAGAAAGCTCAAAGGAAACTAAAGCTACCTTCTGGAAAACAGTATACATTTATTGCATGATTGTGAGGGAAATATGAAGATTTATCCAACCAAGAAAAATTATATTCCCCGAGGGCTTCGTCCGAGGGGAATATATTTCTTGGCTGAATAAATCTTCATGTTTTCCGAACATTCATGCAATAATTTTTTTATTATTTAGAAACAAGCAAAAACTTTAAAAATAAACATAAACTTTCACATTCACTCTTTAATTCACTCTTAATTTTAACATAATGTTACTGAAACAATTTAAAGAAGCCGTGAAGTGAACCAGGCTATTGTGACGTCTACTACTCTCGGGAGTTTCATTCACCAAACGCCAACTATTGCGGGAAAATGCACTAGGTCTCTAAGGAGGTTGAATATGATGAAAAGCATGATGGCGACAGGGAAAGATGAAGTTTTATGGTCTTGTCACGCGATAATCTAGACCTAATCAGATAACGCGTTGTATAGAATAATAATAATATGTATACATGTAATAATATTTGTTATGTATGAAGTTTTACCTTGACTTTTTGACCTAAAAAAATCACTACGGATCTTAATTTCGTAGGAGTTGTAAATAAGAATATGCATGTTTCTTTTGTCTTTGGTAATGCAGTCTTGCTGATTTTTTTTCAAAACTAAATGTAAGAATACATAAAGCTTGAATGCTTCATATTTTTTTCATCAAAATGTGCTGAAACAAAAGTTATCCAAGAGTTTGACGTCCATACATGTTAGTGAATGTACAAGACATTAATTGGAGTTGCATGATTTTTATTTACAGACACATATACAGATATTGATCAAAGGACCATGGACTTGGAACTGCTATTTCATCTGAAACAGGTAATCTATACATGTAGCGAAGAGCTGCGAAAGATAATATTGTTCTGCTGTCTAGCTCCAAGCCAATTTTCAAAAGTTAACATGTTTGAATGATTTTTCATATATATATATATATATATATATATATATATATAGATATAGATATAGATATAGATATATAGATATTTAGATATTTATGAGAATTTTCATAAAACAAAACTAATTTGGTAAACAAAGAGAGATAACTCTATAATTTTGGTATAACGAGCGTTTTCCAATATAGAAATCAATGGAAAAGGAAAATATTTTTAAAACATCCCCCAAATCTTTAAACAAAAATATTTTTTAAGCTATAATGAATTGTTATTTTACAAATTCATTACAAGCTATTTTTTTTCACACGGGAAGGGCATATGTTTACTCCAGAAATAGTCATTTTATTAACAATTGCAGATGAGATTATCAAAAATATGTACTTTGGAAATCTTACATGTCAAATTTTACATAAATATTAAACATACAGAGAGAATTCAGGGTAATTTACCCATTTTCACGAGCATTTGAAAACCTAGCGATGTTTTAAACCCGATTTCAATGAATAAAATCTTCAACCCCCCTTACGAAAATAGTCGTTCGTAAGAGCAATTAACATTTGACATTGGTTTTAAAATTATTAATTAATAACTAACGAACTCTTCTTTGCATTATAACAAGTTTTAATGATCAAATTACCAATTATATTGAATTAAATGGATGTAAAATGTAGGCGGGAATTGTTCTTCGAACATATAGAATGAAGGGTAAGACATTATAATTATTAATATCCTTGTCATTAATACAGTAAAACCGTCTGATCAGGAAGTTGTCAAAAAAAATCAACAGCTGATCATGTGTGAGCCTACACATAAGGATTATTTTTGTTTAATTTTTGATTTAGCTGCTTTTTTTAAAATTTACATTAACAAAATATAAGAAAAAAATGTTTATCAGGACAAAAATATTTTACCCATGCTGTTACCCCTGAATTTCTGTAACTGGGTTTATCAACAATTAATTCATTTGGTGACAACCAGATCAGTTAATCTTCACTGTCAACAGGAGAATAATCATAATTTAGCAAGAATGACAAAACTGCGAAAAATAGAGGTTCTTGTGACCATGAATGACATAAAACTAAACCTGTAATTCAATTTACATATACTACCTATACAGAGTTTTCTCAAAGCTGATGCATGTCTCGATATCAAATTATCATAATGCCCTTTAAAATCATTAACAGAGAATGAATTATCATAAATAGTATTTCATGTAGAAAACATCACAATTCTCTCAAAAATTATTGATATAGAAAACACTGAACATAAATAAATCAATATTGCAAAAGCTATGATTAGACGACAAAGAATCAATTATAATTTTAGTTTTAAATTAATTAATCTTTTCTATACAATAAATCATTTCTTATAGCCTAAAGGACTATAGACTAGCTGTCTGTCTATCCGTCTGTCTCTCCATCTATCTGCCTGTCAGTCTGTGTTACTTACTTTTCCGGCTCAACTAGGATATATGGATAAGTAGTACCAGTAAATATTGTCATACGCCAAAGGGCTGAAGAATCAATGATCATTGCTAAAGAATATGAGGAAATTTGGAGAAATTCTATGTAGCGTAGGAACGTTTTGGTAAAATTTTGGACAAGTAAACAGGTGGATAGGTTGACAGGTCGACAGGATGACAGGTTTACGGGTTAACAAAATGTTTGATTGACAGGTCGACGGGTTGACAGATCGGGTCAAGTGCAGTATACGGTATTGTAGTTCCTGCGGATTTTCAGTTTCAACAAAATGAGTAAATAGTCCTCGTATCTACCATATTAAAGTAATGAATATTTATTGTAGTTACATATTTATTCACAACATTTACATAATATACATATTCATTAAGTTTTGAATTAACAATAAATATGGGGAAACAGGACAACAGGTCGACTGGTCGGCAGGTCGCACGACAGGTAGACGTGTTGACAGTTCGACAGGTCGACGGGTTGACAGATTGACAGGTCGACAGGTCGACGGGTTGACAGGTCGACAGGTTGACAGTGTTTGCTTGACAGGTCTACATGTGTTCAAGAAGACAAGTCGACGGGTTGACAGGTTGTCGAGTCGACTAGTTGACAGGTCGACAGATTATCATCTCCAGTGGGTTCCTGCACTAACCCTAATCTCTCGGGTGGATTTGAGTACTAACACTAATCTCTCTGATGGGTTTGAGGACTAACCCTAATCTTTCCGATGGGTTCAAGGACTAACCCTAATGTCTCGGGAAGGTTCGAGAAAATACTTTCCCAATTAGGTGTTAACTGTCGACCTGTCGACCTTTGTTGTGATGGATAAGATTTAGCAATTTGATGTCGACCTGTCGACCTTTATTTTGAGGGATAAGAGTTTACGAATTTGGTGTCAACTGTCGACTTGTCGACCTTTGTGATAACAATACTGGTTAAGTGTCAAATTGTCAACCATTTATAGAAAAACTCTTCTTGTGGACTATTTTTTAAACGCATTTACTTGACGTAATAAGGCAAACACTCACCTTTTTTGTTATATAAAGGAAACTATTTCTTTCCTTATTTTAAATTTGAAAGATGTTAATCGGTTTTTACGGATCATGTGAGTGATACTTAATTTTCCTTGCACTTAAGTGTACCTTGATAAATCACAGACATAGATCAAGTTTGCATGTCATTTTGGTTTCGATGATTATTGACGGATTTATGGCGTTTTCTAGCGGAACCAGATTTCCAATTTGGTTTTAAGCACATTCATAACCTGTTGCAGATATTGAGCTGATTTTTGGTACGTGAAGGGGATAGTATTGCTTATACAATACTCTCAGTATACCTGTTTTAATTTACAATTGCTGTAAGTGAGTGTTTAAAATTTCAGCAGCCCCGGTGGTCAAGCTCGATGAGACGTTTAAAAGCTCGTCGTCAATTATCAGCTTTCCGGGATATCGGGCTACTATTAGTGTCGAACCCTGATTTTTTTATTCATGAGCCAACTGGCACCTAAATCTTAAAGGTCACTTTCAGGCTCGAATTATATAAATGTTTAAGCAATTGGAAAATCTGTTAATGTCAAACAACTTTCCTTCGTTACTACTTTCTCTCGCACTTTGTCATTTTAAAAAGAGCAATTAGTTTTTTAACTTGTTTTCTTACTCGATGCTTAAGCGACAAACTTGTTCACATCAACAAATAGTCAATAAGCTAGTCAGTCATTCATCTTATAGTTAAAATAACAGTTGTCGGAACTAGCAGGTAAATGAATGTTTAGCACAGCAAACATCACTAAAGGGTTGTGTTTTATGATGATATCTTTTCTGTACATGCTAGGTTATTTCAGTATTGAACACACCAAATTTTCACAGCTTGTATAAAAAAAAAGTTTGTGTACACCAATTTCGAACAAAACAATTATAAAACATTTCCAATGTTTCAGCAATCACAAATCCAATAAAAAAATCTTTAAAATATATGCATTGACTAACAGAAATAGAATATAAATTTAATAAGATTAATAATATTAATAATATTTTAAAAATATGATCAGGATTAAGACATTCAAATGCTTCGAAACACATCTGAATAGTTTTACGTGTAGAAAGAGGTTACAATCCTAAATATTTAACAAATAACAGTTTCTAGTTCTTTCCTGCAACTCAGAGCTAAATTTACAATACCTAAGCCTCTTTAATATTGCCCAGGATACATTATATTGTAACATGTGTGAGACTGCTATTGTACAGAGGCAGTGTGATACATGGCTGGTCAGGCTCTGCAAGGACTGTGTGACAGAACACTTCTTAACTGATAAATCCCAATATTCCAAAGTAATAAAGTTTCAGTTCAGTATTGGGACGGTGAGATTCCTATTTCTAACTTGTCTTATATCTGATCACCACCTTGGTCAGGAGTTTAAAAAAAATGAGTGAAAAGAAAGATATGATAAAGAGAGATAGCAAACTGATTTAAAAGAAAAAATGACTTACCATCAGAGAATTGCAGCTAATTTGAGTCAGTTAGGGAAGGATATGAAGATCTTTTAGCACACATAACAGATCTTGTAGATAACTCCACAGGGACATTGACAAACATGTCAAGAAACTTAAAACATAAGTTTATTAAATGACAATAAAAAAAATTTACAGGAAAAAATTAGATATACTAGTAATTAACTAGGATATCGTTGACAATAAAGATGAAATTGATCAATTTGATATCGCTGTAGACCCTAAGAAAATTATACACCCATTGTTGATAACTGCAAAACAGTTTTAAAAAATCTTGATCCTCTGCACCTAATTTTATTCCAGGAGGAACATAAGGGGAAGAACTCTGTAAACTATTTTGAGCATTATCATCAATATCTCTCAAACCAGAAAAGCCTCTCCAAAGCATGAAGACAAAACAAGACTCACAAGATGTTAGATCTTTTTTTCTAAAACTGAAATCACTAGAAGTTAGTTTTACTACTTCAGTCAAACAGATTCCTCCAAACGTTGGATCCCCTACTCTAGTAAAACTGCTGCTTGATGAACCATGATTTTTAGCACAGAAGTAGGGCATTTTAACTGGATGACAAATATTGCTTGTCTTGACAATTGAAAGATATAGATATGTGAAGATACCAGCACCATAAAACTCTACAGCATCAATCGGGTTTAACGTTCATTAAAATCAAGTCAGGGAACATTCCAGCAGACATGGCAGTAACAAGAAGAGAAGATCTCATTAACATTGATTATAAGGATAGAACTGTTAATATTTTAAGGAAGTAAGAGACAAAAAAAATGATCTGATTAAAGTACTGGTGACCTTGAGGTGTTTGTAGCATCTCCACTGGAGACCTCCTGGTTAGCATAAAAAGTGACGACAAAAGACAATCCAAAGTTATCCATACAATTTTGCTACACAGAGATACAAACCTTTCAGTCTGATAAAGAGGTTGTGCCTCTTTGCTCATCTGGTGGTCCTGATGAATATATATGGAGAACAGAAACCTTGATATCGGTGTGGCTGACAGTGGAAGTAAAGCAGAAATGAAAGTCAATTAGCCTGGGAAACTGAAATACAGATATATTACACATACATGCACTCCTGCTTCAAAGTATAAAACATGCCGTTCAAGTAGGAATCATGACAGATAGAGTCACGTCCTTACAGCTGATTATAATAGTTGTGTCCACATTATAGACAGGAGAACAAATCTGATAACTTGTAATCTTGATGATACACCAACCAATATTTATGTTCCAATAAATGTTGAAATGGTACTTTACTACTTAAATTTACATTTGTGAATGATATACAACAATTACTTCCGTATTATTGTTTTAAACCCATGAATTGATTTATTCGACCATATATGAAATTAAGTTACTATGAACTTATGTCGATCGTTTATGATTTAGCAATGAATCTGTGGCCATTTGAAGAGCCTGGATTAAATAGGCATTGCTCAAAAGGTGTTATATATTGAAAACATTTCCAAATGTAAATATTTAAAATTAGATATGACAAATTCATATAGACTTCAAGCCAAATCGATTTCAAAGCATAAATGAAAGATTTCTTTCTTATTTCAACCCATGATTAAGTTGAATGAAGCATAATATATAAATATTGTGAAACTTCAAAATTATCAAATGAAAGAGTGGCTCAAACATTTTTTATATTCACCTGAAATTAAAACCGTCACAAACGATATAAAAATTCAAAACTTTGATGATTTATTCATCTTGGTGAAGTACCACAACATTCAATTAAGCACCAATTCATTATAAGATAGGTGTTTAGGTTTTCTACTCAAATTCACGTAAACGAAAAAATAGGGCCATAATTTTCTTAACGTATTTAAGTTTCTACAGAGGCTCAATATAGGAGTTCATATTTTAATGGACTTTGTTTGTGTTGTTTGTTTGTTTGTTTGTTTGTTGTTTAACGTCCCTCTTGAGAATTTTTCACTGGAATGAAGTATTATTATTGAATAATGACGTCTTAATGGACTTTGAGCTTGACCTCAGGTGGGCATTTTCATCCACGGACCTATTGATTTATTTATATTTCTTAATCTTTTAAACCAAATAAAATATATCCCGAGTAAAACTAAAAGGGGTCAATATTCTACGGGGGTCATTTTCCTTCACATAGAGTATGAAGAGTTTAAGGACGATGCCCTTAAGGGGTCATTTTTTTTATGTCGAATTACGACCGGGGGTCATTATTGGAAGTCGACTAATCGCCGGGGTTTCATTTTTCGACGTCTAATAATGATCCCGGTCATTATTCGTCTTTATACCGGGTAGGCTGATATAATTTGATTAAAGGTAAGAGTTTGTTTTAATATTGTTAGGGATACAAACTGCATTTGTTACCTTTTTTACCTTTAACTTAATTTGTACAAGTATAAGTATTATCAGTGTATATTTTTCATGCAATATTTACCATTAGAAGAATAAATTGTTTACACATGTAGAGGCGGAAGATAAACACTAGAGACTTTACATATATTGTCAAACCATTAATTTATGTTTTCATTTGCATATATCAAAGCAAATAAATTTCTATTTGATTTACCATTCGGTAACCTTCGCCAGTTATGCACAGTTTAAGACGGAAGCGGTAGGGTATAAAATGACTTATAATAAACAGAAAATAAATACACCAGACGGTAATATGACACTAAAACATGGATACGTTGCTTGGTTGCTTGTTTGCTTAACATAACTGAAATTTTCAAACATATTAATGCGCCACCAATTAGCAGAAGAATGGGTGAAAATGTAGACCTGTTGTTGGCATTTAAGACCAGTGAGAAGTGATGGATCTTGTTCGTGACAAGACAGAACATTGTTTTTATGTGGTGTCATCCAATCTACACGTCCCAAAGTGGCTTCACAAATACACTGGTCACATGACACGAAAACGTCAACTGTATTGGCTTTCCGTTGGCAAGGACAACCGCCGTTTCATCACTTAAAGTCAGGTAATTATATGAGTTAACTTATTTCGAAATTCCATATTTGTTGCTTGAAACTACAGTTATCTTTATTCTCTACACATATCTATTCTAGTAAGGACTACCGGTATTTTTCGCTTATAATAAGGTACCGTAATAATCAAGGTTGAATTATTTAACATTTTCATATTTTTTCTTGAATCTATTATTTTTTGTTGCCCTTATCACCCAGATATTTAAACTTGTGTGCTTTCTGTGATCAAGATATTGATTTTATTGCTGCTAATATGTTTCTTCAAAATCATTCTCTTTACTTACGAGGCTTACAATTTAGAAGGCATAGAACTTATCTTAAACAGAAATTATGCATCTTTATATAATTTTCTGGTTGTATATAGCTAGTTGTTAGTCGATAAAATGAAAAGGTTTAAAATGGTTTCTTGAAACCTTTAGCAGTAATAAGGACAGATAATATACAAACAAAAAACCGGGCGTATGGATTGATATATTTCTAAAAAAAAAAAAATCATTTCGATCTCAATGAAATTAATATCAAATTTCTAAAATATTAATTTAGAAATTGACTAAACTTATTCATTATATATATATATATATATATATATATATATATATATATATATATATATATATATATATATATATATATATATATATATATATATATATATATATATTACTTGTTTTTTTATGATATTTGCATCATCTTTCCTTACGAATTGAAGTGTTACAATTTCCTACCGACCGAAGCAATCTCTGATGTCGATAAAGATCTTTTGTTAAGATTTTTGAAATAATACACTTATTTAAAAATATTAGTTTTTAATTAATTCCTCATGAATTATGATGACAATTTAAGAAATATCTTATTAATTTTCATTTTAATATTCAACAAGAAAAAAGGTTAAAGTATAAACATGTAGATTTATCTAATAATAGTTAATAGATCTCCGAAATTTATGATTATTTTCTCCCCTTTTCCAAATCATATTTTTAGTGTCACTTTGCCAACTTCGTTTATTTTGGCCGGTATCTTTCTTATTTCGTTTCTTTGCGTACTTAGAAAAAAAAATCCTGTGCTGGGATTCATAAAAATACTCAAGATTCGTGTTTAAGTTCACTCTAAATTATAAAGTAAATTCTTAGTTAAGAAGAAATTCTTAAGTTATATTCATACAAATTCTAAGTGCAATTCTTAGCTAAGTTTAAATTAGAGCACTTAAGTTAAGTCACCCTAGCAACACATTCAATTTTCCGAACAAAAAGCGCACTATTTTGTGATGGAGGTATTTAGTTCCACTTGTATTACATCACTACTGAAATGTCCAGCTATGTCATCAACATTGCACACTTGCATCCTGGAAATGATAAATATCTAAAAGTCAAAAAGAGTTTCTAGTTAGATGTAATAGCATGGTTTCCTAATGAAAGATGAAGATTTTTCTGTGCGCCATTATTTTTATTTTGATAAAGAAAACTTGAGTATTTCTTATTTACTTAAGACACCTCTTGAGGACGCTTAACTTCAAGTCAATATTGAAACTCTAAATATGTTTGTGAATTACACTTAAGTATTTCTACCAAATTTTAGTAATACTAACTTAAGGAACTAAAGTAAAAAGAATATATAACTTAAGTGATTTTTTTTAAACTTAAGAATATACTGAGAATTTTTATAAATCCTAGCACTGTGATTGAAATTCTTAGGATGAAATATATTGAGATAACGAACAGTATTCAAGCTCAAAAGTCCATTAATCAATACAAAATAGGAGCAGAGCAAACACGGACCTCCAAACATCAGAGGTGGGAACAGGTGCCATGGAGGAGTGAGCATCCCCTGCCGACCGGTCACACCCGCCGTGTGCTCCTTGTCATGATCGGGAAATAACGGAAAAATCCGTCGACAATTCAGTGTGTAAATAATGGCCTAACAATTAGTATGAAAAACGTCAGTCAGCATTTGACTCAATGATAAATTGTATTTGCTGACAAGGTCATTGTATCGACCATAGAACTTACGAAATGATGGCTTTAAACGAGACAGCTGATATTCTTGTTTCATCAACTTATTTGTCAATAATTTACCTCGTTTTAGAAATTGTACATACGTAGAGCATGCTCTTGCATATCGAATCAACTGAGAGATCTATACCCCGCATGCAGGTGATGAAGGTATATTGCTGCATAAGTAAGGGAAGTTGACGATTGAAAAGTTAGTCATCACTTTTATCATAAAGCTTGGTTGTTAGATTACCATTAACGTCTTTTTCAAGTAAAATATCCAAATATGAAACAGATGTGTCAGACTCTGTGGTATCTTTTATCTCAAGTTCACAAGGATATATCGTATCGACATAAGAATGAAAATAGCCATTGTTAATTGACAATACGTCGTCGATATATCTAAATGTCGAGTTGAAGGCCACAGCAAGTGTTTTCTTCTCTTCACGTACAAGATTTTGGACAAATTCTGCTTCATATGAATACAAAAAAAGGTCTGCTAATAACGGGGCGCAATTGGTACCCATAGGAATTCCAATAGATTGTTGGAAGACCTGGTCTCCAAAAACCACATAGATATTGTCAATCAGAAACGCAAGCATCTTTTTAATGTCAACTTCAGAGTACTTGTGTGAACAATCAGAATGTTTTTTAACAAAATAATTTTGCAAATGACCAATGACAAGGTAAGTATATTTACGAGTTCCATTTTTATTGAAACAGCAGCTGTCAATGATATCAAAAAGCCTGGACTTTAATTTATCGTGGGAATGGTTGTGTACAAAGTTGAAAAGTCGTAAGTTTTTAAGCTGTTGATTTTGGTAAAATCTTGTGATTTCAAATTTTCCAAAAGTTCCTTGGAATTTTTAAGTATCCACATCTGATTTACACCACTTCTCGAATATATTGTTGCACAGTACTCTTGAAGTTTCTCCTTCACCACTGTTAATATCTTAGTGAGGAGTAAAGATAGAGGCTTTGTTGAACATTTACTGGAACCCGCTATGTATCTTTGATTGTAAGGATTTTTATGAAGTTTCGGAATCCAATATAAATATGGTAATTCAAATTCATTTTGGTTGTTTGGAATATTAAAAATATGATTTTGAAGAATTTCTTCCTTAGAAAGGGAACTATGAGTATAAGTTGGATTACCACTTGTAGAATTAAATCCAAGTTCCTCTAAAATACATTTAATATAATGAGCCTTACAAACAAAGACAATGTTGTTACCTGCTTTGTCAGCAGGGACCATTACGTACTGATCATGTAATCTATCTAATTCTTTTTTCACTTCTGGATTATTGAATACAGAAGGATAGATGGTTTTCATATTGCCTCTCAATCTTTTAATGCGCGATTTTAACATACATCTGATACATTTAATCCATTCTGACAAAGTGTCAAGGTCTTCTTTTTCATGTCTGGTCCATCGCCTGGCGTAGTCCTCTACAGAATACATAATATTTATGAAATTCCGACGCCAGTTGAAGGATCTTGGTTCCCTAAATTTAGGACCTTTTAAAATTAGTGATCTAAGATCCTCATTATTAACTATATTTACGTCACCAGTAATAACGTGTCCAGCAGGACTATAGTTATAGGGCGAAGAAGAACATGAACACGATGGAGGATTATGCTTCAGATATTCGATATCCAGGCCCTGTAAAGTTTTCTTGTAATTAAAAAGTTTGGAAGCAAAAGTCGATGTATATTTGTAGGAAATACAAGGTGTAGTCTTTAACTTGAAATATGATGGAATACAAGACTGGACCCTTTTGTGATTAAGGATATTACTTATATTAACCGCGTCAATTCCTTTGTTGGCATATTGAAGCTTAAGGAAAAAACGGATTGTTTTAGCTGCATTTTCTTCAGTAAAACGCGGGGGTTTAAAAAGCCTATGATTGGCAATATCCATAACTACAGATCGGAGCCTATATTCTGGTGTCGAGGAATCAAAAAATGGACTTTTTCAAGAAGACTATTTAAAAGTTTCAAAGGGACAGAGTAAAGTTTGGTGCGAATATGATGTAACCCTAACTGTTGATTTACGTAAGGTAGTAATGAATCAAAAGAGACATCGTGTATTAAAGGTTTATTGTAACACCGATGCCCATGACTACGCTTACGTCTCTGTGTATGGTTAAAAAGTCCCATCACATTGACATTGTTACACTGTGGACTGGAAAGATTTCCAACACTACCGACATTGTCATTACATCCATAGGGAAAGGCTGTCCCTAGTTTTCTTATCCAAAATTCTTCTCGTTGTCTACGGAAAGGTGTACTCAGTGATGGACTGTTTGTGTGGTGGTAAATCTTTTCCAGAATTCTAACTTTCATTGACAAAATTGAATGATCAGGTAAATTAAAATGTTTATATAAAAGTTGCTGACCCCCATTATTTATCTGAAATCTATGACCTGATAATTTCTGAAAATATTTTATGCGTTAACATGCATTTCTGTAGAGTTGAGCTAAAACTAGGATTTCTTTTTACGCAGTCGTATGCGCCTCCTGTGTCAATGCAACTGTCACTTTTAACCAGATCAGATGTTCAAATCAATGCATATAAAACATTAAAAACCTATTAATTAAAACATAAAGGACGAAATGAAGGAAAGATAGTCATATTCATCAATAGTAATTATTATTTCCATCCTCAGAATTCTGAGCTGTGAATATTTGTTAAATATCAAATACTGATTTTAATTATAATTTTAGGTAGTGCACATTTTTAAACTTGATTCAAATACCTAATTTAGAAATGATTAGTTTATGTAATAACTCAATATTTGCCAAAAGCTTCAAATACTTTGGTATAATGCAATTATAGAGATTCTTACCTTCTCACACGGTCTTACCACACAAAGCTTCTCTACTGAGTTGTGGGAATTCCCTCGAATGTGTAAGGGAACCATAACAAAGCTTAAAGATTCAGTCAGTGACTGACATAACTGGGAATTTCACATTTTAATAAATGAATGAAAAATAATTCACTTAATTGTCAAATCTAAATAGTTCTATTGTAGTTGAAGGTCAAAATATTAAAGTCTAAGGTATGGTGTGTCAAATTTATACACCAGAATACCTTTGATCATGCTCTACTAGAGAGTAGTATGAAGCTTGTTTATTGTAAAAATATTATTTGGCAATGTTTATTTTTGTCACTTAAAATGGCTTCCGTAAAAGCGTATGCTTTGCATTCAAAATTGAATGATCGATTGCTTCAAATTGTTTTACGTCCAATTCGGGATTTTTTCAATCATATAAAGATATCGTCGTATACCGGTGAAGGAATTCAAATTAAGACCTTCACTCGGCACATGCCTACTTTGACACAGGACCTCTGTTTTTAAGTTCTCATCTGAAAGACCCGTGACTTCCACTAAGCCACCGTGACTGGTTAAAATCTCTAAAGTAGCAGACTCTACTACATTTGTCAATCTCTACAAGGAGTGGCTTATATTTAAATTTCATGACTAATACTAGTGAATCAAGAGTGATGAAAAGGAAAATACACTAATATGAACATTATCGTAAATTTATCAATATTAATGGGGAAAAACCATGTCAATGATTGTGTTTAAAAAACAAAAAAAAATCTTATTTTCAGAGCCACAGGATCTACGGAAATTTAGTTATGGACCACCACGCAAGTTCTCATGACGTGGCATGGTGTGACTTATGTAAGAAAGATATGGTAAAGGTTGTCTGTGAAAAATGCATCACCAAGCTTTGCATGTTCTGTGCGGGAAATCATCACATTTCATATGAGGATCACAAACTAGTCACATCTGAGTCCACTCTTATTTACCATAGACTAGGCACATTTGAGTCAACTCCTATTTACCATAGAAAAGGCACATTTGAGTACACTCCTATTTACCATAGACATGGCACATTTGAGTCCACTCCTATATACCCTGAATGTGCCTCCCATGAGAAAGAACTTTGTGAGATGTACTGTAAAAACTGTAAACTTCCTGTCTGTAACACTTGCCTGGCATCTGATGAACACTGCCATCACAAATATGCAAAAATTTTGGAAATTCTAGATAAGACAAAAAAGAGAAAATTGAAAAATACAAAAGTATATTAAAGGAAAAAATTAGTCCTACTTTCGAGGACATTGCAGCTGGTGTACAAAACAGAATAGATCAGTTAGAGAAGGAATATGAAGACCTTTCAACAGCCATGACAATACATAAAGATAACTTGCACAAAAAAATTGACGAACATTTCAATAAATCTAAGGCTGAAGTTAAGAAAATGAAAAACAGACAGATGCAAAGTTTGCAAAACCATTTCGAGGAAATCAACGAAAAAATTTCCGAGATTAATGATGAAATTGGTGTAATTGATAAAGCTGTAGACGCTAATGACATTTCAAAAATTTTTGAAGTAAGCTTCGACGCAGATCAGCAAAAAAAGCTTTTACCGAAAATTGTCGCTTCTGTACCAAAATTCAATCAAGGTAAAATTCAAGAAGAATTATTTTCAAAATTGTTTGGAACGTTATCGCCATTTAATCTTACATCAGAAAAGCATGGCTACAGGATGAAGGAAATAGAAGGACCAACAGAAGGTAGATCCGTTTCGTCACCAGCAGCTGGAGCCCTTCCTAAAGTCAACAATCAACAGATCTTGGATCAATTTCTCAAGTCTTATTGAAATCACAAGAAGTTGGATCCTCTCGTTCAGTCAAAAAGAATTCCCCAGAAGTTCCATCCCGTCCACCTGTCCCACCAAAACCATCGAAAAGGTATTCCCCTCCTTAAGTCAAACAGACATTACCAGAAATTTTTTTTCAAAATGCTTCTAAATAAACCAGTGATTTTCAGCACAAAAATAAAGTATGTCTAGGTTTATGAATAAATATTGCCTATCTGGGTGATGAAAAGATATGACTGTCAAAATCACAATATCATGAACATATATAGCATTAATGAGGATTTGCACTCAAAATAAAACAAAGGCGGTGATCTCATTTATGCTGATAAGAAGGATAGAACTGGGAATATTGTGAAAAATGAAGAGAGACAAGAAGTAATGAAACTACAGAATTGGAAACCTCTAGGTGCTGTAGCATCTCCTCTGGGGTCCTCCTGGTTACAATGGAAAATGATGACAACAAACAATCAAAAGTGGTTCGATACTTTGGCTCAACAGAGATGAATCCATTCAGTTTGATGACAATGATAATCCTCTATACTCATCTGGTATTGCCGATAAATACCTATGTGAGAACAGGAATCCTGATATTTGTGTTGCTGACCATGGGGCTAAAACAGTAGATATAGTCAATCAGGCCGGAAAACTAAGATTCATATATATTGGGAAAACTCCTGCTCCACTAAATAAAGGGTAAAGTTCAAAAGGAATCACTACAGACAATACGATTCACATCCTAAAAGATGATTAAAATAATTGCTGTGTAAATATCATTAACCATAATAAACATTCCCTACGTTACATAGAGTTTGGGTTCCGACCTTATTGGATTTGTGTAGATACAGCTCACAATTCGTTGCTGTCGCAGTATTGGATCTTTGGTTTCCGAAAGAGTGCAACATATCAAACACTTGGTGTGAAATTGGTCATATTATTTTTCCTTTGAGGCTCATGTATCCATATGCCCATGAGATGAAACATGTAACTGATGAAAATTGTTAATTAGTGTATATGTCTAGAAAATCAATTATTCTTATTTTATATTCATGTCAGTGTAAAATATGCATGAATTAAGTGCTATAGAGAGATTGTTATGAATTGTGTACAAGATTGGCATGTGTTATGTTGAGGTAACTCGTTAAAACGTCATTATGCAAACGCTCGCTCTGTGATCGGAAGGTCGTGTGTTTGAATCACGGCCAAGACCGACCTAAGTCTATAAAAAGATAGGTATCAACCGTTCTTTCGCCAAGGGTTCGGCACTTTAAACGCGGGTATGTTAAGGCTACACCCAGAGATATCCTACTTGCCTTCACAATATGACGTCATAGTAAGCTGTATGACGTGAACTATAGAAATAATGATTTCATAATATCTATCTTTAAAGTTTAATTTCAGGTCAAAACATAACGTAAACTAAATCTTGTCGTTTTTGGGTGGTATAAATAGCTAATTATTTAGCACGGGGGTTAAATACCAAATCCATGACGTCATAACTATTGATCAAATATTTGCCGAGTGAAATGATAATTCATGTAAACAAATATATGAAATGGGAGTTTTAAGGCATATACCATGAATGTTATGTGTGATTCATAAGGAATTAAAGATTAAGAATCAGGTACGCTGATATATTTTTATCATGTTTTCTTATAATGAACATAGTCAGTGCTTTGAAATCCCGATCAGCCGTTCCTCTGTCGCTCTATAACAACAAAGATGCAAAAGTTCAACACTACGCCGCATACTTTGAAATATAATTTTTGTTTGTATCGAATGCTTGTATTCTATAGTACTTGGAAAGTGCTGCTAGAATCATGTGGTTAACATGAATTGATAAAAATTCCTTGATCGTATGTATAAAATGTAAAAATTTTGGTAAGGTTTCATGCGAAACTTTGGAATATTTTTTTCTGTGTCAGGAGAGTAGGATTCTAGCAGCACTTTTCATGGCCCAGTGATGTTTTTACATAATTATTTTCACTAAAAGAAATGAATTATCTCCGGGGTATTGTTGAACTTTTCACCTTTTCATTAAGGCAATTTTTCTATTTATAGACGTCACGTGATGACGTCGTAGTGGAGTGCTTCTTTTAGCCTAAGACTCAATGACGTCTATACAATGGATAATAATAGTAAATGTTTTATCTATGGTTTTTCCGATTTATCAATGTTAAATTTTACGAAAAAAGTCTAAATTCGCCGAAATATGATCTGGGTACTGCTTTAACATACCTGCGAAGTGAAAGTTGCGGGTCATTCAGATGAGACCTTAAAACCAGGGGTAGCCCGCGTGGCGCAGTGTTAGAGCGTCTGTTCTAGAGTCGCGGATTAAGGAGTTGATCCTTAGCTGCAGGTTCGAATCCCACTCTGGGACGTGGACATCGGTCCTTCAGATGACACCGTATAAAGTGTGGTCCCGAGTGCTAAGTATAGGTCAAAATTTGCAGCTCTTCACCGGCAAGTGGTGGCGTCTCAATAGGAGTGAAAAATTCTCAAACGGTACGTAAAACAACAATCAATCAATCTTTTCGCAAGTATAAGCGCTTCATAAATGTTGACTTTTTTTTATTTAGGTAAAGGAATTATTCATTCCCTTACTTGAAATTTGCTGTTGCTTTTATGAAATTGAGATTATTTCTTAGGAAATATATATAATACTTGGAAAAGTTCGTTCATATTTGATTTTAAGCAGAATTACTTGAAATTTTAACAATATCCTGCGGATTATATTTAAAGAAGCGGCAATGTCAAGAAACTAGAATATATGTAGAAACAATTTATTGCTTAAATTTTAAATTTGAATAAGGGTGCAATCTTGCAGTATTGAAAACTGAGCATGACTGACAAACTGTTTGTTCACTATAACAGAATTGTAATTTCGGAACCTTGCACAGTTTTACACTTTAAGAAAAATACCTTATTTGTTGATTAATCTAAGCATATAAAAATCTTCTTTGCCAATGTGACATTTGCAGCACTGTTACTTTGAAGAATTGAACAAAATTAAGAAGTGTATAAATAGAAAACATTTTGTATACGTGAATTTATTTCTGTAAAGTTATTATATTATTACATGGAATTCATATAGATTAAAATAGAAAAGAAAACTCCACATTGTTTTGCATTTTATTTGGTCACCTGATTTGCCAGTCAATGATAAATGCATGTAATATGAAGATAAGGATGAAAAGTCCATTGAATGAAATATGTGGATGAAATATATGGAGATAACGAACAGTATTCAAGCTCAAAAGTCCATTATACAATACAAAAATAGGAGCAGAGCAAACACGGACCTCCAAACATCAGAGGTGGGATCAGGTGCCATGGAGGAGTGAGCATCCCTTGCCGACCGGTCACACCCGCCGTGTGCTCCTTGTCATGATCGGGAAATAACGGAAAAATCCGTCGACAATTCAGTGTGTAAATAATGGCCTAACAATTAGTATGAAAAACGTCAGTCAGCATTTGACTCAATGATAAATTGTATTTGCTGACAAGGTCATTGTATCGACCATAGAACTTACGAAATGATGACTTTAAACGAGACAGCTGATATTCTTGTTTCATCAACTTATTTGTCAATAATTTACCTCGTTTTAGAAATTGTACATACGTAGGGCATGCTCTTGCATATCGAATCAACTGAGAGATATATACCCCGTATGCAGGTGATGAAGGTATATTGCTGCATAAGTAAGGGAAGCTGACGGTTGAAAAGTTAAAGTCATCACTTTTATCATAAAGCTTGGTTGTTAGATTACCATTAACGTCTTTTTCAAGTAAAATATCCAAATATGAAACAGATGTGTCAGACTCTGTGGCATCTTTTATCTCAAGTTCACAAGGATATATCGTATCGACATAAGAATGAAAATAGCCATTGTTAATTGACAATACGTCGTCGATATATCTAAATGTCGAGTTGAAGGCCACAGCAAGTGTTTTCTTCTTTTCACGTACAAGATTTTGGACAAATTCTGCTTCATATGAATACAAAAAAAGGTCTGCTAATAACGGGGCGCAATTGGTACCCATAGGAATTCCAATAGATTGTTGGAAGACCTGGTCTCCAAAAACCACATAGATATTGTCAATCAGAAACGCAAGCATCTTTTTAATGTCAACTTCAGAGTACTTGTGTGTACAATCAGAATGTTTTTTAACAAAATAATTTTGCAAATGACCAATGACAAGGTAAGTATATTTACGAGTTCCATTTTTATTGAAAAAGCAGCTGTCAATGATATCAAAAAGCCTGGACTTTAATTTATCGTGGGAATGGTTGTGTACAAAGTTGAAAAGTCGTAAGTTTTTAAGCTGTTGATTTTGGTAAAATCTTGTGATTTCAAATTTTCCAAAGGTTCCTTGGAATTTTTAAGTATCCACATCTGATTTACACCACTTCTCGAATATATTGTTGCACAGTACTCTTGAAGTTTCTCCTTCATCACTGTTAATATCTTAGTGAGGAGTAAAGATAGAGGCTTGGTTGAACATTTACTGGAACCCGCTATGTATCTTTGTTTGTGAGGATTTTTATGAAGTTTCGGAATCCAATATAAATATGGTAATTCGAATTCATTTTGTTTGGAATATTAAAAATATTCAAAACTGACATATGATTTTGAAGAATTTCTTCCTTAGAAAGGGAACTATGAGTATAAGTTGGATTACCACTTGTAGAATTAAATCCAAGTTCCTCTAAAATACATTTAATATAATGAGCCTTACAAACAAAGACAATGTTGTTACCTGCTTTGTCAGCAGGGACCAGTACGTACTGATCATGTAATCTATCTAATTCTTTTTTTCACTTCTGGATTATTGAATACAGAAGGATAGATGGTTTTCATATTGCCTCTCAATCTTTTAATGCGCGATTTTAACATACATCTGATACATTTAATCCATTCTGACAAAGTGTCAAGGTCTTCTTTTTCATGTCTGGCCCATCGCCTGGCGTAGTCCTCTACAGAATCCATAATATTTATGAAATTCTTACGCCAGTTGAAGGATGTGGGTTCCCTAAATTTAGGACCTTTTAAAATTAGTGATCTAAGATCCTCATTATTAACTTTATTTACGTCACCAGTAATAACGTGTCCAGCAGGACTATAGTTATAGGGCGAAGAAGAACATGAACATGATGGAGGATAATGTTTCAGATATTCGACATCCAGGCCCTGTAAAGTTTTCTTGTAATTAAAAAGTTTGGAAGCAATAGTCGATGTATATTTGTAGGAAATACAAGGTGTAGTCTTTAACTTGAAATATGATGGAATACAAGACTGGACCCTTTTGTGATTAAGGATATTACTTATATTAACCGCGTCAATTCCTTTGTTGGCATATTGAAGCTTAAGGAAAAAACGGATTGTTTTAGCTGCATTTTCTTCAGTAAAACGCGGGGGTTTAAAAAGCCTATGATTGGCAATATCCATAACTACAGATCGGAGCCTATATTCTGGTGTCGAGGAATCAAAAAATGGACTTTCCTTGACCTTTTCAAGAAGACTATTTAAAAGTTTCAAAGGGACAGAGTAAAGTTTGGTGCGAATATGATGTAACCCTAACTGTTGATTTACGTAAGGTAGTAATGAATCAAAAGAGACATCGTGTATTAAAGGTTTATTGTAACACCGATGCCCATGACTACGCTTACGTCTCTGTGTATGGTTAAAAAGTCCCATCACATTGACATTGTTACACTGTGGACTGGAAAGATTTCCAACACTATCGACATTGTCATTACATCCATAGGGAAAGGCTGTCCCTAGCTTTCTTATCCAAAATTCTTCTCGTTGTCTACGGAAAGGTGTACTCAGTGATGGACTGTTTGTGTGGTGGTAAATCTTTTCCAGAATTCTAACTTTCATTGACAAAATTGAATGATCAGGTAAATTAAAATGTTTGTATAAAAAATGCTGACACCCATTATTTATCTGAAATCTATGACCTGATGTTCTTTTATTGAGTGATCCCTTGGTTTCACCAACATAAACAAGTCCACAAAGATTACATTCTATTCCGTAGACAACATTAGAAGATTTGCAGTTCAGATTTTCCCAAGTTTTGGTACAGAAGCTCTGTCCAGTAAGATTACTGGTGAAAGAAGTGTTAGTTATCAAAATGTCACAGGTTTTACAGTTTTTTTCAGAACATTTTGAAATAGAAGACATGGGATCGGAAAAGGAGTCATTGAATATATCTCTAATAGAAACTTTACATTCTTTCAATTGTTTGTATGAACTATTGGTTTTATACCAAAACTGTGAATCTGAAGACTGGACATATGACATATGTTTAATATCCCTGAGGATTATCCGAGGGGCACCGAATGAACTCCTTGAGTCTGTGTCCCTTATAGACTCAAAAGAGTGACGCCTTTTTATACTGGGCGACGCGTCTGCCAGTATCATTTCGTTATTCTGTGTACTCATGAATGAATAGGTACCGAACGACAAGTATCCTCGGGGACAGACTGTCCACCAGCAGAGATACATGTTCGGTGGTTAAAATGAAATATATGGAGATAACGAACAGTATTCAAGCTCAAAAGTCCATTATACAATACAAAATAGGAGCAGAGCAAACACGGACCTCCAAACATCAGAGGTGGGATCAGGTGCCATGGAGGAGTGAGCATCCCCTGCCGACGCGTCTGCCAGTATCATTTCGTTATTCTGTGTACTCATGAATGAATAGGTACCGAACGACAAGTATCCTCGGGGACAGACTGTCCACCAGCAGAGATGCATGTTCGGTGGTTAAAATGAAATATATGAATATAACGAACAGCACTCGAGCTCAAATGTCCATTAAATATTACAAATAGGAGCAGAGCAAACACGGACCTTTAGAGATATCAGAGGTGGGATCAAGTGCCATGGAGGAGTGAGCATCCCCTGCTGATTGGTTACACCCGCCGTGTGCTCCTTGTCATAATGGGGAAATAACGGAAAAATCTGTCTACAAACCAGTGTGTAAATAGTGGCCTAACAATTAGTATGAAACAAGTCAGTCAGCATTTCACTTAATGAAAGCTTGTATTTGCTGACAAGGTCGTTATCCAATATAGATATGGTAATTCAGATTCATTTTAGTTATTGAGAATATTAAAAATGTTCAAAACTGACATATGATTTTCCTCCTTAGAAAGGGGGCTATGGGTAAAAGTTGGATTACCGCTTGTAGAATAAATCCTAGTTCCTCTAAAATACAATTTATATAATGAGCCTTACAAACAAAGATAATGTTGTTACATGCTTTGTCAGCAGGGACCAGTACGCACTGATCGTGTAATTTATCTAATTCTTTTTTCACTTCTGAATTATTGAATACAGAAGGATAGATGGTTTTCATACAGCCCCTCAATCGTTTAATGCGAGATTTTAACATATATATTTCATCCATTCTGAAAAAGTGTCAAGGTCTTTTTTTCCCTATCTGACCCTACGTCTGGCGTAATCCTCTACAGAATCCATAATATGTATGAAATTACGACGCCGGTTAATGGATCGGGATTCCCTATATTTAGGACCTTTTAAAATTAGCATTCTAAGGTCCTCATGATAGACTATATGTACGTCACCAGTAAAAACGTGTCCAACAGGACTATAGCTATAGGGTGAAGGAGAACATGACCACGAAGGAGGATTATGTTTCAGATATTCAGAAAGCCTATGATTTGCAATATCCATAATCACAGATCGGAGCCTGTATTCTGGTGTAGATGAATCAAAAAATGGACTTTTCTTGACCTTTTCAAGAAGACTATTCAAAAGTTTCAAAGGGACAGAGTAAAATTTGGTGCAAATGTGATGAAGACCTAACTGTTAATTTACATAAGGTAGTAATGAATCAAATGAGACATCGTGTATTAAAGGTTTATTGTAACACCGATGCCCATGACTACGCTTACGTCTCTGTGTATGGTTGAAAAGTCCCATCATATTGACATTGTTACACTGTGGACTGGAAAGATCCCCAGCACTATCAACATTGTCATTGCATCCATAGGGAAAGGCCGTCCCTAGTTTTCTAATCCAAAATTCTTCTCTTTGTCTACGGAAATGTGTTCTCAGTGATGGGCTGTTTGTATGATGGTAAATCTTTTCTAGAATTCTAACTTTCATTGACAAAATTGAATGATCAGGTAAATTAAAGTGCTTGTAGAGAAGCTGCTGAAACAATACGAATTTGAAGCAAAGAAAGGTCTTGTCACAAGCAATGAACATGCGAAATATAAAAGCCCTAGCACCAACCTTTCAAGTTAGGGCCAAGGTTACAGTTTTTCAAAGGTAAGTCAAAGGCAACGTAAAGGACAAAAGATCAAACTGTTCATACCTAAGGGAAGGTCTTTTTGCAAAGAATATATGTGTGAAATATTAAAACTCTAGCATCAACTTTTCAAAAGTTATGGCCAAGGATAAAGTTTTCAAAAGTACGTCAAACACAAAAGTCAAGGCCAAAGCGAAAAAACTTGGTACCCAAAGGAAGGTCTTGTCACAGGTCACATGCCTGTGTAATATAAAAGTACTAGCTTCAACCATTCGAAACTTATTGCCAAGGTTAGAGTTCTGAGAACCAGAGGATTTTTTTTGTAGGAAAAAAACATTTTTCGACCTTCATTTGGACCCTCTGTTGAAAATGAATATTCCAAAAGCTTATTGTACATCTTCAGGACACCAGCAAACATCTTTCAAAAGATAATTTGGCTACTGTGTAAAATGCAATAAGAGTTCAATAGGAGTTCAGTGAACCTGGTTTATGAAGAAAAACGTCTTTTTTACCCCTGTTTGGCATCCAGGGTAAAAGTATTGATTTCAAAACCTTATTGCATATCTACAGGACACCATCTGTCGTGTTCCAAAAAATTAATTGGCAACCGCTTAAAATAAAATTGGAGATTAAAGAACAAGAAAGTGTGATAGACGGACGGACGGACCAGGGTAACACAAATATACCTAAACTTTCTTTAGAAAGTTAGGGTATGATAACCTGAGAAATGACCTGTTATGAACTGAAATATTTACCAGTAATGATGTGAGTCTCTGAACTTAATGACATAAGATACTGGTCTGTATCAACATAAGATACTGATATGTATGGACAGGTGATACTGACCTGAAATAAACTAAGATACCGACCTAGAATGAACTGATATATTTTCTTGTAATCATGTGATAATCTGACTTGTAATGACATGAGATACTGTTCTGTATTAAAATAAGATACTAACCTTTATCATATATTCAGTTTGTTTGTTTGTTGTTAAAAGTCCCACTCGAGAATGTTTCACTCATATGGAGACGCCAGCACTTTCCGGTGGAGAGCTGCAAATTTTGACATATGCTTGGCACTTAGGGCCATTGAGCAGTGACGATCTTTTTCGTGCCTGTACCTACCGCGACACGGAACCTCGGTTTTTACAGTCTCATCCGAACGACCGATCTCCACGTCCCACAGTGGGATTCGAACCCGCGACGTAAGGATCAACTCCTTACTCCGCAACTCTAGGGCAGACTCTCTTACCACTGCCAGCCACACGGGCGAACATATATTTAGTAGTTTAAACAACGATCCCCCGCTGCACAATATGGGTGGCGTCACAATACATATTAAGTACCGGTCCGAAAATCCACATCATGTATCGGGTCGACATACAAAAATCCATATTAAACCGGAGGTAAAATTGGTACAAAGTATAAAAGTCAATTAACTTGATTTTATACGAATAGACATGAAAAAAAATTCACATGCTTAAATTTATGGACTTAATTGTTTTAAAAGACCTAAAATGGATTCTTTTAGATTTTAAAGAAAAATTCATAAACATTCACGATCGAAACATTCTTACATTGTATATGACTTTATGTGAACTCACATATTTAAAAGTTTTTAAATATATGATTAATAGAATACTACATACTAAAATCCATATCATATCAACCCTCGAGCCCCATATCAGTCATCTGACCATCTACCCTCGAGCTGTTATGAGGCCACTCTGTCTGATATGATATATGATATATTTTAGTATGTAATATTCTCTACGAAATGACCTGAGATACTGACCTGTTATGACATGAGACACTGAATTGTGATATCCTTAGATATTGATCTGTAATAAAAAGTATCATCAGTAGAGGTTTGATATTTGATATATTTTAGTATGTAATATTCTCTACGTAATGACCCGGGATACTGAGCTGTTATGACAGGAGATACTGAATTTAATATATCCACGTCCCACAGTGGAATTCGAACCCTTGAGGTATGATCAACGCCTTACTCCGCGACTCTAGAGCAGACGCTCTTACCACTGAGCCACGCGGGCGACCCCAAATGAAAGTAAAAATATAAATGTAAGAACTGAAGGATCATTTTTTTTTTAAATTTTCATTTGGATATGACATGAAGTTGGTATGATTTGATCACTTGGCAAACTTCATGACATATCTCCAAGAAACTTTAAAAATGATACCTTACCTCTTGTTTTTATTTATTTCTTGTTGCTTTCCTTTGCTGTCAAATATCATTTATATTTCATTGATATTCTATATTTTCCCTTTCATGCCATACCAAAACTTAAAGCATTTTTAAGACAAATTTTCAGAAAATTAGTTCATTAAGTAACAATACTTTCACGGTTATATGTTTTATTTAAATGTTTTTGCTGAACAACAGCCGGGTGTTTCCTCAAGTTGTGTTTAAGAAGAAGTGAATAGCATTGTTGTGCATTATTAAACTCACACAAATATTATTCTAAATATCAAGTATACTTAGGAATTGAATTGAATTTTTGAAGATTCATGAGGACATAAACTACGACGCTTCACGCCGGCAGATTTTATGAAGCGTGTTTCTTATATTTACATTACATTACGCCATTCAATAGTAATTTTTTCTAGAGTTCAGGTAAAAAAAATATGTTTTGAATGATGATAAACGAAGGTGACCTGTAATGAAAATGACACACTTATACAAATTTATTAGCACTAATATTTATTTCATTTCAATAGTTTAAAATTAGTTTATATCAAATTATTCTTACCAGTCTCAATACCAAGATACCAAGATTCTGTGAGGAATATCTTAGGCTAAAACTTCATTAGAAGATTTCTTGCAGGAGAACATCCACTAAAAATAAAGTAATGTCAAGATTAAAAGAAATATCCGTGCATAAGAATTTCTACTTGGACTCACACATGCGTACATTACTTCTACACTCCACACATACTGGTTCTACCACTCTCACACAGGAATAACAATAGTCCGCAAGACGATCACGTAAAAACCAAACACAATCATGTGACATGGAACACCCTTTAAACCAGAATACAATACAAACACGATGAGAATGACCACGCATGAGTGAATGAATGATGAATGAATGAATGAAACTTTACTACACTAATCTACTACTTAATATACTTGCTGTACTATTACCTAGTTATTCTATTAACAAAAAAAAAAACAAAAAACAAAACAAAAAAAAAAAACAAAGTAAATGTCACCCTGCGACATAAGTTATGGGTTGCGTGACATTAAATCAACAATGTTGTATTGGAATATGTTGGCAAGGACAGCAGCCATTTACTTACTTGTAGTCAAGTAATTATGCTGCGTTTAACTATTTAGAAATTTTATATCTAAAGTCGATATTTTTATTACTGTAAAATAGTTATCGAATCAAGGATATTCGCCATTTCTTTGCTTGTTAACAAGTAGAATTAATGGTTCACAAATTTAAAAGTTTTATTTCATTTTATCTACGCTACACAATTTTTTTTATTCCGATGGTTTTTATTCATTTTATTCAACTACCTGTGAATATAATACCTGTATATATTTTGTGATCTAGGTCTTGGGTATAAGGTCGATGTGTTCAAACAATATTATGCAGCATATTTAGGGATCGGGAATCATATCAGCTGAAATGGTGATTCTTTTCAGCAGCATTTATCATCATACTTCATACAAAATCTGTAACATCAAATCACGGATCAATTTCATTTACCGAGTTGCATAATTCAAATTATGAGAAGAATAAATTTCTAACATTTGTAAAATCAAGACAGGCTTCCTACCACGTCACTCAATCATTTAGCAATTGCTGTCTAGTCAGAAGCATTGAAGGGGGGGGGGGGGAAATCAGGTTGTGTAGTGTTTTCCGATCTATCAAAGGCTTTTGATAGAGTATGGAATAAGGGTTTTCTATTGAAACTACAAGCATATGGAATATTTAGCTATCTTTTCGAACGGCTTTATAATCATTCAGTCACAATTTTAAATTTGTATAGAGACTTTTAATCGTGAAACTAGTCTATTAATACAGAGTTATATGTATAAATTAAATACAAATATTTAAATAACTTGCTAAAACCAGGAAGAAAAATAACTGACAAGTAGATAATGCAGTAATCTAGAACACTGGACCTAAAAACACCAATTGTGTTGGATTCCAGTTGCTAAGAGGAACGGCCATTTTCTTACTTGTCAACAGGTAAATTATGTGCAGAAGTATTTAAAACTTTATATTTTTTCCTTAAAACTCACACTCTTTTCTTTTCAATTCTATTCAAACATTTCGTGATCAAGGTATTGAGTATACTGTTAATATGTATGTTCCAACAAAAGTTTGGCTCATGTAATCTGAATAATAAACAACGTTGAAATATCAATGGCCAGCTAGTGTACGCAAAGATACACAATCTCAATTTCATATACAAAAAATCTTTTTAATTAATACTAATGCTTTAGGGTGTGAACATAACAAATCAAACTCAGTACTTCTATGTTCAAATTCAATCCTAGCTGAATTGTTACAAATTACATATAATTACATTTTGTTATAATTATCGCTGAACCAGTAAAAACTGCTTTTATTTAAGCATTGAATCATTATTTTTTGAAAGATATAGTCTCATAATTGCATCTCATAATTGCAACGTTGTGTGCAAACAAATTGAGTAACACGCGTTAGCGAGTTATGAAAATTTGTTTGCACACACCGTTGCAGTTATGAGACTCAATCTTTCAAAAAATAATGATTTAATAATTAAAATTACATTTTATAACTCCTTGTCTTATAGCTAAAAATGTGATTTATATTTCAAAAATCCCTGTATTATCATCCGGGTAAGTTACAATTAATGGTAGAGCCATTGCAACAGCTTCTGATCAACGTGAGCGTGAATTTTGATTTTTGCTTATGACGTTGCACTTCCACTGCGTTCACTGTTTGTGAAATCAAAATAGAAAGCACACTTTAACCTTTTGACCCCTTATCTGTGTTACAGTGTATTGAATGCCATAACTTTCTACACATTCTATAAGCAAAATGCATGTGTAATGTAAATATACCTATATAATTGATACCTTTGAAGTAATTATTAATGTTCTACTTTGTCATTCTGCCAGAAGGCGTGACTAATATTAAATTTAAACTATATCCATTATCGAAAGAAAGACGTAAACCAGCTGGGGCCCGTTTCACAAAGCTAACTTAGGACTAAGTTATATCTTAGGAAAGAACTTTTTCCTAAGTTCATTACTTATCCGTTTCACTAACCTCAACTTATCTTACTATATTCCTAAGTTATGTCTTAACTTTAAGACAAGTAAATCAATGACTTAGGAAGAAACTAAATATGACGACTGTAGATACATGTTCAAGGATTCTTAAAGAGAGATACTGTATGTGTTTAGGGAGAGAAAAAAGCCAAAGGACTACTAGTATATGAATGACTGTGATCCCTTCAGGCTATAACTACTTTACATTATATGTAATAGCTAAGAAAAGGATTTTAAGAATTGTCAGAGATGTGTCTGTATCACTGTTCAAAATTAATCCAAGGTATATAAAAGTGTCCATTGGTGAAGTTGGAACTACAAATAAAAGAATGTTTGATTTCTAGCGAATTCGTGAATTTCCCAATGTTACTACAAAATGGACGGTGCACATGTTGGATTAATTCCCCTTCATGTAAAGAGCACGATTTTGTAAACTGCCGCTAGGGTTCGATGTAAAGAAGGATAGCTCATTACCGAAACTTGTTTACAACTGGTCCGAGGTAGCTAATTATTTTAAGTATGTCAATTTGTAGCGTTATCCAAGTGCCCCTTCACTGTCAGCGAAATCTTATTGCTTCCCATGTGCTTCAATTCAACAATGCAGATTCTGAAAAAGGCTTTCTTTATTAACAAAAAATGCACAGTTAATTGAGATTAATACTGAAAAAAAGGATTTAATAGATATATATTCAGTTTTGCCATTATAAGTTAAAGCCTCTTTTCAATAAAAAAAAAGTGCAATCAAGGCTTAATTTACGAAAGTCAGATAGGCTCATTTTTGACACGAACAAAAAAATATTTAATTCGTTACAACGAGATAATTATCTCGTAATAACGAGTTAGAATCTCGTTATTACGAGTTAGTATCTCGTTAAAACGAGTTAGTTATCTCGTTAAAACGAGTTAGTTATCTCGTTATAACGAGTTAGTTATCTCGTTATAACGAGATAAAAATTGATCTAAAGAGTTGATATATCTAAATAAAGAATAGACCATTATTTTTAGGAATTATACATAAGCAAGTCGATCAATGAAGTGTGCGTGATAGATTTTATAGAACAACAACATACTAGTTTTTTGTGTTATGCCTTTGATTAGTATTGTTTATTTAAAAGACCGAAGATAAATATACGGAAACTTATGAACGCCTCATGTTGTTGTGTTATACCTTAAAATTGCAAAATAGAATTAGTGTCATCTTCAAATGGAATGTATATAACGTCAAAATTTTAATTTGTCAACATGTACAAGGAGATCAGAAAAAAATGATATACTCTGGCTGACTTAAGTGCCCTGTTCAAGCCTTCTTGACTTTATTAAAATCATAATTTTTGCGTAATATTTGTTGCAATAAAAATGCATAGAAATAATCCCACTATTTTATATATTCTGAATTAATAATGTCGATGTGATACCATTTGTTAGGCTTTAACGTCCATATTTTGATAATTCCTTGCCTATTAACATGGAATACCAGTTCAATTTTATCGTCTTAAGGACAGACGATACGTTTCTCAATAATATATAATTTTTTTCAAGATTTTGCCATGGAAGTACTGCTACTTTAACATATTTTTTCACCAAAATTGAGGTTCCTTACCAGGCATTTGTGCAAGATACCAGAGGGTAGTTTTTCTTATATAATCCATTTGGAAAAAATTAAATTGCAAATTTCAATTTTTTTAGTGTTTGGATTTTTAAAGGACAATTAGAAACTGGTTTAGAAATCAGAATGTAATTAAAATTTTAAATATTTTTCATACATTATGAAGATATACATAACAGATATTTGAGGAACGTATCGTTTGACCTTAAAGGGGTAAGATCAAAATTCAATGTCTAACAAAAAACTAAATTCACGTTGTTTTTATCACTAATCCATCCTTCCCCTCAATAATAAATATGATGAATTTCAATAACTAATACTGTACTTAACACTTAATAATTTATATATTTCTTTTGTTTATTTAAAGAGAGAAACATTTTAATTTACCAATTTGGCATGAAATCTCATGAACAATAAATATTTTTTGCGTTATTATCAATGTGGTAGAATAAAAAAAAAATTGGGGGCTCTTTATTCTACGAAAGGAACGATAAAGAGATGAAGGTCAGCAGGCTAAAATGTAGTGCATGTAGGAAATTCACATGCCTCACTTTGACAATAGTAAAAACAGTTGACATGTTTGTGATTCTTTTTGGATATAGATTGAGAGTTTAATATCTAAATTTTACAATATGATACGCATTAATTAAAGTGTATTTCAAGCATAAATTATGCCTAGAAATGTGAATTGTATCACGAGACAAGATTTTGATATTTTCACTCGTGCTTCGCATTGATGAAAACATAAAAAAATAACCTGTCCCAAACGTGGAATAAATTCCATATCAACTACAAAATATAAAATATCCTCTACTTATCCCCCCCCCCCAAAAAAAAATAATAATCACCATGTGGTAAACATAGGATCCGCCAAATAGACGTAAATCTCAAATAGGTCTACGTGAATCTCCACAGCTTGGACCCCCCCCCCCCCCCCGCAAAAAATATAAACAGTGAATCGTGACAGAATATTAGATAAAATGTCAATATCAGCAGATCAGATCTAATGTCTTATTACTTAGAAGGATATAATGTTTTTGATTCATCATTCCTGATCATCGTGGACAATCTGCATAAGCTTCGTCACAAAGTTCAAGGGGGGGGGGGGGGGGTAAACTAAGTAAAATATTTGACAAGCATCCAACTACGAGTATTCGCCATTACTTTCGGGAGATATTTACTCAGGTAAAAAAAATCTGGAGGAAGGGGAACAAAGATACTGTTGATCGCCCCTTTACAAAAGTGGTGGTAGGGAAATCAGCCCTCCTATTACTACGCCTATGATCTCACCATCCTCCGTCTTCAAACCATTTCTGAATCTCAAAAATAACATATGTATCTCACTGTAATCGTATATATTATATGTTGCATGAACGCCAGCGATATGTTGCACTTGTATCGTCTCTGATATTTAATTTTAGAGGTATAGAAATTGATATATGAAAGTGTATAAGTCTTCCAAAACATGTCGAAATAGTGTCATTCATCAATAGTGTCATAAATTAATTTCCAAAGTTTGAAGCAAGTATATTTGGCAATATTATCTTAAGAAAAATTATCGCGTACTAATGCAACAATTTGAGGAGGCGTTCACGAATTAATGTGTAAATATGTTCGCCTTAGAGTTGCTATACTTATCAAAATATGATTATTGACAGCGAGATAGTTCAAGATAATTACAAGTAAACCCCAGAGTAAAATAAATTTTCAACCATTTATCAATTGTTTAAGTTAAATTTGATTGATAATTACTATCTAAAAACTCAATTCCATTACAAACTACAGCAATTTTTTTCCTATTAAATCTCGAAATAACGAGAAAACTTTCTCGTTTTAACGAGATAATTATCTCGTTATGACGAGATAATTATTTCGTTCTAACGAGATAACTAACTCGTTATAACGAGATACTAACTCGTTATAATGAGAAAATTAACTCGTTATAACGAGATAACTAACTTCTTATAACAATATACTAACTCGTTATAACGAGATAACTATCTTGTTATAACGAGTTAATTTTTTTTATCTTTTCAAAAATGAGCCTATCCGGTTTTCGTATTAATTGACCGGTTTTGGTAAAAAGCCCTGTAACCTTTTGATTCGGAATTTTAAATTGAAAAAGTCGCAAAATTTGGAAATATTTCTTTTTATACTACTTTTAACTGTTGAATAAAGGGTGAAATTGAAGCTTATTCCCTAATCACATATTGATGAATCATTATAATAATTTCAAAATTTTAATTTTTTATAGAGATAAAAAGCACTGAAAAATTCAATCTTTTTGTCATTTAGGAATGTTTACATAATTTTTTTTTTATGGAAAAGTTAATCTTCGATTTGGACAGGGTCCTTTTACAGGACCTGGATACAATGGTTATTAAGCCCTAGAAATGAGTAATGAATGATACAATGGGTCTATACCGGTATTTTCCAAACACTGATGTGATTCGGACTAATTGAAAAGTCCTCGATCCTGTTTACTCCTGCCTGGTTTGATAGATATATAAAGCACTGCAGACGAAGAAAGAATCACTCTTAAACCAGAAGTAAGGAGAAAGCAATTAATTGGAAGCCAGAAGAAAGACGGTGGCATTAGAAAAGAAGAAAAAAAAAATAATTTAGGCTAGGGTTGGAATACAGAGCACCGATATATGATAAGCCAAGGAATCATGGTAAAGTGCAAGGTATAGAACAAAAGTGAGGCACTCAGAATTTTGGGTTCGGAACCAGATTCAGAGAACTCATGCAGTCATAAAGTACCCGGTAGCAATGGACATCTGCTTGTATCCCTGCTGTATAAAGAAAAGGAACCAAGGACATGTACAAGTATCCATATCAATAATAACAAATAATCTTTCTTTTAAAAAATATTGATTGTAAGTATTAATAGAATCTCAAGTAGAGCCAGAGGACAAGTAATTATACTTGTTTGAATTGAAACCCTATATCCCTTGAAAGAGAACCCCTATGTTTATTTAATACATTTGAGTGGCATCGGTTGGATAGGGTAAATTTAATTGCTAGAATTTATTAAATAAAGTTAATTTAACTGTGTAAACTGTTTTCTGTCACCGGGTTCTGATGAACGCAGATCAATTTGTTTCTTGGTTCAAATACAAGGTACCGAGTTCTGTGCGCACTGTAAGATACGTGCAACCCAGTAAGATTTAACCTAGTTGAGTACTGAATATCTTTGTTAGGTATCTGGTGCAAAGAAAAAAATGATGTGATCATGAATCAGACCTCTGGGCGGATCTTGAAGAAATTGACGTTAGACGATGACAATTAAGAGATACTTTAGAAAAGTTAAAGTTTACGCCAAGCACATTAAACGTTAGTAAGCCCTCTCTAATAACTGATTCTGGTGTTTAAGGCAAAGACTAATGACAACAGCATAGATGACATGATGGGTAAAGTTGACATAGATTCCTCTACAAAAGTAAGTAATTTAGAAGGAGGTACGGGTGGTTACACGGAGCATAAGACCCAAGGTTATTATTTCCATGCTCCTGGAAACAACGGTAGTGGGATAGAAGCGACGTTTATATCACACACAAGTCAGCGAACCCAGGGTTAACACTGGATGAATATATACATATAGATATATATATATATATATATATATATATATATATATATATATATATATATATATATATATATATATATATATATATATATATATATATATATAAAGACAACACCCACAAGTGTTGCATGGAGTCTTGCAAAGGACAGAGACCCTATGACTGCTATAGTAAGCACACCATTAGGTGCACGTGCTGTTTTACCAGGGAATGAAAGCAGTGGTTATTGTCTTGCTAGTTATACGGTCATGGTTGGTGAAACTGTACTGAAGCCTGTGACAATTGATGGGACTGGAACCAATATTAATAACAAAACTCATTTTGAGCCATACAGTACATCAACATGCGGAATGATAGATAAAAGGACTTGTACCTGGCAGCATCATTAAGAAGCCAAGCACAAACTGTTCAAGGAAACATGAAAACAGCTAATGCTTGTATGTTAAGAGATTTGTTTGAAGCTTTAAACGCAAGAGTTACACCGACAAATCACACGGAACTTTACCGAGCCATGTATAATAGAAAACCACCAGATCCCAAAGTACACATTGCCAGAACTAGAAGAAAGTATACGACGACTAGCGCATTTAGCTTATCCGACGGCACCACGTTAAGTCAAAGAGACGATTGCTAAATACCAGTTCGTCGTCACTTTATCTGACTTTGATAAGTTTGACAGTTGATATGCGCCTAAGAATCCAACAGTCGCGGCTCATATCCTTAAATGATGCAGTTCGGCTTGCGGTGGAGAATAAAGACTTCTGTAGAGTTGAACGCCAGAGAAGACACGATCTTTGTTTTGCCAGAACAACACATAGTGATTTAGATTAGCCATCAGAAGCTGATACAAAGATACACAATTATCTAAGACATATACAAAATGAATTTCGGTCGTCACTACGAGACCTTGAGAACAAAGTAGCCGATTTGTCAGTATGCAAAGATACCAGTAGACAAATAAGTTAAGGTCTGATGAAAAAAGATGAAAAGGTCTGACCAAACAAAGTTCTATTTTAAGTGTCATACCTGTGGTAAGCGATGCCAAAGAGCTAAGGACTGTTTTGTCAAAAGGAGAACAGAGGTCAGTTGTAAAAAGAGCAATGTATGCACGTCATCCCTAAAGGAGGCAGTAGAACAAAAAGAGATAACCGAAGCTAAGCCAAAGAATATAAAGTCGAATAGGGTTCAATTACTCAAACACGAGTTGATATTTAGTTTGGGTTATTCATAAATGCCATTGTTAATAAGGTGTCTTGTACCTTGTTAGGGGATACGGTTGCTACTCTGAAAATTTTGTCAAGTAAAATATATGAGAACATGCTGAGCACTAAAACTGTTGAGCTAATACCCGTAACCCAGACAAAAATACTAGCCGATGGAACGCCATTGCAAGTGCACATTCCACTTTATGTTAGAGGATCAAAAGTTCTTTTTTGCGGCAGATGTAGCAGACATCAATACCGATGGCATCCTAGGTTATGATTTTCTGAAAATATATTAAATGTTCGGTAGATGTCTATTCGGGGAAAATGAATGTTGGAGGAACTGAACATGAACTCCAACTTAAGGTCACTTAGTGTTTTTCAGAGTCAGTTTGAATGAGTCACCATCGATTCCACAACGGAGTGAAAAGGTACGTGTATGCCCTAAACAATTACTTGCACCAACTGATATGAATAAACGACGTTTCGAGTGTAACCACTGTGACAAGGCATTTGTGAAAAATTCTCTTCTAATCAGACACCAGAAAAGATTACACTTAATTACATGTTTGCAAGATGGAGAAAGAAATGTTCAACTGAACCCCAATGACAATGAGTGTGATTCTGAATGGCAATAGGATCCAGGTGATCTAATTTATGATTTATGAGACAGATCTTGCGCAGGTACGGTGCGTTAAGGCTTCCCATAGAATATGGCAGTGCACTCTGTGTCTTCACTTCTCTAAACTACCAATATATGACGTCATAACGGAAAATGACGTCAAGTCACTGCAAACGTGAGCTGTTATGACGGGGAGAGTGTCTTAAACATTACACCTTATTTCAAATATTAGAACGCTATTGCAAATTTCACATGTCTTAATTGCATTTTTAGATCTTCTATGACTGAATATCAATACTTCGTTTATTTACCCTTGATCGACATTCTGCGTGTTCAAAATGCGTACTAAAATTTTATGCTTTTGAAATCAACTCTGTTATATACCCGTGATTAGAGGTAGAATCTATTATGTGTGTATAAAAGAGTTTGGCACAGGTGATTAATGAGGATTAATTTGACATCTTTTGTGCAAATTTGTAAGAGGAGTTTGTTATCTAACTGAATCTTGCTTGGGAAAATGTGTGAAGGTTTTGTTTTAATACAGAGTAAGTACGATTTTATGTGAAAAACACCGGTCCCTCAAATGGGACGTAAGTTGAACTTCTCGTGAAATGTTTTGTACCCAAGTAATACTATGAGTTTTTCCAAGCAAATTTCGGGTACACAAGAATACGAGGACTTGATTTATATAACAAGTTGTTTACAATGATTGTATTAAAAGGCTGCACCGAAGCGATTTATGTGCAACGCTTCAAAATTTTTTATAAACGCTCGTCAAGTAATCTACGGAGTCATGTAATTATATAACAAATATGTTAATATGTAGCCGAGAAAACCCTCTATATAAATTAGCTGTACTCAAGTACATAGTTTACAAGTTAAAATCAAAACCACCCTCTCAATGTGATATTAATTTTTAAACGATTTCTAAAGCTTCGGGAAGCCTTACATGTAACATAGCTGCGTGAAGTTGGTAGAACCATCAGGAAGAAAATTTCACCACGTCTCCCTGGAGTCAAGTGCAATCCAGACAAGTGTAACGATAAAGTACCTGACCACTCGAAAAGGTTCGAGTTTGATAGATGATGGTAAGGATCATGAGGCGCCAATGGTTTTGCATCACTGCCCCTGCTATATAGATTCTAACAGCGAAAAAAAGTTTAAGCAACCAAAGTCTTCCCAAACTACTTCTTAGGTAGTCTACAGTGCTGCTGTTGAGGGTGGTGCCGTTGAGAAAGTTGTGCTTGTATTGTCTGACAAAGAGCGTCTTTAAAGTTCAGCAGTGATAATGAGAAGATACATAAATGCTGATTCCACCCTGGTGCCATTTTCTTCAGGTTGGCGTTTTTAATGGAAAAAGAAAAGCCAATTAAGATCCTTTTTAACTTCATAATGCAGCAAATTATCTAAAAAAAATATGAAAAGTAGATTGAGCTTAATTAAAAGGAGTACTGATTTTACCTCAGAAAAATCTGGTATGCTGTATCTAATGGAGATTTGGCCATGCCTAAGCACATATCTATACCAATGACTGTAAGCGTAAGTATTTATCTAGAACTTCTGAACTTATGACTCTGCGGAATCGTTTAGGTATTGCCCAATAATCCTACTTCAGGACAATAAAACATTGTGCAATGCTGTCGTGACATCTGGTTTGTCATCATTTATTTCTATTTATAGTAATCATATGCTTCCTCTCTGTTGGAACAATTTTGATCAAAGCGAAGAGAATCGATCAGAGTCCGTCAAAAAAAAACTCTTAAGGCAACATCACAAATAAATACTCCATTGGCCAGAGTAAATTGTTTCTATGGCAATGTACATTAAAGAAGAGTTGGTCTGCAAATCCCCCCCGGGGGGGGGGGGGGACATGTCTCTGCAAAGAGAAATATGTCAATCTGTGATATAAATCAAATACGTTCAGTAAACCCAGTCTCTAGATTGTTCATATACCTAACACATTTCCATGCGAGACTAAGTATAAGGTAAACGTAAGCTATATTTAGATTTCACTCACATAGTACAGTAATTATCGTAAATTTCCAAATAAACAATTACAGTAGTAAACTATACTTTACCATAGTTATCTACAGTAAATAATTTTAAATTTTGATATTTCATGAAAGAACAAGGTACGGTTTTAATACAAATCTTGCCCTGTGTTTTCCTTAAAAATGAAAGTGATGTAAAAAATTTAAACTTATGATTTCTGAATCATTGAAATTCCATACAGAAAGATCATAAAATCATTTTTCTCACATGACCTTCTGAATGCCAATTGTGACGTCAGAAACTTGTGCTTTCTCCCGTATTTTCTTAAAAAGTTGCAGAAGACACCAAATTTCAATAGAATTTTCTTTCAGATAATATTGTACACAGGCATCACCCACAAAGATTTTGAGATATGTGATTTTTCGAAGAATTTTACACAACGTATCCGAAAATTAAGGTGGGCGACGACTATGGACACTATTTTCTTAAGAAAAATAACCCTTGAAATGGGTCGTTTTCAGGCTTTTCTGTCTAAAATAGAGAAATGCATCAAATTAATGACGTCATGTTTCCAGAATGACACTCCTTCATGCCATATTCTTTCCTGATTTATCACATTCATATACTCAACTAATATTTAAGCCAGTTTCAAAACTTTTTGAAAACATTAAATTTTTAGGGCACAATAAAGCTAAAACCGTACCTTCTTCTTTCAGTCTTAAGCTTTTCTTGAAATTTAAGGACCCTACATCTTTAAAATGACACACCAATGATGTAACTTTCGGAAATAATCTTATGATCATTGTGGTCCATGAGCCTCTTGTTATATATCATATTTCAAGGGGATAAATTCCAATCATTCACTCAAACAGTAGAGAGAAAAATACTGTAAACGTATAATATATATGGATGTGTATTCTATTAAGCGCTTGCTTTGATGGAAAACAGCTCCTAGAAATTTTTGATTCCAAAGTGTATTGCTTCATATCAAGTATATATGTATATGATAAAATAAAAATCAACATTGCGCGAAATCAAACTTGTTGAAAAATCAATTTTCATATGCTAAACATGAAACATGCGCAGTATCAAGTTAGTAAATAGAATTAAGTTTGCTTGTAAAGCTAACTTAAATGTATTAATACTCTCTGTCACAAGTTGATCAGATAGCCTTTCTTTAACAATTTAGGTTTCTTTTTTGTGCTGTACCATTCGTCAACCTTCTCTTGTTTGTATGCATTATTAAAGATCAATGGAGAGCAGAATATGCATATTGAATAAGTAAAATGGATAAGATACGCCTGACAGGAAATATCTACCCAGGGTTATCATTCCCGCTACGCTCGATGTAGTATTTCACCCTCTGGTGAGAGATTTACTACAAGAGTCTGAAGGTCACGTGACCTAAAACATTAATATCTTTTTGGATTTCCGTAGGCAAGGACAGCAGATATTTACTTGTTGTAGTCAGGTAATTATTATGGGTTAAATTATTTAGAAATGTCATATTTAAAACTGAATATTTCTTTCATACTTTACACATATCTATTAATGCAAGGACTCACTTGTAAACTAGTAAAATTATGAATTGATTTATTTTTAAAATTCTATTTTATTTTATTTTATCTATGTATTAATTAATTTTTGAATCCGATTATCTTTTATTCATTTTATTCTTATATCTCAATAATACCTGTGTATAATTTGTGATCAAGGCCTTGGGTATGCCATTGTGTTTAAACAATATTATGCAGTTTATTTAAGAGTCTGAGATCATATTCGCTCAAATTCTGCCTCTTTTTAAAATGCTGCTTCTTTTATAACATCTATAATATCAAAGTAAAGACCGATTTTTTTAATTACTGAGTTGCATAATTAAAATTATGAGAAGATTAAACTTCAAACATGTGTAAAATCAACGTCAGACAGGTGTCTTACCAGGTCACTCAACCGTTTAGCAGTCGTTGTATAGTTTAAAGCATTGATGAGAGAAAATCATGTTATATGGTGTTTTGTGATCCATCAAAGGCTTTCGACAGAGTATGGCATAAGTGTCTTCTATTGAAACCACAAGCATATGAAATATTGGGCATTTTTTAAAATGGTTTTATAGCTATCTGAATAATAGAAATAAAAATTTCTAAAAAGACATTTTATCTTCTAGCTAGACTACTAGTATTAATACGAGTTACATGTACCCCAGTGTTCAGTCCTCATTCTATGCTATTTTTAATCTGAATCATAAATACATTATTCAATGATTCAGAAAATCTGTTTGCTATGTAAATTAACTATTTTGCACAAGATAATACTATACATCATTCTTTATCAGATGCATGATGTAAATATGGAGTATATCATTATGCATGATCTAATAGTTTTAAATAAATGGTCTTAAGAAACAGCTACTAAAATTTCAATTCTTCAGAAACTAGAGCTGTACTCTTTATACTATAAAATATTTTGAGCTTCCTATCTTCAACAATGTCACTTAGAAAGATTATTTACACATAATATTTTGGGTAACTTTTTTTTCTCATTTGATTTGAGTTGATCAGAATAAAGAAATAGCAATGTAAATAGTACATAAGAGCTTGGTGAAAAACCTCACCAATCCTTATTTGTTAACATGTAAAATTATGGATTGATTTATTTCTCGATTTATTCAAAAATTCGGATTTATTTACTTTTTTTTTTTTTAATTTTGAAACCGAATTTTTAAAATTTTATTCAGTAAGATTGTAAAACCCTGTATACATTTTGAGATCAAGACCATTGTGTTCAAACAAAATTGCAGATTATGTAAGAGTCAGAAATGATATAAGCGCAAATCCTGCCATCTGTTTTTTTTAAAAAGGTGACATCTATTACATCATATTACAGACCTGTTTCACTTACTGAGTTGCATTATTTAAATTATGAAAAGAATAAACTTCAAACATGTGTAAAATCAATATCATGTAGTTTCTTACCACGTCACTACACCATTTAGCAATTGCTGTATTGTGAAAAAGCAATGGCAAGGGAAAAAGCATGTCGTGTGGTGTTTTGTGATCTTTCAAAAGCTTTCCATAAAGTATGGCATAAGAGTCTTCTATTGAAACTACAATGATATAAAAAAAAATTGGCAATCTTTTTGAATGCTTTAATAGTAATTTCAAGGTTGAAAATTTGTATGAAAACATTTAATCGTGTATCTAGACTATTGATGTACCTCAGGCTTAATTCCTTATTCCCTGCTAATTTTAATATACTGAATAATGTAAAAGAAAATATGTTGTCACTATGAATATTATTTGTTGAAGACAATTCTATACAAAATTCTTTATCAGATAACACCATTAAAGATCATATTATTTAGCAAAACTTTAAAGATTTGAATGAATGGTCTAAAAAAAAATTAATTCTCCAAAATTATAGCTGTTTTTTTATAGAGCTTCCTATTACTAAAAGTGTGCATCCGCGCATATTTCTCGGATTACTTTTTTCTCCTTAGATTTGAGTTGGTCAGAATACACAAATAGCAACGTAAAAAGTGCATTTAAGCTTGGCGAAAAACCTCAAATTTACTGTTGGACAAAATACTCTTTCTAAGTCGTACACATTAACTTTTGCCAGGTCACGATCAAGTTGTGTATTCTCCAGTTATCTGGGATGGATTTTTACATATTATTATATCAAACAATTAAAGATTCTTTTAAAATCTTGCTACCAAAGAATGAAAACTAGTATTTCACCTCTTGGTTCAGAATCTAATGACTTGCTTTATTCATAAATGGGATGGGAACTTCTTTCAACAAGAAGAAGCATGGTAATTAAAAGATCAAAACAATGTTTATAGTAAAGTAAAATGCTGTTCCAGATTATTCATAACATTTTTTTTTCAATATACTCTTGAAAAGAAATGACCTTGAAATATACGATGAAAGGAAAACTACACATTTCCCCCCAAAAGTACCATATAACTGGTATTTTCCGCTATAGTCCAATTGTTGCTTTCTTTCGAGCATTTCTACATTGCAAAAGAAAAAAAATGAAAATAAAAATAATAATAAAATAAATTCTCATAGAATTGCCCCCCAGTTGTTTACCACATATTCAGAAACATAGAAAATGACTCGTAAATCACCTGTAGAATCACATGAAAAGGACTACACAGTTTTGAAAATAAATGAGTATGGGAATATTTTAATTACAGAAGAAAAGAAACTCATTATACCGTAAACCTAAATCATCAATCACTTAAAAGGACATATGTACACCTCCTTCTAACTCGCTTCGCTCTTTTTATACATGATAAAATATTGAAAGATACATGTAATTATAAGTTTATCATATGTCCCAAACTTTCATGTGGTGAAGTAAAAGATGTTTATCTTTTTTTATTATTATTATTTTGCATGTAAGAAATATGAGCACCCAAAAACTCGTATACAATTTTCTTCAGTTAAAGCATTTGTCTATCATTGTTATTCATCTTTTATTGGGAAATGAATCTCTATCTACTGGTGATTTTTTTTTTTTTTTTTTTTTTTTTTTTTTTTTTTTTGTAATGTGCAAAAAATCATTCAATATTCAGGTAGATTCTGACTCAAAACATATCGACAGTCAGAAATTTGAAAATCTTGGGTCAGACACATCAAAACTATAAATTCCTTATCTTTCAACTACATGTCATATATTCCACTAGGAGTCGCCATAATAGTCTAAAGCACAATTATTTCCGACACAAAAATCTTACCCGTAAAATCAAATGCTATTTCATGCTCTACTTTCTTCTTGACCAGATGGGAATCCAGGAATATCATAACGGGAAGGGGGGAGTAGAAGGCAGGGGGTCTGGGGGATGCATTGAAGGCCCCAGTGGGTCTAGGTCAAAGCCCTGGTGAAGGTCCGGAAGCTTACGAATTCTTACAAGTAAGAGATGTTTTTCCTTGATTTTAGGACAATGGACATATAAGTTTTACATACAAAAAAAATCAAAGGGGGGGGGGGGGTGCGCCGGCCCTGGATCCGCCTTGTTGATTATCGTATAATGAGTGGAATTTATTTACTAATACGTTTCATAAATGAGACTGGTGTAAAACAGGACTGTAGAAGGGCCGAACAAGACTGTAGATCTACTAGTTTTTACTTAAGAGAAGAATAAAATAAAAAAGCAGACCCTGGAAACTTAGAAGCAATAACAACAAAAGTAAATAAGAATTTAAAATATGGTCCTTGGTTAAGTTTACTTGTGTACCATTTTAATCACTAAATTTCGACTAAAACATAGGAGGAGTGACATATAAACTTTAACAGCATAATCCTATTTTAAGTAAACATTGCAACTTAGTGTTCATCTAAATCAAAACTTAATAAATATCAAAGTATCTTAATGTAGACTATTTGTGTACTAACACATTTGCAAAGAGACTTTCGCGGAAACTTTAAGTTGCCATGGCAACACCACCCTTCATTGAAATAAAAAAAGATATCAAGGAACACCATCTTTGTTCAATTGACTTTAGTAAATGTAGTCTTTGGAAACTAGGTCTACCTACAAACTCTTGGAATTTCGATAGGCATGTTCATGTTTGGACTGACATGTATATTTCATACCAAAAATTAGGCCTTTGTTTTTATACTTAATACGGAATATTCGGTCTACCTGATCATTTCTGACTCACACTCACGGCGGTTGTGACCGATCGGCCGGAATGTTCACTACTCCTAGGCACCTGAACCCACTCCTAGAATTAGCGGGCATATGTGTTTATGCTGTGTTTACAGATTTGTATTGTTTGTTGTTTATTTTTAGATCGATCAGTGTTTGTTATCTTCACATCTTCATTTAAGGAATGAATTTAATAGCTTCCCAATTTATACGGTATAATGTGTGTTGGGGCAGTTTACGCTTTATAAACCGCGAAGCTATTGATTCCATTCCTTATAATTATACATGTACCCGCACTTTCTAAAGAAAGTTCGGGTATATTGTTGTTAATTATGTATGTCCTTTTGTCTGTCCGTCTGTCACACTCTTCTTTCTCAAACTCCTCTTACATTTTACACAGTAGTCTAATCATCTTTTGGGACTGGTTGGTGGTGTCATGTAGATGTGTAGTAAGGTTTCGGAATTTTCATTTTCACCCTCGGGGTCAAATGGGGGTCCAAAAATGACGTTTTTTTTATGGAAAAAGCCCCTGGTTCCCTGAACTCCTCTTACATTTTACACAGTAGCCTAATCATCTTTTGGGAGATGGTTGGTGGTGTCATGTAGATGTGCTGTGAGGTTTCGGTATTTTTATTCAATTTTTTTAAAATATTTAACATGTTTAAACACCCTGGTTCCCAGAACTTCCCTTATAAGCCTTAAATCATGATCATTTGGAAGATAATTGGATTTGTCCTGTAGATGTGTAAACTTATTTTGAAATTTGCATTTTCATGTGGATGGCAAATAGGGGCAGGAAAAAAAATGGATTCTCCCTTACCCATGGGGTCGTGATTTGTACAAACTTGAATCTACACTTCTTGGGAATGTTTCCATATTAACCATACTTTTGTTGTTCTTGAAAAGAAGAATTTTGAAGACTTTTTCCTTTTATTCCTATATAAAACTCTGATCCCTTATTGTGGCCTGACCCTATCCTCGGAGGTCATGATTTGAAAACTAGAAATATGTCCATAGGACATATATGCCCCGCCGAATGTATATTACTAATGCAACATGGAAATTTGTATGAGTGTATGAAGTTTGATGAGAATATCTTGAACAGTTTCTTTAAAATTGAAACTAAAATCTATAGATATAGATGATAAATTCTCGCCAAAGTATGTATAAGTACATGCATACATAAAAATATCTTAGATTGTCTCTTTAAAACTAAACAAAATACAATTTAAAGAGAAAGGAAGTCAAGGTCACAGGAAAGTGCAAGGTGAAAAGTTCTGATGCAGTTGAATAGCTCTCACTAATACATATCAGCATAATTGGTTTGATAAATATATCTTGATTAATTTATGTAAAATGAACTTAACACATATTTAAAAAAAGAAAGGTCAAGGTCAACGGAAAGGTTGAGGTCAAAATGTTGATGCAGTTGAAAAGTTTACATCAATATGTATTTACCATTAGCATTTGAAGTTTGATAAAAATACCATAAATGGATTATTTAAAACGTAGATAAGCACCTATTTTAAAAAAGTGAGGTCAAGGTCAAAGGAAAAGGTCAAGGTCAAAAAAGTTGATGCAATTGATAGCTCTAAGCAGTATGTATCAGCATATGAAGTTTGATAAATATATCCTGAATTGTTTATTTAAAACTGATCTAGACACTAATGTAAAAAAAAAAGTGAGGTCAAGGTCAAAGGAAAGGTCAAGGTCAAAAAGGTTGATGGAGTTGAAAAGCTTACATCAGTATGTATCAGAATATGAAGATTGATTGAAGTCGGACAGGACAAACACTATATGCCTCGGCCATATTCATGACAGGGCATAAAAAACTTGAATCTACACTATATGAGGATGCTTCCATATCAAAATGACTAACAAGCAAATTCAAAGAATTGTGGTCCCCTGCTTTGCGTGTCCTAGTGGATGGGATGCCATTATCTATGACATATTGTTTCAAATATGCACGCCCTATCATATGTCATTCAAAAGTAATCACCAAAGTTAATATTTTTGAAAATTAGGTAAAACATCATGGACAAGGGGTAAAAATCATAGCATGCTCAGAAACATTGTTACAGGTAATGTACATGTCAAATATGAAAGTCCTATCTCTTCTCAATCAAAAGTTATAAGGAAATACATTTTTGAAAAGTAGGTTAAACTTCAAGGTCAATGTCTGACACAGAGTCAAAAGTCATGATATAATTAGAAAGGTCCTGTCACATAATGTTAAATTTTTTGAAAAGTATGTCAAACCTCAAGATCAATGTCATGGGTTCAAAAAGCATAGTATGTTTAGAAAGTTCTTGTAGGTAATGTACCTGTGAAGTATGAAAGCCCTATCTCTTATCATTCAAAAGTTATGACCAAGGTTAAATTTATTGTGACAGACGGACAGACTGACAAACGGACAGACTGACAGACAAATGAGTTTTATTGTCCCCTAGGTCCCTTTCGCGAAAACGGGGGACAATAATGCCCTTGCTGTTCTTAAAAAGATTTATGATGGAAAAAATCTCCTGCATTTTTCTATGTAAATCCTTGGATCCCCATATGTGACCCTACCCTACCCCAGTGGGTCATAATTTGAACAAATTTGAATCTACACTACGTTTATTTAAAGAAAGTTTCAACCTTTTGGACCCAGTCAGTGGTTCTTGATAGGACTTTTTTAAATGATACCACCAAATTTTCACTAATTCTTGATTATCTCCCCTTGAAAGAGGGGTGATCCTTCATTTGAACTAACTTGAATCCACTTTACCCGAAGAGGCTTTGTGGCATTGTTGATTGAAATTGGCCCAGCGGTTCTAGTGAAGAAGACAAAAATGTGAAAGGTTTACAGGCGGAGAGATGATTGACAAACAAAATGTGATCAGAAAACCAGAAAAACTCAAGTGAGCTAAAAACTTATGATCACAAGTACTTGAAAAGAGTTACAGTATTTGAAAAGCAGTTTTTTTTTTATGCATTGTTTTCAGAAGCTGAAAATGCATGACTTAAATTGTATCCATGATGAAAAAAACTGCACATTTCAGAAAACAGTATGATTAAAAATAGTTAATCAAGGTGCTTTGAGTAGCAAAATAAGCTAAACTGGCATAGCTAATTCAACCAAAGAGTTTAGTCAATTTTAAGATGCACAACCTTTTCAAGTCTTAATCATTCTTAAATATTTATATCATTCATTTCTGATTCAAGGGAGAACTAGAGATATGACCAAAAGTATATCCGTTGACTAATAAACATTACATGTATATTGTGTTTTTTAAGACATTAATGTTTGTTTGTTGTGAAATGTCCCTCTCGTGAATTTTTCACTCATATGGAGACACATGTCACCACTTAAAAATAATGAAGACGTACAAGTTGAATTTGAGTTTAACATTCATTTTAGGAGTTTTCAACAATTAAGATGTAAAGATGTGAACTCGTTCCCCTCGCCCCTTCCCCTTCCCAGACCCCTGTTTGTTCATGTAACTAATACTTTGATTTGACATAAAAAATGTGAATATATACAAATAGTTTAATGGTCCATCTCTTTCAAAGATTTTCATTCCTAATTCTAGGAGGGTACATGGGTTGACCCAAATTCATGAATTAAATGTCAAGCAATCTTATCATTGATGCACTTTTATTTAATTTGTTGTAGTCATATTGTGAACATTTCCAGTTCATTAAGAGAGTGGGGATGACTGCCAAGGGTTCATAACCTTAAACTATTAGCTGTACATAACATAATAACACAAGAAACAACGCAGGGGTAATAAGGAAGCATACAAAATATTCTACCTTGACTTAATCAGTGCTACATTATGACGTCATAGTAGGCGAGATGACGTCAATTTTAGAATACAAGTTTTCGTAATATTCGTATTTAGAGATGTAATTTAACTCTAGAAAATGAATAGAAACGTGTAAACATTAACAAAAATAAAATGTTTTTATTTTGTTATGCCGTATCTGTCATTTTGATTAAAATCTACCACCGATGACGTCATATGTGTACTTCAAGTAACTTGGGAATTGATCATGTCGTGTAAAGAGAATTTGGCTGAGACGGCATGTACAAAGATACGTAAAATGAAGTTTAAAAGCAAACATTCTGAATATTTTGTGAAATTCATATGGAGTTCAGTTACTAAAACAGGTATGCTTATTTATTTTCATCGATTGTATTCTCTTCGAAGACAGTCAGCTATATACGTATCCCGGTCGGCCTTTCCTCTGTCATTTGTGACAAAAATAATGCAGCAGAACAACAATAAACTGTATATTTCAAAACATAAGATTTGTAAAGATGGAAAGTTTCCCTCCTAAAATACTTGGAAAGTGCTGCTAGAATCCCGAGTTAAGCATGGTTTTACGAAAAATCTCGGTTTATATGTATAAAATTCAAAACATCGGGTAAGGTTTCGTGCGAATGTGTGGAATTATTATTTGACTGACGGGACAGTGGGATTCTAGCAGCACTTTTTTAGGCAAAATAGATGTTTTCCAACTATATTATTTACTCAAAGAAATTATTACACTTCGGGGTATTGTTGTTCTGTTAGCTTTTTTACTAAGAAAAATTTTGCTATTAATAGAAGTCACGTGATGCCGTGGTGGTGGAGCACGTCTTTGCATTAGACACTCTTTTATCTTTATGCAATAGATAATAATAGTTTACATTTATCAGCGGTTTTGGTAAATTATCAAACTTAATTTTCTTTAAAAAGTCTAAATTTCCAGAGAATTGACTTATATGCTTCCTTAACATACCCGCGAAATTTATGTAAAGTCAAATGGAAAAGTTTTCTACTATTTTTGGAGTCACATGATCATTTGCCATTTCAGGGACAGGGAGCGGCTAGGGAGATTGGACCCCCCCCCCCCCTGGAATTTGCAGAGTTATTTGAATAGGATTATAAACTGATTTACAGAAGCAAGTAAAAAATGACTTTGGACGCCCTCCCCCCTTTAAAAACATGAACCCCACCATAATTGTTTTTATTTTGTTTGTTTTTTTTTCCGGAAAAAATTCCTGGATCTGTGCCTGTAACTGAATGTAATGTCGACAACGGGAGATAACTCTTCAGAATGTGAAATTCGTCTATTGTGACATTCGATGATCTTTGATCCTTTTTAAACTTTAACCTAACCATTTGCATTCCGGTTATTTTACCCCAATCTATACTTGAATTTGTACTTACCGACAGTCATAGGTCCTACCAACTTCATGAAATATAATCCAATTAAAACCCAAAATGAATGAATTTCTTCTGACATACATGTAATGATGTGTACACCACACTGCACCATGTGCAATGTAAAAATGATATTGGTAAAACTAGTACTAGTAGGGTGACGAGAGCCCAATGTGATGTAAAAATTTTCAAAAAGGTGTTCACATACATGTACAGTACAAGAACAAATTTTTGAATTATTATAACAACGACGTTTTAACATAACTTTGCCATCTAGGCCTATTTCCAAAAACAGGAAATTTGTGTGTGTGTGTGTTGCGGACGGGGGGTGTCAATATTGATTGGGTATGGCTTTTCAAGGAGGTTTTTGCGTAATCAAATACTAAAAAAGTTTGCACATTTTAATTAATTCACCCAAAACGCTTTGTACTAAAATAATATTATTTGTTGTTTAGAAAATAAATTTAAAAAGTTCCAATTATGTTCCGAAAATTTATATCCCCCTTTTATCAAAACCCAATTTACATAATTGATTAAATTCTGTTATTTCAGACTGGTAATGAATTAAGTAAAGGAAATACCTATAGAACGCTCATAGGTCACATGGGCACCTGTGCATTTTATGCTCGAATTGACGAATACATTTACTGTGTAAATTATAGAATTATTTTGACTTTTTCCTTGGTAAGCCCAATATGAAGGAGTGTGCATTTAGAGGCAAACACCTTAATGCGGGTATTACTGTCTCATGACAGCATCTAGTTTTCTTTTTCTAACACATTCCCCTATCATACTGTTGCTGAATATGGTGACAGTTCATAGAATTGATGTTCTATTTACGCACAAGTATTACTGTGATATAATCTTAAGATTTTTTCCATGAATGAAACTTTAACTTCACCAACCATAAGTAGATTAATTTGTTATTGCTCAACACCGAGTCGGCAATATCCAAGCCATATTTCGGCGGTACCGTTTGTAAACTAGGAATAGTTGTATAATAGTCCTTTATTGTCCATACATGATAAACTGACCAGGCAGTATAAGATTTGAATTACTATTTACACAACTCTAATCGCTCTTTTGTTATAAAAAGTCACAGAAAAATCAAAAGCTGATTATGTTAGTCTTTACTTTGTCATTTTTTTTAAATTTCAATTTTAGAATGAAAAATGATTTTTTAAAGAAAAAAATAGAATAAAATCATTTATGCAAGGAAGAATAATGTTTAAGATTATTTACACATGCTATTACCCCTTAATTTTTGTAACCGTACTTTCAACCATAATTTGACTTGTCGACACCTAGGTCAACTAATAGAAGAATAAATATAATTCAGTATGAATGACAAAACAATAACAAAAGAGAGGTTACTTTTCATGAAACCCTATCATGTATGTACTTGTATAAGTTTAACGCAAACATTTGACACACTACTCATTTGACACAAAACTAAGATGTGCTTCTAAAAGCTACAGGCTTTTATCAAAGCTATAGCTATTGCATATCAAATTATCATAATGCCCTTTAATGAAACATTAATAGAGAATGGATTTTTACTACAAATATTCTATGTAGAAAGACCACAATTCCCTTAGTATCAATATAGATACATGTAGCACTGAACTCAAAACATTCAGTATTGCAGAAATTATAATAAGGCAACAAAAAATCAATTATGATTTAATTTTTGAATGAATTAATTTTGAACCTAAATGCCTTTCTACACAATAAATCATATCCTTGTAAGGAAAAGTATCACATTTTATTAATTTGTTAACAGCAAAGTACACATATATACTGTGTAAGTGTATTTTCTGTGGTTGTCTATTTCTGATAAATTTTTGAGGTTTTGTTGAACTTCCCAAAAATAAAATCGAATAATTTAAATTCTTTGTCTTTAGATCTTTGCATTTCAAAAGAAACTGCAAGAATTACAAACTCAGAAATTAGAATTCCCAAAATGTAATTGAGTAGCAAAAAAAACATAATATATAGATCCTTTATTTAACCTTAAAAAGAGTTTCAACCCAAAAAGAGATCTGTGTTCTGAAGAATCATCTCTTGTTCTATGGCATTAAACATTTGTAGAAAAATACTGTTTACAAAAGGGGAATTTCATTTCTATACAAAAAAAAATTCCTGCATTACAACTAGAATGTTTTGATTATAACAAACTCAAAATAAACAAGTTTTACTGGCAGTAAAAGACTAACGTTTTCATGAAAATTTTACCCATCTGTTCAAAAGTTCACATCTGTGCCAGACATGTGAATATATGAACAAAAATAAGGTCAAACTCTGAAATCATACAAATTCGTGCCTTCCCATTTCATCTAAACAAAACACGTTGATATGTCAAATTTCAAAAAATACAATGCCACAGTTCATCAGACGGGACACGGTCACGCCCCATTGATTTAATACTAGCCACGTGACTTATCAGGAGCTCTTCCTGTTGTAACAAGGTGTAATTCTACGGTTGTAAAATGGGAGTCACTCGATACTTGTGCCATATAGCTCTACCATGGTGTCTGCTAATCCTGCCATATCCAAAAATGAGAACATACCATGCAATAATGGATTTGGTTTGGTGAAAAAAGGTTTACGATTTGGAAATCTAAACATATGTCATCTAATGCCTAAAATTGAAGAAATTAAAATGCTACTTCATGACAAACAAACTCTAAATATTTTAGGACTCTGTGAAACCTTCTTGAATGATCAAGTCAATGATTATGAGTTGTATATTGAGAGTTTTGATATGGAAAGAAAAGACTGCATTTTAAGAGCAGGTGGTGGAATTATTGTCTACATTTCTAATAATATAAGATATAAACGTAGGCCTGATCTTGAAATCAGTAATATTGAAACAATTTGGCTGGAATTAAAGATTAAAAATTCTAAACCAATTTATTACTGTTCAGCATATCGTCCACCATCTGCTCCCTCCTGCTGGGCAGAGGACCTGGCTAGAGAGATTAACTGTGCCTCCTGCTGTGACGATGCAGAAATTATCATAACAGGTGATTTCAATGTAGACTTATTCAAAGAACCCCCACAAAGTTGGACATATGCTTTAGAAGGGTATGGGTTTTCACAACTAATCAAAGCACCAACCAGAGTAACTAATACCTCAAGTACCCTTATAGATTACTTTTATACTAATAAACCAGAAAACATATGTGAAAATAATGTTCCTTTTATTGCTATCTCTGATCACTACCCTATATGTGCTACTAGAAAAACTAACTGCATGTTAAAAAAAGGAAATCACACAGAGATTCAATATCGAGACTTTAAAAAGTTTAATGAAAAAAACTTCCTACAAGACTTGAAAGATGTAAATTTTAATCACCTCCTCCAAATGCATGATCCAAATGAAATACTTACAGAATTTTATGAATTATTCAACAGTGTTCTTGACAAACATGCACAAATTAAAACAAAACGAGTAAAGAGCGAAATCCGACCTAAATGGCTAACACAAGAAATCAATGATGCTAGACACTTGCGCGACTTTTATCACAAAGAAGGGGATATGGAAAACTATAGACTGTATCGGAACAAAGTCAGTCTTCTGATAGACAAAGCAAAATCTTCATTCTACAAAACGGCAATTGAGAAAAGTTCAAATCCAAAAGAAATGTGGAATTATCTAAATCAGTTATCCTCAAAATCAAACAACTTAACTCCTTTTCATGTGTTTTCTAACCGTGCTATTGTTGATGACTTACAGGATATAGTGAATGCTTTCAATATCCATTTTACGGAGGTATCCAAAAAGCTTCTTTCTGAATTACCTAAACATCAATATGATCCTAGTATATTGAAAAATTTTGTAAAGTCTAAGCTTGGAGATGAAATCTTTTTTGGTATTCAACAAATTGATCAAAATGAAGTTCTAAGCATGTTGAATTCCCTCAATATCATTAAATCAGCTGGCATTGACTTCATTGGACCGCGCCTTTTAAAAACATCATCTAAATATATATATAAACCTGTAACTCCCCAGATAGCATGACTATGTTGGGCCAACGTTGGTAAATGGTTGTACAGTTGGCCGAAGGTTGGCGTTGGCTATACAACGTTGGACCAACGTTGGACCAATGTTACCATGTCAATCTTTTCTTTAGTAGCCAACCATGTTGGGATTCTTACGTTTGCCTAACGTTGGTCCAACATTAAGCAACTCCTTTTTGCTATATTTTCTTCGGAAGTTGGGATTCTAAAGTTTGCACAGCGTTGGCCCAACGTTTGTAATGCAACCTTAACAAACTTGATTATTTAATCTGGTAGCAGTATGTTTGGCCAGTGTTAGCATGCGTTTTCTCTACTTTGGTCCAACGTTGTCCCATCGTCGTACTGCGAACTATAGGACCATGTGCATATAAATTGGAAGTATTACGTTGGGTCATTGTCGGCCCAACGTTTGCTAAGCCATGGTTATTTAAGGTGGTAACAGTATGTTGGTCCAGCGTTGGCCCAATGTTAGCATGAATATAGTCACTGTGTGCTGGGAATGTAATGCTGGCCAAACCGAGTGCATTTCGGTTTCATTAAAATTTTATTATCAAAAACTGGCTGTTAAAAGAGAAGATATTTTTTAATTACTCACTGAATTTTTGTTTAAAGTGAAATGAAAAAATTCTACCAGAACCCAAGTTATGAAAAATAGCAATAAAATCATCAATAAAAATTATTGTAATGTACGAAAACTTCAAGTAGAAGTTTAATTCCACACAATAAATAGAGTTGTAGATTCTATAGTTAGCATTTTGGAACTAAAGTGTTGTGTTTAAGAACTCCATATAATTAGGTCAGTGGTGAAATTCACTTGCTCAGCAGGTGACTGGCCGGTTTCCTAGGAGACGAGTATCTTAATCAGATCTTTCAAACTCAGAGCGGTCACTTTCTTATCACGCCCGCACTGGAACAAAGCATACCTTGTTACTCAGAAAAGAGAACATGGATTATTTTAGCCCTTGAATTGTAAGTAAAATTGTTATGTGTTATTGATAGAATTTCATGCTTTGTTAAAACTTAACTTACGCATAATGTGAAAATTATTTGATGGGTATTTAAAAAAAAACAACACTTGTTTCAAAATGTTCATGTATATTTACTAGTTATCTGTTTGTAAGCAAAATACTTTATTTATTGAGATGGTATTTTTAACATTCATAGCAACTGGTGGAGAAAAAATCCTTTGTGTCATATGGCCTTAGATGCAAAAGTATTCTCCTGAAAGACATGGATTCTAGCATAAAGAAACAACAATTGCATGGGCAGGAAAAAGGGGTGGACAATTCAAATGTGATATGGACAGGAGAAAATGCACAATTAATTTACATTCTACAAGTTTGAAATAGTGGATTCCTATACCAGAGAAAATCCCATCCCCGGCTGATTGCATTCAATAATTAAGATTCCTTAACGACAGTGACATGAATACTCTAAAACATTAGTGAGAGGAACAAGTTAATTTTCTAAAATTGATTAAATTCATTGTATTGAAAATGATGGAAATTAAAACAAATACAGGAATTGTGTTGTACTTCTATGATTGAAGCCAATCATTTGCCGTGTAAGTTGAATGCGAGTCCAACGTTGGTCCAATGTTGGCGATACGATTACTATATAGGCATATAAATGTACTTTTACAACGTTGACCCAACGTTGGCCTTTCTGTTACAATGCGACATACATTGTTGGCCCAATGTTGGCCCTACAATTACATGATTACATTACTATGTTGGGCCAACATTGCGCCAACATGTTGGGCCAACAATGGGCCACAGTGCACTTAGACATTGCGCCAACGTTGTTTGCCAACGTTGGGCCAACAAAGTGTGTTACGTTGGGCCAACGTTGCCCCAACGTATGCATGCTATCTGGGTCATCTTATTAATGCTAGCATACTTATTGGTATTTTTCCAACAAATCTTAAACAAGCTAAAGTAACACCTATTTATAAGAAGGGTGACAAAGCTGACCCTAATAATTATCGTCCGATTTCTATCTTACCAACGCTATCAAAATTGATAGAAAAGCATGTAGCTAAGCAAATACAACAGTTTACTAATGTCTTTGATCTATTAACACAATCCCAATCAGGATTTAGAGAATTCCATTCTTGTCAAACTGCACTCACAAAACTAACAGAAAGTTGGCTAAATGCAATGGATCGTGGTGAACTAATTGGTATTACATTTATTGATTTCAGTAAAGCTTTTGATTTAGTAAATCATGATATTCTTCTACAGAAATTAATTCATTACAGGTTTGACCATTTGGCTATTAAGTGGTTTAAATCGTATCTTTATAGCAGGACGCAACGTGTAAAAATTGGAACATGTGTTTCCGATATCCTACCCGTCACAGCAGGAGTGCCGCAGGGTTCAATTTTGGGTCCGCTTTTATTTTTATTGTACATAAATGATCTTTCATTACATGTAAAAAATTCAAAAGTTGACATGTTTGCTGATGATGTAACGCTACATACTAACAATCATAATCCAAAATATCTAGAAAATGTGTTGAACTCAGATATTTGTGAAATTGAAAAATGGTGCTCTCAAAATCAAATGGTATTGAATGTAGATAAAACAAAATGTATGTTAATGGGCACGCAGCAGAGAAAATCCAAACTAATCCATCCAAACTTACAACTGTATGCTTCAGACAAAATAATTGAGATGGTTGAGACTGAGAAACTTCTAGGTATACACATTGATGATAAATTACAGTACTCTGTTCATGTAGACTCAGTTTGCAAAACCTTAAACTACAAGTTATTTACATTACGCAAGATAAAAAAATTTCTTCCCTTACATACCAGAAAACTGTACTACAATGCATATATTCTACCTTCAATTAATTACTGTTTGACTCTTTGGGGAAATGCACCCCAAAACAGTATTGAAAGAATATTTAAATTACAAAAAAGGGCAGCTAGGATTATTCTCGATGCAAGTCCTGATTCTTCTTCTAAACCATTGTTTGAGAAACTTGGCTGGCTGACAGTTTATGAGCTAGTTGATCTATACAAATACATTTTATTATTCAAAATATTCAATGGTATGACTCCTGAATATCTTTGTGAGTTATTTGAATTTCACTCTTCAACTTCTTATAATCTTCGATCTGAATCAAACTACCATCTTAGATTACCAAAATTCCGTACAAACATATTTAAGACCTCTTTTCAGTACTCAGGTGTACATCTGTGGAATAAACTACCACAACAAATCAGGCTTTCTCAGTCTCTACAAGCTTTTAAATGCAAGGTAGAAAATTACATTGTTAGCAGTCGAATAAATATCTGAGCAAATATTTCAATATTTTTTTTTCTTTTCAATTTACTACATGTATTTATATTTAAATACTTGTGTTTATGATTGTTCCTTATTTATATGTAATTATTATCGGACAAAGACAAACTCTTGTTTGCAATATGTTAATTTGTATATTTGTATATACATAATTATATGTATCTGTACTTAATATCTAGAAGGCCCTGGGGAAGAATAGTGCATGCACTAACCAGGTTACCTTCTTTAAATAAAGTATTATTATTATTATTATTATATTATTATAGTAGAATCGAGTTAGGTCGTTTGATAATAGTTAGATAATGCATTGAACAAAATACTGGATTTGAAAAATAACAGAAAGGTAACTTAACTTTTCTGAGCACAGATACTGACATGTGATAGCTGAGTTCTAACTTGTTATAACATCAGATATTGACATGTCATGACATGATATAGACGTAATCTCCCACATATCTGAAATATTAACCTGTAATTACTTGAGATACTCATCCTCAGTTGAGGTTTGGTTTTGTAAGATTTGTTCAAAACACTCAAATACACTTGCCACTAATGGCTTCATGGTGTCCCCTGTTGTTAGTCGAATGTTTCCAAAACCTGACAAAGGAATGTGACGAATCCGAGGTAACGTTGTTGTCTGTTGATCGCATCTCTTCTTTGCCTATAAGAATATTTACACCAGCAGGTCAACCTTGGAACTGTATGGGATATAAAAAAAATACTAACTATGTTGTTGGTGCAAGAATTTTATTTAAGTAATATGCGCTTAAGAATTTGTTCTTGTTATAAGAGACTCTATAATATTGAGCAATTCATGATTTCCTCAGTATACTTAAAAAATACGAGTATGCATAAAATATGAAGATAATGAACAGTATCCAATCTCAAAAGTCCAATAAAACGATACAAATTTGGAGCAGAGCAAACACAGACCTCAAAATTTAGAGGTGGGATCAGGTCCCATGGAGGAGTGAGCATCCCCTGCCGACCGTTTACACCCGCCGTGTGCTCCTCGTCATGATCGGAGTAAAAAATCGGAAAACACGTAGACAGTTCAGTGTATAAATATGGCCTAACAATTAGTATGAAAAACGTCAGTCAGCTTTTGAATCAATGATAGGTTTATGTGCTGACAAGGTCATTGTATCGACCGAAAAGTTGCGAAATGATGACTTCAAACGAACTTCTTAAAATCCTTGTTTCATCAACTTGTTTATCAATAGCTTGACTCGTTTTAGAAATTGTTCATACGTTGAGAATGCTCTTGCGTATCGAATCAATTGAGAGACATGAACCCCATATGCAGGTGATAAGGGTTTATTGCTACATAAGTAAGGAGAGTTGACGATTGAAATTTAAAGTCAACATATTGCATCAGTTGCACATTATTATTTTTTGAAAGTCCAATTAAGAGCCCTCTATACACTGCAACCTAAAGAGTTTTGATTTTGTGGAATTTTTATGCAAATAGAGTAACCTGCCCTTTGATTAATACGGTAGATTCTTTATTTTCGCTAGTACTTATTATCGGGAAATGGCTCTTTAACGTCAAATCTCGAGAACAATAATTCGCGAGTGGGCGGCTGATTTGGAGATTTTACATTGATTTCATCACCATAAAAATAAAATCGAGTAATTTTATTTCGCGAGTGGTGATTCTCGCGTAATTACGCGATAATTAATTCCTCGCGTATATTTAGGAATCTACAGTAATAAAATAAATTGAAATATACTTTTTATTATCTAATTTGTAATCAAATCAGGCATTCATAACATTTTAAGAGGCCAAGATGAATAAAGTGAACACTTCATCTGCAGGTATTTTTCCCACTTAAGTTAACAACAGTAATTTCTGTTAATCAGTACTTTATTGTCTTTGAACATTTGTCCTGGGGGTAAATGTAAGGTACCCTTTGATGAAAATGTGATAGACAAGCTCAATATTTACACTTTAACACACTGTAATTTTCTCAGCGTCCAAAAAATCTTTTCCTCGAGTGTATAGAGGGTCCTTAATCAACTGCTTTTAATATGACAAATTAACAGGGCTCTTATTTATGAATCCCTCCACTGCCACCTGCCATTCCTATAAATCTTCAAAAAATGAAGAATATTAATTTTAAATCTTTTTAATCCATACTGCAAGCACAAACAAATTCAAATTATGAAGTACCTTTAAAATCCCCTTGCACCTATTGCAGAATAACATATCTGAACTTTGCCGTTTGAATCAAAACATTAGACAGTCTGTCACAAATATATGTTCCACATTTGGAAAATTCTAGGTCCTTCAAACTCTTTTCATTAATGCACTTGGCTACATTCATCATATGGTCTTTTGTTGACATTGATTTTGACAAGGTCAATATGTCCTCTAGGTTGTCCTCAGTAAGATTAAGAGTCAGGCCCTTCAAATAATCCTCAAGTTCCTGTACAGTGTCCCCTGCTGGTGGGATTCATCATTCTGTAAAATATAAAACAAGGCATTTTCTTCATCACAATAACCAAACAGTACAGTTAAGGTGCCCAATGGAAATACCATTATTACGATTATTAATAATATTATTTAGTAGGCAATTTGAATTGATATCAGCAGCATATTAGCTCTCTATGGAAAAGTTTGTTATTAAAACTTAAAACAATACACTTTAATGAACTGTTGTTAATAATAAATGGTCTTATCAACTTCAACTCTACTTTGCTTTATATTACATCACAAAGAGCAGTCCTTGGTGCCAGTCATTCAGGAAAATTTTAATTACAGACCAAAGAACGAGAATTTCATTGACTTTCTTCCGATTTATCAGACAGCTTTGTGTATTTTTACTGAGTATTTTAATACAGATCTTTAAATACCTTTCTCAAACTATGAAGAAAATAACCTGGCAGGTAGATTACACAGTAATGTAAGTCATGTGACCTAAAAACACCAATTGTGTTGGATTTCAGTTGCTAAGAGGAGTCGCCATTTCTACCCTTGTTGACAGGTAATAATTATGTGTAGAATTATTTTAAATTCTAGATTTTTTTCCTTAAAACTCATAATTTTATTTATTATCTATATATGCATTAACCGTTTTGTAATCAAGGCATTGTGTTAAAAGGTTGGTATTTATGTTCCTACAAAAGAATGTGTCTAACAGTCAGGGAATCATAAATAAACTTGTAAAATCCATGGACAGCTTTAAGTATCTGCAATGATACAGAATGTCACATTTATTTAAATTCATATACAAAAGAATTATTTCTTAATGCTAGTGTTTTGGGTTGAGAAGTCAATAAATCAAACATGTCATAACTTGTTTGTCTATATTCAACTCATAACAATTAAAGCCTGTTTGTTTATATAAAATTTACATTTTACAATGTCTATTGCCATACCAGTAAAATCTTATAAATTATATTATTGTAGTATTTTTATGCTCTATTTTGTCATTCTGTCAGAATATTAAATCCATTATTAAGAGAAAAGTAAACCAGGAGTCGGAAAAACAGAAAGATATACATATCTCATAACCAAGTCTTAAGGATATAACAAATATTTATCAATAAAAAAAATCATAATTTCTGATTTTCAGAGCCAAACGCTAATCATGGACCCCCGTACCAGTGCCCAGGATGTGATGCGATGTGACCTGTGTGAGACTGCTGCAGTACAGATGCACTGTGATACATGCCTCGTCAACCTGTGCAAGGGATGTGTGGGAGAACACATCTCAACTGAAGAATCTAAGGATCATAAAGTGGTCAAATTTCAGTCTAGGAAATCAACTCCCCTTTACCCTGAATGTGCCTCCCATGAAAAAGAAAAATGTGAAATGTACTGTAGACATTGTGACATTCCTGTCTGTCAAACTTGCCTGGCATCTGATCAACATCTTGGTCATAAGTTATCAAAAATCTTGCATGTCCTGGGTGAAAAGAAAGACTTGATCAGGAATGAGCAAAGTGAATTAAATGAAACAATATATCCCACCTACCAGGACATTGCAGTTGATGTACAAAACAGAATGAGTCAGTTAGAGAAGGAATATGGAGATCTCTCAACAGCCATCACAAAACACGGAGAGAACTGGCACAGAGAAATTGAAAACCTTGTCAGAAAACTTAAAACTCAAGTTGATGAAATGAAGAACTCACAGTTACAAACTTTACAAAAACATCTGAATGAAATTAACAAGAACATTGTTGCCATTAAAGCTGAAATTGATTTGCTTGATATTGCTGCAGATTCTAATGACATTTCATCTCCACTCAATGTGAGATCTAATGTGGATCAATATAAAAACCTTCCACAAAAACTTGTTCTGTCTGTACCTAAATTCACTCCAGGGACAATCCAAGGGGAACAACTTTGTAAACTGTTTGGGACTTTATCATCAATTTCACTTACAGCAGATGATCAAGGATACAGTATAAAAACAACACAAAGATCACCAAAAGATGAATCTTCTTTTGTCGACCAAACATCACCAGAAATTGGATGCCGACAACGAGTAAAAAGGCTAAAGAAACCAATGATTTCCGAAAAATGTATTTCATGTTCAGGCTTCCTTAGAAGTGTTGCCTGTTTGAGAAATGAAAAGTTCTGGACAACTATGTTCAGCAATACCATGACACTCTACAGTTTCAATCAGGATTCACCACTCAAACAAATCACAACAAAGTCAGGAAACAGGCCTTTAGACATAGCAGTGACAAGAAATGAAGATCTTGTTTACACTGATTACACGGATAGGAGCGTCAACATTGTGAAAAATGAAAAGACAAAAATAGAGGAGGTGATCAGACTAGAGAACTGGAAACCTCAATGTGTCTGCAGTACCTCTACGGGTGAGCTGCTGATTACCATGGAAAGTGATGACAAGAGACAATCAAAAGTTGTTCGGTACTCTGGCTCCGCAGAGAAACAATCCATACAGTTTGATGATAAAGGTACACCTCTCTATTCATCTAATGGATCTACTAAATACATCAGTGAAAACAGGAACTTTGATATATGTGTAGCTGACTGGGGAGCTAAAGCAGTAGTGGTGGTCAATCAGGCCGGGAAATATAGATTCAGATATAAGGGATATAATCTTGTTCCAAGAAGATTACCACTCAGTCCAAAAGGAATCACAACAGACAGTCAGGGTCACATCCTTATAAGTGATGGGAACCACGAATGTGTTCACATCATAAATGAAGATGGAAAGTTCCTAAGTTACATAAAGTGTCAATCTTTACCTTTTCTACTACGTGGATTGTGTACTGATACAGAAGACAATCTGTTTCTTCTTAGTTGCAAAGTATCAGGAAAACAAAGCACTACAAAACCAAACAATACTGTTATTTCAAGTCAAGATTATGTAAAGAAAATTGAATACCTGCAGTGAAACCATGCATACACCCAGTGTCCAAGTTGTTAAATTAAGTTAAGTTCAAAACTTGATTTGAATTACTTCACAATAAACTTTTGAGATGTTTAAAATTTTCACTAAATATATTATGTTTTTAAATACAAAAATGTCTTATATATCTTAAATAAGAATGTAACCCCCTCCCCTTTCCCGGTATAAAAATATGATATGAACAGGAGAACATCCACTGTCAAGGGTTGGCTTTATTTTACAATAAACATTATCAAATAAATTATAGAAATGTAAAAATAATTCCTATATTAGTTTTTTAATTGGATACAATATTTTAAAACAATGCCTGTGATAAAAAATTGAAATAATGCTATTAGAGGATTGTATAGCATATACACTTGTCATGAGACATGAGATGTAAGAATGCGATTCATGTCATCGTGAAATGTGCCGAAAAATATTTTTGCTCCAGTGGGAGCACTGATAAAAATACCTATAATTTCTGCTTCAAAATCTCATTCAAATAAAAGAGATGCACACATGAAGCCTGATACAATAATATTAGGTTTAATTGTTACTGACTGTCCAAAGAAATTTGGTAGGTTGTTCAAGTCTATGAAAGGCTGGACGAAGCAGTCAGTAAAAAACCTATGTTTTATTTTGTTGAGGACCAATAACAGTTTTAATCTATTGAGATCAATAATGATTCAACAGTTTTCTCTAGAGCTAACAAACAGATGAACACTATTGGACAGACATGAACATCCTGCCATAATATGTATTGTCTTTAATGAGTGTATAATAATAGTTTTATAATGATTGTATTAAATGTATAACAAAAAATATTTGATTTCTTTGAAACAGAATGCCTTTCTGGTATAGGCAATGTAACAAAGCCAAACTAAAGCATTTAGTAGCTTTTTTTTTTTTTTTTTTTTTTTTTTTTGAAAAGGGAACAAATCATAGTTTATCAAGTATCGTTTAAACATTGCGTTTGCTGCTTATTTTATAGATAATGCACTCGCTGATTGCATAGTAACCTTTAAACTTTTTCTATCTCTTAATTATCTATCATATTTGTAATCATATAGCATAGACAACACAAGCTTCTGTTTGCTTAATGTAACTGTACCTACTGCATGCTTTTTCTACAAAGAAATAAAAAAGACGATTTTCAGTTCAATTTTTCCTCCATAAAAGATTTGTTGCCATCACTGGAATGGTCATAGTTTTTCAAATGTTAAACTCAATTAATATTTTTGTATATGAAAACGCAAGCAATAACAAACCTAACCCAAATTCAAATACCGTATATCCGGGGGGGGGGGGGGGGGGGTTGGCAATGATTTATTATTCGAATTTTTGCGATCATTTTTAATTCGCAAAAAATTAAACAGGCAGAAATTATGTTGGCTATTATGTGCCATAAAACATGACCAATTTTGAATTTTATTATTTTTTTATCGTAAAAAATAACTTACGCCAAAAACAAAACTGTACAAATCTTCCCCTTTTTCGCAAAAAAACCGGATAAACGGTAATTTTTAATCCATTGTATGCATTACTTTCAAAGTGTAATGCATAATTACAATTGCTAACGCTTAATTATATACCAGTTTTAAATTCCAATGCAATATTTTGTAAAATTTAATGCATATTTCTGCAAACACACAGCTTATCTGGAGCTCTGAAATATGTTCAGTAGACTTCTTCATTACTTGAGACAAAAATAAACATATCAAACTAGAGCACAGCTCGTTGCAGAGCAACGAGTAGGTCTCCATTGAAGCTTCGGACAGGAAGAGGTGACCTTGATTCAAGGTCATGCCACACTCAATGGTTATAAGCAATCTTGTAAGGGGTATCACCTTGCAATGTTTCACCAGTAGAAAGACAGTAAAGGAATGTACAGCTTTTGTCGGTGACCTTGAACTCGTCCAAATGACCTTGCGTCAAGCCATAACACACTCTGGATATGAGCAAACCCCACCAATGTGTTATCGACTTGACAAGTTAACACATGTTCTTTCAGACCATTCATCGAGCCAAAACATATTTTCCTCAGTGACCTTGAATTGAATCAAGGCCATGATACACTCTGCATGACATCAGCAATACCTTTCTGTGTGTTTCCGACAAGTTCACACATGTTTTTTTTTTTTTTTTTTTTTTTTTTTTTTTCAGACCATACGTCAAAATAAAATAACATATTTTCTATCGTCGTTATTTATTGGGTTCAACACTCTTCTTTAAAGGTTCACTGTATATGTTTCATGCCCAATTTGGATATCGAACAAAGTTTGTGTTGTGAAACACTGATGACTTCATATGGCAGCTTATGGCAAAGGTTAATATTTCTCAAATGCAACTTCATGGTCAAGGTCAAGAGATAAAAGAAATATATCCAAAAAAGGTCTTGACACAGAAAATATCACTGTGAAATGTGAAAGCCGTAGTACAAACCATTCAAAAATTATGGCCAAGGTTATCTTTTTTAAAAGAAGGTCTAACTCCAAGGTCAAGGGCAAAGGGTAATAATTGTTGGTACCCAAGAGAAAATCTTAGTAGTATAAAAAGCCTTAGCAACAACAGCTCAAAAGTTATGAGGGTTAAAGTTTTTCAAAAGTAGGTCATTCTCCAAGGTCAAAGGGTACAGATTCTTGGCTTATAAAGAAAGATCTTGTCATAAGAAATACACCTGTTAAATATAAAGCCCTATTACTAGCCATTTAAAAGTTATTGCCGATGTTAAAGATTTTAAACCGTAGGTCAAACTCCAAGGTCAAGGTTAAATGGTCAAAATATTTATACCTAAGGAAAGGTTTTTTCACAAGAAATACAGATTTGAAGTAAAAAAGCCATAGCACCAACTATTCAAAAGTTATGACCAATGTTAAAGTTTGGTGAAATTTGGAAAAGTAGATCAAATTCGGGGGTCAAGAGGTCAAATATGTTGGTACCTAAAGAAAGGTCTAGTTACAAGGAATACACATATGAAAAATGAAAGCCAAAGTTCCAACCAATCAAAAGTTATGGGCAAGGTCAAAGTTTTGAGGACAAACAGACTAACCGATAAATAGAGAGGCGGCCAGGACAAAAACTGTATGCACCCGGATTTTCGACTACAGGAGCATAAAAAAATGTTGATGTCTAAGGGTTTCTGCGCTGGCATTAAATCTGAAAATCCTACTGTACAAAGGAGTGCAAGGTGCTTTAAGATACGCTATTACCTCAGGTTCTATATCGCAGACCTTTCAACAGGATGAAGAGGAAGTCTGTGAGCTAATGCTAATTAATAATACCTCCGTTCTCATGTGAACTGCGATTAGTAGTTGCCGAGACAGACGCACGGATAAACAGGAAGTTGAATTAGATTCGTACAAAAATGAATCCCACAGTATGGCATGCCTAAACAACGAATGTGCTAAAATTTCAAGCATCTGCAATGAGTAGTTGCTGAGAAAACTGCAATGAAAATTTGTTACGGACAGACACCTTCGGACAGACGCACTGATAAACAGGAAGTTGAATTAGATTCGTACAAAAATGAATCCCACAGTATAGCATGCCTAAACAAAGAGTGCTTAAATTTCAAGCATCTGCAATGAGTAGTTGCTGAGAAAACTGCAATGAAAATTTGTTACGGACAGACACCTTCGGACAGACGCACGGATAAACGGGAAGTTGAATTAGATTCGTACAAAAATGAATCCCACAGTATGGCATGCCTAAACAAAGAGTGCTTAAATTTCGAGCATCTGCGATGAGAGTTGCTGAGAAAAAAGTGACGAAAATTTGGTAAGGTCAGACGCACGGATAAACAGGAAGTTGACGTCGGATTCCTACAAAGAAGGATCCTACAAAATGGCATGCCTAAACAAAGAGTGTACTAAAATTCAACCATCTGCGATGAGAGTTGCTAAGAAAACTGCGACGGAAGTTTGTTATGAACAGACAAAAAGACAGAAACACACACACAGAGAACCACATCGGTTATCAAATACCCTCCTCTCCTTCGGAGCGGATGTATAAAAATTTAATCCAGTATTTAATTAGCTATGCCTAATTACATGTAATTACATGTATCTATGTTGACTTCATAAGGATAGTCTTCATAATAAGTGTGTGTGTGTGTGGGGGGGGGGGTGTTTGTGTGTGTGAGGGTGTGTGTGTGTGTGTGTGTGTGAGGGTGTGTGTGTGTGGGTGGGTTTGTGGGTGGGTGAGGGTAGGTGTGTGTGTGGTGAGGGTAGGTCTTTTCAGTACATTTTTGCTGGGATTTGCCTATGTATGACCGTACAACCAAGCAGCAACTAAATCAAAATTAACATTGTAAAACTGCAGCAAAGAACTATTTTCAGAAAAGTCCGAAGAGCACTCTTCCCCTTATTGCGTACTATGGACCTGCGAAAAAAATGCTGTCCCTACATTTAGGATCCTAGAACACCAGGAAAGAGTGGCAATAAAAAAGAAAAAAAGATCGTTTTTTCCAGTCTATAAGTCGAATCAAAATATCTTTCCCTCAAGTCTTTTTTTTCCCTTAAGTTCATCCCAGTTTGTGTGATTTATTTCATATATTTTACGTTCTGTACCGGACTTGGAAAATAGTAACATCATTAGGTTTTTGAGCTGACCTTGAAGCCCGCAGAAGAGATTGTCTGTTTTACGATAAACTCAAATAATAAATTGAAGTTATATGTAATTCGGTATTAATTTTACGTTGAATATTTTTATGTTGATTTCATCAGGAAATATGAGAAAATTTTTAAAGTAGTGTTGTTTTTAGATGAATTATTTAATTTAAATTTGTATCTCAATTCACAGTGGGAAAGAAATCATAAATATTCAACATTTTTGGCTAGCAAATATATTCAAAAAGCAAGTCAATTTCAAAATCATCGAAGCGTAGTGGCAGAAGCATTTTTATGAAGGTACTATCATTACTAAAGTTATGTTCTGGGTTCTTCACCAGATGTTCCCCTTGTAATACCTAATGTGCCCACACCTTACCCGGGAGCCATCCTTCCCCCGGGGGTCATGATTTATGCACTACATCAGGATGCTTCCACATAAGTTTCAGTTTTTCTGGCCAAGTGGTTCTTGACAAAAAGATTTCTATATATATCAATATAAAACATAGATTCTTTTTATGGCCCCACCCTACCCCTGCGGGTCATGATTTGAACAATTTAGAATCTTCACTATCCCAGGATGCTTCCACATAACATTCTTTTTTTCTGGTCCAGTGGTTTTTGAGAAGAAATTTTTTCCTATATATTTCCTATATATTTCAATGTAAAATTTCGATTCCTTATTGTGATCCCACCGTACCCCGGGGGTCATGATTTAAAAAATTTAGAATCTACACTACACCAGGATGCTTCCACAAATGTTTCAGCTTTTCTGGCCCGGTGGTTCTTGAGAAAAAGATATTTTAATGACCACACCCTATATTTGTTGTTTCTTGATTATTTCCCCATGTAATGGGGCTACGCCCTCCACTTTAAGAATTTAAACTTCCCTTAACCCAAGGATGCTTTGTGGAAACTTTGGTTAAAATTGTGAAAAGTTTAAAGACGGACAGACGATGGACAACGGATGATCAGAGAAGCTCGATTGAGGTTTCAGCTCAGGTGAGCTTAAAAAATGAAATATATGGAAATAACGAACAGTATTCAAGCTCAAAAGTCCATTAAACAATACAAATTTGACAGCAGAACAAACACGGGCCTCTAAAACATCAGAGGTGTGATCAGGTGCCATGGAGGAGAGAGCATCCCCTGCCGACCGGTCACATCCGCCATGTGCTCCTGGTCGTGATCGGGAAATAACGGAAAAATCCGTCTACAATTGAGTATGTATATAATGGCCTAACAATAAGTATGATAAACGTCAGTCAGCATTTCACTTCATAATAAATTGTATTTGCGCAGGTATGTTAAGGCAGTGCCCAGATCATTTTTTTTTTTTTTTTTTTTTTTTTTTTTTGGCGAATTTAGACTTTTTTCGTAAAATTTAACATTGATAAATCAGAAAAACCATAGATAAAACATTTACTATTATTATCCATTGTATAGACATCATTGAGTCCTAGGCTAAAAGAAGAACTCCATTACGACGTCATCACGTGACATCTATAAATAGAAAAATTGCCTTAATGAAAAAGTGAAAAGTTCAACACTACCCCGGGAATTATTCATTTTTTTCTGTGAAATAATTATGTAAAAACATCACTGTGTCATAAAAAGTGCTGCTAAAATCCTACTCTCCCGACACAGAAAAAATTATTCCAAAGTTTCGCATGAAACCTTACCACAATATTTACATTTTGTACATACGTGTATGATCAAGGAATCGTCATCAATTTATGATAGCCACACGATTCTAGCAGCACTTTCCAAGTATGATAGAATACAAGCTTTCGATACAAACAAAAATTATGTTTCAAAGTATGCGGCGTAGCGTTGAACTTTTGCATTAGGATTTAAAACACTGCCTGTGTTCATTTTAAGAAAACATGATAAGAATAAATTAGCGTACCTGATTCTTAATCTTTAATTCCTTATGAATCACACATGACATTCACGGTATATGCTTTAAAACTCCCATTTCATATATTAGTTCACATAAATTCTCGTCACGTTATGTTTCACTCGGCAAATATTTGATCAATAGTTAGGACTTCATGGGTTTGGTATTTTAACCCCTGCAATAGATACTTAGCTATTTATACCACCCCAAAACGACAAGATTTAGTTTATATTATGTTTTTGAATGATTTAAATTATTTCTTGGACCTAAAATTAAACTTTAAATACAGATATGAAGAAATCATCAGGATGAATTCACCATGCATTTCATGCACCTCACATTTCAACAAGTTCTAGCGATATCGCTACCGACCGAATATTATCAAAATGGAACTTAACATATAGTATGTGGTTAAAATATAAATTTTTGACACAACCGTGCCCTATTTATTGAGAAAATATCATTAAGAACCGATTTTTTCGAAATAAGTCAAAATTCACCATGGATCGGACAATATTCACCATGCATCAGGCATACGATATTTAAACCAGAAAAATATCATACCTTGATCTCGGTGCTTTAAAATTAGTGATATCGAAACATTTTTATCTTTCATTCAAAATTTAACTTTCTAATTAAACTTGAATGATTATTTCGATCCACAAATGTAAAGAGATTTTAGCTGCATCACATCGCCTTAGAAAGGTTTTACGATACTAGTAATATGGCAACTCTCGCCTTTGTCTCATGGGTTATCATCATATAGTTTACAGAAATAAATTGAGTGCACTTCTAAACGTCATATATCGATTATTTGTATTTTCACTGAAAATTTAGAGTTTCTATTTTCTATTTCCGTGAAAAACCGCTGTCATTTGGGTTCTATATAAAGATGGGAGTGATTACCCATGCATCGGAAAGTGTCCAATGCATGGTTAATTTTTGTCCGATGTATGGTGAAATAAACACACTAGATAAAAATAACTCTAAAAAAAATATTATACAACCATTGAAGTAAAATTTTTGAAAAAATTCTGTAAAACTATCAATCATTGATAAATTTTACCTAGGTCCGACCCGTTCCGTTGACGTCTATTTAAAAGAACAACAACTCTAAAAATTGCAAATCGTAAAATTCTGGTTTCTCCTCTTTGATGATGCAAAATATTACTAAATTTCAAGGCCATTCTTGTGGTATTTTTATCACAACATGAAAATAAAAAGCATCATTAAAAATTTTATATCTTCATCTTTAAGACAGGAACAATTAAAAACACGGGGAGACTCGGGTTCAATGAAAGTTTATTGCTTAAAGTTGTCCGAAGCAAGGTGTGTCCGATGCATGGTTATATCATATACCTAGTGGTGTATCAGCCCTGATACAGGCGTTTCGGACTAGGTGAGACAGCCTCTTGTAACTAGGACTGTCTCGCCCTCAGGGCTGAGATATCTCTGTCTCAGCCCGTTGTCAAGGGGCTGCCTCGCTCTCAAATTTCAATCCATTATTTCTGTTTAAATTGTGTGAATTAAGAGTACAATTTATATTAAAGTGTTAAGGATAAATATTTTGTATACTAAAACTAGTCCTGAATCTTTAAGAATTATTTATTTATGCTAAAATATTGAGAAAATTGTTTTTAAAAAGTGCGCCAAATGATGGTAGTTGTGACGTAAGAGAGGTAACTCTTGTTTACTGAGAGTTGTATGTTTTGAACAGAAATGGACGTTAATTTGCTTTGTTAGTAAGACAATATCAAGTTTTCTCTTTTTGTGTCATTATTTAGTTTAATACATATCCTAAGCAAAACAAACAGTTACTTTAAATTTCAGACCTGTAACGATTTGTTAAACATGTAACCCGGTTCGATCTAAAGTTAAAGTAGAGTTATCAAAAGTTTGGGACCTTTAAATCTTAGCAATTAAATGTACCCTTGATTGTAAAATGTTTTAAAACACCAAGACTCATCTTTTTAATGACCAAATCAGGCAAATCCTCACTTTACATGATTAATTACCTTTGTCAAGCAACATCTTTACCTATCTCAAGATCGATAAACATCGAAAATAAAGAACGATAACTCATTTTAATTTAATAAAACATTTTGTTGGGGAAAAAAGTCTTAATGTTTGTTCTTTTATTTCTTTGGTTTTAGATATATGATATAAACAACATAACACCACTGTTTTGAACTTGTCCCGTGTATTAGCCCTCGAATGGTCTCGGACCGCGCCCTCCGGGGTTGGGCCGATACCAACCGCTCGGGCTGATACCAGGGCTGAGATCAAAACAGCGGTGTGATATTCTATATAACCACCCTATCTCTAAAGTTCACGTCATACAGCTTACTGTGACGTCATATTGTATAGGCATGAAGGGTATCTGGGTGTAACCTTAACAAACACGAGTGCTGAGATTGTTATTGTATCGACCATAGAACTGTTGTTGAACTGTTGAACTGAAGAGTTATTAGATTACCATTAATTCACGTCTTTTTCTAATACAAATATCCAAATATGAAACATATGTGTCAGACTCTGTGGTAACTTATTTCAAGCTCAGGGGGATACATCGTATCATAAATATGGAAATACTGTAAAACGAGAAAATACGGCGCAAACGTATTTTAGCGCAAATACAAGTGGGAATGCATTGGCGCAAATAATTTTAGTGCTTGCACTTGTCATTAAAATATATAAATGTTAAATTTTTTCCCTTTGATCCTCACCCGTATCTGACTTTGTGGTCACTCAAGCACGCAAACACAATAGCATTGATTTCTAACTCACGTACACAGGTAAATTGAGATTTGTTATCAACACAAAACACTTAAATAATTTGTGAATGTGAGTGTAGATCTACTTCAGTAAATGATTGTGGGGTGTTCACGCATTTTTTTCATATTGAAACCACTCATACATCGAAAGAACGTTACTTGGATAACTGGTAAACATTATCAGGTATCGTCTGCAAGGTCGGTAGAACTTTCTCGATATATCCTACAAAGCGACCCTACGACATTACGTAATCGCGCGTTCCGGTTTACATAGTTATTGCTTTGAACACAAAAAATGATATTTAGAAATCTGTTAGCGCACGATAAATTTTAGCGTTCAGGCGCCAAAGTCGCTAAAATTAGTAGTGTGCCATATATTCTCGTTTTACAGTAATCATTGTTAATTGACAATACGTCGTCGATATATCTAAATGTCGAGTTGAAGGGCACATGTAGAAGGTTTGGTCATTGACAAAGCTCAAATATACTGTTGATGATTTTATTATTTCATCAAGGTAAGACCTGTAAAGCAAAAACAAAATTTATCGGTGATTACATAACAAGAATATCTTAAATTACATTTAGCACACAAACATGCACTAATATGACTTTTAGTATATATGTGTAGACAAGAATATTCAATATTGTCATCTAATTGTCTAGTAGTATGTAAAATAAATAAAACCATACATTTATTCAATTCACTACTTAATCTCAATAAAATAATTACCGGTAGCAATCAGAAAATATGACTTTGCTATTTCACTTAAAACATGTAAACAAACTTGGCACTTTACCTTACATTACTGTTCAAAGGGGAATAACTCTGTTCCATGTGCACGACAAATAGTTTCACAAGTGACAATTTAGATAATAAATCAAGTCTATTTAATCATAAAAACGGTATGAAAAATCAAAATACAAATTGCTATGGGATCAATTATTATTAATCAACATTCCTCTACACGTTGGTCAAAATGGTGCCATGTATAAAACCCACACTAGCAATATTTGTACAAAATGCTCTAAACACAGAGTAATCTGTATGTCTAAAGTAAACCTTATGTTTTCAAGCAAGATCAGGGGTGTTAAACGTTACTGTGAGCATATAAAATATATGCATTTAATTGTTAATTACCTTGTTTTCCTGACCAAGGTTGCTAAGATCGTTAGACGCTAACGTTAGATCAATCTTTATGGATGTACAAAGATGTTGGGCCGTTGTTACGATAAGCACAAGTAGTTGCCGGATCCAAAGATAAGAAAATTGCCCATCCGGAATTACTTACTTCAAAATGTTGCACACATGTGATAAACTAAAATTACAAATAAAATTCAACATCGTAAACAATAGTTCAAATTATGACATTTACACTACAACCAAAATCAGCATAGCTTTTAGACATTAACACTATCAAAAGGTGCTGAGCTTACAACCCACATAATAATCTGAACTACAACAAACAACTATAACATAGCACTTAGATTAGTTCTCAATAAGTAGTACAAGCTTATGAACTGTTCTCTCTAGTACTCCAGACTGCATTTTCACCTTGACTCTTCGTGCAAGGCCATCTTCAACCGGGTTAGCTTCGATGATTCTACCAAGAGGTCATTGGTTGCTTGGCAAGTCGACGTCCTTCACCAGAGCAATGTCTCCTTCCTTGTTGTTCCGACGAACCCCGTGCTATTTCTGTCGAAAGGTGATCTGAACCAAGTACTCTCGTCTCCAACGGGATCAAAATTGTTCCATAAGAAACTGTACACATCTACAACGTTTGCGGACATACACGTCTTCTTTTACGACCTCTCCAGGAGGGGGAAGAGGAGATGTGGTCTTTCCAGTTAAGATGTGGTTTGGAGTAAGTGGCTCCAGTGAGTCTGGGTTGTCTATCTCGCTAACTGAAAGTGGGCGACAGTTCACAATAGACATTGCCTCGTAGAATATAGTTCTCAGTGAAGAATCATCTACTCTTCCAGGACAAAGTAATAGTATGGAATTGAGTATGTTACGAACGGTTCTTATTTGACGTTCCCACACACCTCCTGTATGATTAGCATTGGGCACGTTAAATACAAAGTCACTCTGTTTCTCTGCCAAGAATGAACATATTCTTTCTTTGTCAAATGCTTTCTGGAACTCGTTCTTAGTTCTAATGATGTGGTTTCTTGATCCGAGCGCAAATGTCGGACGGCCCCTCTGATTGCGATAAAACAGCGCAAATCATTAACAAAGGCATCCGTAGACATGTCATCTAACATCTCAATGTGGATAGCACGAGACCACATGCCAGTGAATAGTAAATCATATCGTTTATTTCCTTCCGCCCCTGTTTTAAAATAAACGGGCCAAAACAGTCCATACCGCAATATGTGAAAGGTGGAGAAGGCTCGATAAGCTCCTTGCGCAAGTCTACATTCTCTCTGTCTCTGTTGGTCGTCTCAATTTCCTGAATATAACGCATTGACGTATGTAGTTGGCTATCGTCTTACTTCCTCCTACATTCCAATATCCAAGAGACCGGAGCTTGTTCAGGGTAACGCCTCTCTCTTTATGAGAGGTTTCCCTGTGAGCAGAAGGCATGGTTGCCTTACTTAGTCGGCCTCCAACTCGAAGTATCCCACCCTGCAGAACTGGCTCTACAGGTTTCGGGGAGTTTGACCTTGGTAGCCTCTCAGATTTCCTGAGGGAACTAATGGCATTTTGAAAGGTTTCATGTTGAACAAGCTTGATGATTGTTTCTTCTGCTTGAAATCTTTCATCTGGGGTTGGTGGATGAGTCCCCTTGATACTATTAGAGAGTCTCTGCATTCTGGCGACAAAAGATATCCTTTTGGTCCAAGATGAGAATCTAGACAGAATGTCGAGAACACTCGAATGAGCTTTGGTTTTGGTACATAGAGTCCTTGCAGATTTTACTTCAGGGTCTCCAAGTTGCAACTCTGCTTCAACACTTTGGCTGTCAATATTGGGTTGCTATAGCAATGAAGGACCAGTTAGCCATGAAGAATAATTATTTTCAGATGCATGAAGTCCACGAGAAGCGTGATCGGCAGGGTTGCTGGCAGACTCAATGTATACCCACTGGTGGGGTTCTGTTGCATCTCTTATCATCTGTACACGGTTCGCAACAAATAAGTGGACTCTGTGAGCCCCGTTGTTGATGTAACCAAGCACCACTTTAGAGTCTGTCCAAGAGTACTCTCTGTTGATAGGTAGATTCAGCTTCCTCTGTCAATTCCAAACGAGTTATTGTTACAACCTTTAGAGGTGAAATATGTGGAGATAATGAACATTATTCGAGCTCAAAAGTCCATCAGACATTACAAATTAGGAGCGGAGTAAACACAGACCTCTAAGACATCAGAGGTGGGATCAGGTACCATGGAGGAGCGAGCATCCCCTGCCGACCGGTCACACCCGCCATGTTCTCCTTGTCATGATCGGGAAATAACGGAAAAATCCGTCAGTGTGTAAATAATGGCCTAACAATTAGTATGGAAAAAGTCAGTCAGCATTTGACTTAGCGAAAGATTGTATTTGCTGACAGGGTCATCGTATCGACCATAGAACTTACGAAATGATGACTTGAAACGAGACTGCTGATATTCTTCTTTCGTCATCTTGTTTGTCAATAACTTAACTCGTTTTAGAAATTGTTCATACGTAGAGCATGCTCAAGCGGTATCGAATCAACTGAGAGATAAAAACACCGTATGCAGGTGATTAGGGTATATTGCTGCATAAGTAAAGGACGTTGAAGATTGAAAAGTTAAAGTCATCACGTTTATCATAAAGCTTTGTTGTTAGAGTACCATTAACGTCTTTTTCTTATAAAATATCCAAATATGATAAAGATGTGTCAGACTCTTTTATCTCAAGCTCACGGGATATATCGTGTCGACATAAGAATTGAAATAACCATTGTTAATTGACAATACGTCGTCGATATATCTAAATGTTGAGTTGAAGGCCACAACATGTGTTTCCTTCTTTTCACGTAAAAGATTTTGAACAAATTCTGCCTCATGTGAATACAAAATAGGTCTGCTAATAACGGGGCGCAATTGGTACGTATGGGAATTCCAATAGATTGCTGAAAGACCTGGTCTCCAAAAACCACAAAGATATTGTCAATCAGAAACTCTTGAAACTTTTTAACGTCAACTTCAGTGTACCAGGTACTTGTATGTTCAATCAGATTGTTTTTTAACAAACTAATTTTGCAAATGACCAATGACAAGGTAAGTAAATTAACGAGTTCCATTTTTATTGAAAAAGCAGCTGTCAATGATGTCAGAAAGTCTGGACTTAAATTTATCGAATAGTTGTATATAAAGTTGAAAAGTCGGAAGTTTTTATGTCGTTGATTTCGGTAAAAGTTTGTGATTTCAAATGTTCCAAAAGTTCCTTGGAACTTTTTTGTATCCACGTCTGATTTACACCACTTCTCGAATATGTTGTTGCACAGTACTCTTGAAGTTTCTCCCTCGCTTCACCACTGTTAATATCTTAGTGAGGAGTAAAGAAAGAGGTTTGGTAGAACATTTACTGGAATCCGCTATGTATCTTTGTTTGTAAGGTGTTTTATTGAAGTTTCGGAAAACAGTATAGATATGTTAATTCAAATTCAATTTGGTTGTTGGGAATGTGAAAAATATTCAAAACTGACATATGATTTTGAAGAATTGCTGCTTGAGAGGCGCTACTCTTGCTTTTACGATTATTAAAGCACAGTGTACCTTCGCTCTCTTTACAACTCTTGAGGTAAGAGCACTGTCCATAATTAACCATTTGTGCTTGCGTCCGAAAAATGATGCAGCTCAAAACTCGAAGGTTTGCCAAAATCACCTGGTATAAGGCATCTTGAGACTTTGATGAGATCAAGGTTCTGTAGATCTTTGATCCAAGCTTCCCATTGAAGCAGGCTGTCTGCTGGCAGGGGATCATTCCACCATATGTTACCTTGACACATCTCCTGAATTATTCGTTTCCCTGTGAGTGTGAGAGGGGAGAGAAATCCCAATGGGTCAAATATTGATACTGCAATGGATAGCATACTGCGCCTCGTAGGATATACATTCAGGTCGACAACTTTGAAGCACAATCCATCCTCTTCAATATTCCACTTAATCCCTAGTGCTTGTTCCATAGGCAATTGTTCATGTGAAATGTCCAAGTCTTTAACATCCGCAGCCCTTTCTGATTCAGCAACAGAATTTATCACATTCTTGTTGTTGGAAATAAATTTGTGAAGGCGCAGTCCACCATTGGCGCATAGAATCTCTGGATCATGTATTTACTTCATAGCTTCTTCTTCCGTCTCAACACTGGTAAGCCCGTCGTCCACATAGAAATTATTTTGCACGTAGAATTATGCAGCTGGAAGGTGCTCTTCTTGGCTTCTAGCCAGGAACTTGAGTCCATAATTAGCATATCCTGGGGAGGAAGCTGCTCCAAACAGGTGTACTCTCATGCGATATTCCTAGGTTTTGACTCCAAGTTTCCATCCTCCAACCATAGAAATCGTACGAAATCTCGGTCTGCTTCATGTACAACAAACTGGTGGAACATCTTCTCCACGTGACACACGACTGCCACAGGGTGTTGTCTAAATCTGCATAGAACACCAGTCAGGGCATTTGTGAGATCCGGACCTGTAAATCGATGCTCGTTCAACGAAGCATCTTTGTATTTTGCCGAACAGTCAAACACTATTCTGAGTTTCCCAGGCTTCTTCGGGTGATAAACACCATGATGTGGGATATACCATGTATTTCCACTGGCACCGTCTGATGATACTGGTTCAGCATCACCTTTTTCCAATATTTCTCTCATGAAGGTCCTGTAATGTTCATATGTCTTTTCTAAGTTTTCGCTTCAGATGATCTAAGAGGATCGACGCAAGTGACTGACTTGTTGTTGGGAAGAGAGGGTCGCTCCTTGAATGGCAGGATCATTTTTAAGTGCTTATCTTCTTGCTGATGTATGTTTTGTTTCATCGAGTTAAGGAATGCAATGTCATCCTGAGATATCTTCACATCTTCATTCTTGTCATGAGCAAAGTCCTTCTCTAAAATCTTTATTACATCTCTGGGTGTACAGCTGTGCAGCTCCTTCACCGACGTTCTATGACTTATAACAGCAACATCAGAGTTTGAGCGGTCTGTTTATCCAACCACGCTACAACCTAACAGTGTCTGAATGCCATATGGCTGATTGTCCTTTCCAGTTAGAGTTCTTCACGGGGCAAGAGGATGGGGACAATTATATCCAATCAGGAGTCCAACTTCACAAGACTGAAGAGGTGGCAACTCGTTGCTCAGCTCCTTCAAGTGTGACCAGCACATTACTGTTTTCTTTTCTGGTATGTGTGAGCGATCTGCAGGAATAACGTCTCTTGTAATATGCACAGTCTATTGTTTAAATGTCTGTAGATTTTAATCCTCTCGCTTTCAGGTTCTGGATTCGTGAGCTGTTAATCATAGTGTGCTGTGAAGTTATGGTGGACAAACTGAGACGTGTCGGTTGTTTATTCACGTGCAGAGCAGCAGCCGTTTCATCTAGCACAAAGGTAGTGTCACATGGTGTGTCTAAGAGTGCGTATGTTGATATCTCGTGCTACCGTGTCCTCTGCTCACATGAAAGGAACTGGTTTCCTTGACTTCTAACTGTTACCTTTTTGTAGTGAGTCGTCTTCGTGCAGGTAGGTAAGGTGTTTCTCTTGCAGATACCACATGTATGCTTCCTTATGCAATCTTTGTTTCTGTAGCCCTTGCGTGGACATCCAAAGCATAGGTTTTTCTTGTGTGCCACAGTTCGTTTATCATCGATATATAAAACAGTAAATTTCTCACACTTGAACAAAAGATGACCTTCTTTTTTACAATATAAACACAAGTTGGACTTTGTGTCAGCTCCCGTCCCATTGTGCTGATGAGTTGAAGTCGTTGCAAGGACATTCACTTTGCAACTAAAGTTTTTGTGCTCTCTGGTAGGTTTTGTGTCAGTGTCTTTGAGCGCATAAATTGACGAGACTGGATTAAAAGGAATGCGAGCCCCCTTTACAACGAAGTCGACAAACTTCGATTGATTGATTGATTAATTGTATATTGTTTTACGTCCCATTCGAGAATTTTTCACTCATATGGAGACGTCACCATATACCGGTGAAGGGCTTCAAATCTTGACCTCTCGGTACTTAGGGCCATTGAGCAGTGAGGGATCTTTATCGTGCCAACACCTGCCGTGACACGGGGCCTCAGTTTTAAAGGTCTCATCCGATGGACTTGCAACTTTCACTTCAAAGTGCCGAGCGCATGGCGAAGGAACAGTTGCTACCAATTTTTTATCGACTTAGGTCAGTCGCGGCCGAAATTCGAACTCACGACCTCCCGTTCACGGAGTGAGCGCTGACAAACTTGGAGAATTACGGATATTCACCAGCTGAATCAATACTTTCTTGAACTTGGCGATTCAAACGCAGTGCAACCCAATTAGGAAGTTTTCAAAGTAGTTTCTGATTTTCAGAGTAGTCGTCTAGAATTTTGAGGCTTGGAACCTGAGGCGTTGCATCTCGACAGGCTAATAGAAAGTCACCAAGATCTCTGAGAGCCTTTGAATTCTCTTCTGCGATTTTGGGCCAATTCTCTAGTCTCTTCCGAAATGCTTTCTGCATAACAAAGGGTGTCCGTATCGGTCCTGTAGGACTTGTCTGGCATTTTCATATGCAGAGCGGCACAGGTATGGGGAGCCTATCAATGTTCATTGAGTCCGCAAACACCTTTGCTAAGATACGTGTTCCAAAATCATCGTCTGTAGTGCTGTTCGAATTGACTGCAACATGGTTTATAGGTGGGTTCAATGGAGTATAAGGCGATCTCTCAGTGTACATAACAGTAAGACGACTAACAGACGTAACTACAAGTGCATCAGTGGGGTGGCTAATAATATACATAACAAAGGGGATAAAGTTGTATGACTACTAACAGATGTGACAAGATAATGACTTGCTTGATGGCTGGTAGTGGCTGCAGCGATGTTCACATCCCCTTGCATCAGAACAGAGTAGACTTTGAGTCTTGCTTCGGCCATTGCATCTGACTTCTCTGTTTGCATTGTTCTCACTTTCCGCTGCTGGGCTTCTAATAATTTTCGTTGCTGCTCTTGAAGTGCTTCAAATTTTGTTTGCTGTTCTCCTTCTTCCTTTATCGTCTCCAGTTCTACTCTTTTGGTTGCTACATCTGCAAGAGCGTCTTCAAACTTGGTAGTTAGCTGAGACCTTACGGAGTCGCTCTCCGAAACACCAGACAGAGTCAAGTTAATAAACACAGATCTAGAATACTTACTATGCTTCAAACTATTCAGATTGTCTCTAGTGTCTTCAAATCCAGATTTTTTTTTTTTCATTGATCAGATGAATCATGTCTTCAGAGATAGCGATACAAGTATCCACCTTCCGAACTACACTTTGGTTTGGAGCACCAGAAGCGCTACGCAAGTGTTCAAAGGCCTGTATGGCATCTTCTTCCAGGTTCTTTATTTCGTCTATCAGATTTCCGAGACTTTCTTCACTGGACTCTGTCTTCATGTTTTGTTTACTTTGTAAGAATTTCCTCTTTAGAAAGGGAGCTATGGGTATAAGTTAGATTATCAACTGTAGAATTTAATCCTAGTTCCTCTAAAATACAATTTAAATAATGAGCCTTACAAACAAGGACAATGCTGTTAACTGCTTTGTCAGCAGGGACCAGTACATGCTGATCGTGTAATCTATCTAATTCTTATTTCCCTTCTGAATTATTGAACACAGAAGGATAGTTGGTTTTCATTTTGCCCCTCAATCGATTAATGCATTACCATAGGAATACTGTCAATATGCTTTAATCAACACTGATAATATCTTTAGGCATAAAATATTCTAAATTACTATGCATTGACTTGAAATGAAATCAAAAATTTTTGAACATGTCAGACTTTGAAAACTTTGAGTATTCATATTCTCCCAAAACTCCTATTGATTAATCAATTGTTAGATTTGTACAACATGTTTGTGTAACAACTAGATATAAATTCAACCTTATAAAACTTTTTTTCACTATCCACTAAAATTTAATTTGCCTCACGAAACATTTCATTTCTTGGCATAATAAGAATCAATCTTTTTCAAACTTTTCTTTGTTTCCTCTTTACCTTTGCTTTTCTTTGTCGAACAGGCCCTAGATGACACTTCTTAACCATTCATCCTACGTTTATGTATGGTATTCCATCAAAATCAACTGGAGGACCGACAGTCTCCTGACAAACAATCCAATGAATTTTATGTCCTTTCAATGATATAATATCTGTAAAACTTCATTGAAATTAAACCTCAAAGTAATTAATCCTAAAAAAAAAAAATATCCAAAATAATGCTTTTTTACATAAATGACAAATGTGACACAAAACATGCTCCAAAACTCAGTAGACCGTGTCAATAGCCTAAGGTTCTGGGTATCGTTTCACAAAAGCATCATAAATTGTACGTAGTACTTAAGTGCAACGTAAATAGAGCGTAGCTAAATTTCGGCGTCTTAATTCACGTTGCGTCGTACGTTACCACGTAACGTTACGTCACCTTGGAGGTGACGTAAAATAACGTCGTTACGTTAGTATCCAAAGATGGCGGCGTTCTTGAGGGTTGCTTACGAACAGGTGCTTCGAAATTTACGCAGACAGCGCGTGTTCCGGGACAGGCAGAATCCCCTAGATGCATACGACGATATGGATATTATCCATTGTTACCGGTTGGACAGAAGGACCATCCTTAGTAGCATTGACATAGTCCAAGAACGTTTAGAGAGACCAACCAAAAGATCTGGAAGTCTTCCAGCTTCGTTGCAAGTGTTTGCTGCATTAAGATTCTTGCTTCTGGCTCCCAGCAGAGAATGATTGGAGACACTCTAGGGATATCCAAGCCATCTGTTTGCAGGTTGTTAAATACAAAGATGATAAAATTTATTTTCCTGATGTGTTAATCCAGATTTCATTAGAGCTTAAAAAATGGTTACTTGCCCTCTCCAACTCAGGATAAAAAAAGATAGATAAAGGTTAAGGTAAGGATAAAGGTAGGAAAAAACTTGCGAAGATAAAGCTAAAATAAAAGTGTTGATGAAGATATTTTGTAATGAATAAAAAACAAGCGTTTCCTGGGAAGGTTTAAAAAATTTCAAGTCGGTCCATTTTTTCGATCGATCGAGAGAGGGTAAACTTTTAATATGCCCTTAGGATAAATTTATATCATATAAAATTTTGATTAGGTCTATCGACGAGGTTATCAATGTCTTGTGTCGGACACTGAACAACATAAAGTTTCCGACTGGTGATGCCGCCAGAAAAAATACAAGAGAGATATGCAAATAATTGTTTACAGGTGTCTCCACAAAACAGGCGGAGCTCTTGAGTACACATCAGCAAAATGCTGCAAGATTATATACTTGTATTGTCAACTCCATAACATCTATATTGACAAACGAATTCCAATTTTTGAGGAACCTGAAGTACTAGTTGAAGCTCGAGACAAGGTAACTTACCAGGGACACTCAAAAGGTAAACATGCAGACGATTTTATTTATCATTGGTTCGAGTAAGTAATCCTTTTCTTCTCTTTCGTGAGTCCATTTATCATTTAATGGACATGATTGCTAATTTATACGATATTCAATTACTTCACTTTAAGCTCTTCATTCTGACGTTTTATTACTTTCTCATTACACCGCAGTTTAGATAGGATAATCATAGATTTGAAAAATGCTATAAACTATTTCACATACCCAAAATCTATTCATTCCGATGAATTCTTGAAAGATAGATTACAAACTGTGGCATGATAATTTACAGTTTTGTAAGTATTGTTATTGTCAGAGATGCTGACTTGTAACCTTTTTTGACGTTTCGAGGAAACTCGAACATAAATACCTAATATGGGGGCGCATCAGGGATAATGTTTTTCAACTTCGTGTAAATATTGACCTATATAATGAAATATTTAAATTTGTGGATAATTTTATATTAATATTATGAATAAGTAAACATCATAAAAAACATGAAAAAAAGCATAAAATGTTTAGATGAAATGTTATACACAGAAGAAACAAATTCCAACATTGGTTCTTCCTCTGGTTGGTATTGACGTCCTTATGTGGTGCGAATAGAATGTCCTTTTGTTTCTCCACCTCTTCTACCAGGACCTCTACTTCCTTCGCAGTAAAATTCTTCTTTCTCTCTTTCTTTATTTTAGAAATAGTTTCGTCTGCCATTTTTTTTTTACTTCCTGTATATTTACGTACTTCGTAAGTTGCGCATATTTACGACAGTTCTGAGTACCTTTCGTGAAACGGACTTAACATAGTACGTAGGTACTACTTAAGTTCGTCGTAACTCGCTAAGTAATACTTAATTTACTATGCTTTTGTGAAACGATACCCAGATCTTTAACGAAAGGCAAACACGACGGTCACGTGACTGCCTCGGCCAAACAGGTTCTATTTTACTTGTAATTATTTATGTGAGGTATATTAATATGAGATGTACTGTAAAGACTTTGACATTCCTGACTGTCATACTTGCCTGGCATCTGATCAAAATCCTGGTCATAATTTATATAAAATCTTGCACGGTCTGGGTGAAAAGAAAGACTTGATAAGGAAAGAGAAAAATGAATTAGATGAAACAATTTATTCCACCTACCATGGCATTGCAGCATCTGTACAAAATTGAATGAGGCATTTAGAGAAGGAATATGGAGATCTCTCAACAGCCATTACAAAACATGGAGAGGAATTGCACAGAGAAATTGTCAAACTTGTCAGGAAACTTAAGGCTCAAGTTCATAAAATGAAGACCTCACAGTTACAAACTTTACAGAAACATCTGGATGGAATTAGCAAGAAAATTGTTGACATTAAATATTAAATTGATTCTCTTGACATTACTGCAAACTCTAATGACATTTCAACACCATTCAGTGTAAAATCCTGGGTAGATCAGTGTAAAAAAACATCCAGAAAAACTTGTTTTGTGTGTACCTAAATTCATTCCAGGGACAATCGTAGGGAAGAACTTGGTCAAACTTTTAGAACTTTATCATCAATATTCGTTAAATCAGAGTGTCATGGATACAGTATAAAGACAACACAAAAATCATCAAAAGTTGAATCTTTTTTGTCGATCAGATACATGTATCGCCAGAAATTGGATGCCGACCACCAGTAAAAAAAAAAGCTTCTTGAGAGACCAAGAATTTTTTTAAAAAGATTCTTTTTATGTGGGCTATGCTGAAAATGTTGCCATTTTGAGAAATGAAAAGATTTAAATATGTGGAGATAGCAGTACCATGGTACTCTACAACAATCAATACTCGCCACTCAAGACAATCACTACAAAGTCGGGAAACAAGCCAACAGACATAGCAGTGTCAAGAAGCGGATATCTTATTTACTAAAAGTGAAGAGGATGGAACTAACACCATTGCAAAGAATGCACACATGAAGGAGGTGATCAGAGTTCAGAACTGGAGACCTCCAGGTGTCTGTAGAACCTCTAATGGGGACTTTCTGGTTACAATGGATAGTGAAAGAAGACAAGTCAAAATGCATTCAAAAGTAGTTCGATACTCTGACTCTACAGAGAAACAATTGCAATCCATTCATTTTGATAGTCATTGTAAACACCTCTATTCATCTGGTGGTTCCCATAAATACATATGTGAGAACAGGAACCTTGATATCTGTGTAGCTGACTGTGGAGCTAAAGGAGAAGTCGTGGTCAATCAATCTGGTAAATTGAGATTCAGATATACTGGACATACCCTTAACCAAAGGATGAACCATTCAGTCCACGATGAATCACTACAGACAATCAGAGTCACATCCTTACAGCTGAGGTATTTGGTGAAGAGTTAGCACAGCTATTTTAACCTTCTGACGGTATTAAAGTTATACACCTTTACTGTCATTGAAATAAATTATGTATTTGTATCTGGGGGGGGTTTTCTTTCAAATTTTCAGCATGTATTGTGTGGTTTAGCAACCATCTTATTTACAATAATCATTTTCTGTATTTAGCTCTTAAGGAACTATAGCCCCTTTGATAAATTAAGCATTTTACAAAGATCTTGTTTTACATGCATATTAGTAGGCCGTACTAAAACGTACATTAAAAATCACTAAATAATATAATTTTAAACAAGACATTTTAAAAGCATAAAATTGGTTTTTATGGTGTAATAATTTAGTGATAAAAAGTGGATGAAATACGCCAAAAGTAGAGGGGTAGGTCTTTGATAACCTTGATCTATGTCACATTATGATGCTACAGACATCAAATTAAAAGGGAAATACTTGCTAAATGCGACAGAAAAATCAAAACTGTGAGTTGAGAGACACAAGTCGCCGGAAAATTTTATGATTAAAACAAAACAACCATCTCTTTATAATTTTATCATGTTTTAAGCTTTGGTTTTGAAATGGTACAGTAGAGTAACTTTGTCTTGTGCGTTTTAAAAATGCGTTTTAAGAATGATCTAATAAATCAGCATAATTTTGCTGCATTAGATTCTAAATCTAACAAAACATGACCAGGTACACCATTTCTATGAAAATTACATGCTACTTTCACTAAAAGATTTTCATGCAACAGAACATGATCATAATTGTGATATTATACAAAGAAAATGGTCTGATGAATAAGACTGCATATCTCTTACGTCTCTGGTAATGCATTCTAGCATGTAAGTGTTGCTGATTTTTCAAAATAGATTTAGAATATTAGAATGCTGAAAACTTGAATGCTTCATTTTTTTCCATCAAAATGTGCTGAATGAATGTATAAGAAATTGATTGGAGCTGAAAGAATTTTATTTATTGATACATGTACAGATATTTATCAAAAGAACATCGACTTGGAACTGCTTGTCCATATGAAACAGGTATACATGTAGCAAATTCAAACATGTACAGTGAAGAGGGAGACATTATAATTATTAATATATTCATCAATAATACAATAAAACTTGTCTAATCAGGATGTTGTGTATCCCATAATCTTGCATTACAAAGTAAACTTCGTTCTCTTCAGTAAGTTCAATTGTGTTAAAAATGTTATCTAAACCAGAATGTTGTTTAATCCAGTCAATTTCTTAATTCTATGGAAACAGTGAGGTCCGGACTAGACAAGTTTTACTCTATATCACTCTGCTGTTGTTACAAAAAATTGATCAAACTTCAAATTCAAAGCTCCAGATACTTCTTTAGCACAAGAAGTATTCTATGATTTTCAAATCAGTGCTAATTTTGTTTCTCAGGAGAAACCCAAAATGAGTTTTTTTTAAATTATTTACTGATTTCTGTTTTGCCATTTAAAAATATTTCGCTCACCAGTGGGTTCGAAACAAATGTAATTTCGAACTTCGATTGTTATCTAGGTAAAATGTTTTAAGGAAAAGAAACCAGGGAGAGTTCCTGTATTAATACAAAAATTGGAATCAATTTCATTATTATTATAACAATAATATAACAATTTTTTTTATAATTGAAAACGTTTGATTTCTATAAACAGAATGATTATGCGGTGGGCAAAGTTACTAAGACACACAGAAACACTCAGTAGTGCATTTAATTTATTTCATTTTATTTGAAACGTTGACAAATCATAGTTTGCCAATATTGTTTTTGTTTCAATCTCTCATCCTTAGTAAACCTAGTTTGTCGCCATCACTGGAATGGTCATAATTTTTCAAATACTTTTTCACTGTCAGCCATCAGAAAACTGACAGCTTCATATGAGCACAAAAACGGTTCGCATGAGGGCTCGATAAATTTGTTTGCGAACAAGAACGGTCATTTGAGAGTATTTGTTTTGACTCCAAGACATTCACAAATCCGCAAAATTGGCACATTATATTTACTTGTGCCGATTACGCAAATGTTTTATATACATATGAAAACACTGAGTAGTGCATTAGCAATTTTGTCTTGTATATATAGTTCACAGTGACAAACATTTGCAATATTTCTGTCTACTGTGAAAACAAAATTAGGCTAACAAGTATCTCTCGAGAGAGTAATAATAACAGGGTAAAAGTTAGAAATGTTGGATATACTACAATATCAAGATACATTTACATTTTATCATTACAGATTGCGATAGCCTACTGGTAGGGTGCTAGTTTCGTGACCGGGTTGGGCGCCACCTTTAACAGATAATGACTGTTCCATCGCCAAGCAACCCACGTTATTTGAAAGTTATTAGTCTTTCGGACAAACCCTAGAAATTTTTGCAGTCATGTAAATGAAAACACTTTTAAGTATTAGATGTATTAGTCTATTTAGACTTTTTTCATCGCCAAACAACCGGCATTATTTGTCTCTGAGACGATACCTTAAAACTGTCGTCTAATGTCACGGTAGAAGTTGGCACAATATATAACCATCACCGTTCAACTGCCCTGAGGGCACTTAGAACAATCAATTAACAAATTTTATATAATTATACCATTACAAAATAATGATACCACAAACCCTAGAATATTTGGAAGCCATGTTTATGAAAACATCTTAAATATTAGATTATTCAGTCTATTTAGAGAGATTTTTTTTTTCTTTATAAATGTATACATCGACCAGGAGAAAGGAAAATTTCTATACATGTTGGGTTTTTATATTTAGATAAGGATCCTTTTAAATGGTTTCACTTGAACATACTTTATATATTCCAAGTACAAATAGTACTTTCAAGCATTTATTGAAAACTTACAACACCGAAGAAAAAGACATGAACCACCGTATATGTTCCCAGCATGTGATATGCTCTTAACTAGTTCTAATGACGTTTAAATAATTTAAACATACATCCAATGCAGTTTATTTTACTATTAAGTAAAACCACTTCTTTCTTTGATCCGTAAACAACCAGTTAGAACACATTTTTCACCCGAGTGTATAAATTTGTTATGCAGTATTCTTTTCAATCAAATAAATACATATCGACGTACCTGTCAATAATAAAATATTGAGCATAAACCTACCTTTATGTGATTATTTATACAGATATATATATATAAACAATTAAATGTATTTCTTTGTTTATCAGTACGGGAATTAAGGGTTGCAGCTATTGCAGAAAAAAATTACATAACCCACATTATTTCGGACACAATTACAAAGTCTATTTCTATAGTAACAAACAAAGCATTATTATTTAAAAACAATAAATCCTAAACTTTTACAAATTTCAGAGCTACCGGGTTATCTTCTCAAAAACAATGGAATCTGACAAAGTCAAATCAATTATTATACATTTTCTAAATTCTTTTCAGAATGTTCATACCAATTATAACAAGAGGCTCATGGGCCACATCGCTCACTAAAGTACTTTGGCTAGGAAAAAGCAGAAATTAGTTCAGTATTGAAAAGTTTAAATATACATGTGGTTCCAACATTTTATCTTCAATTGAGGCCTTGCCCTACCTCCAGGGACATGACAGGAACACATTGGAAACTATTCTAATTGAGGATGCTTCTGAATTAATGACTGGCTTTGATGTTTTTGAGAAAAAAAAATTTATAGGCATATCCCTTTATATTCCTATTTAAAACTTTGATAACATTGAACCCCTGTTATGGTCCCACCCAATCCCCAGGTGCCATGATTTAAACAAAATCTGAATCTGCACTACATGAGGATACTTCCATATTAATATGACTAATCAAGGCTTTGCTTTTCTTGAGAAGAAAATTATTCAAGAATTTTACCTTAATATTCCTTTGTAAAACTTTTATCTCCCACTGTGACCCCACCCTACCCTCGGGGGTCATGATTTGAACAAACCTAATTTTTAAAATACCTTAACATGCTACCATATCAATATGGCTACACAAGACTTGGCTGTCCTTGCGAAGATCATTTGAACAATCTTAATCTACAATACCTGAGGATGCTTCCACATTAATATGACTTCACAAGGTTTTGCTGTCCTTGAAAAGAAGAACCAACTTATCCACAGTAGACAGCTCTATCAACATAATCGCAAGCTTCATCAACATTTTCACCAGTTCCATCAACATTTCCACAGTCGCAAACTCAACAGTCGCTAGTTCTATCAATATATCAACAGCCGCAAAAAAATTTTCCCTATATATTCCTGTGTAAACATTTTGATCCCCCATTGTGGCCCCACCCTACCCCCAGGGGTCATGATTTGAATAAATTTGAATCCACTCTATCTGAGGATGCTTCCAAATAAATATGACTAAACATAATTTTGCTGTTCTTGAGAAGAAGATTTTCAAAGATTTTTCCTATGTGTTCTTATGTAAAACTTTACACACACTCCCCCCCCCCTCCAATTTGACCTCTCCTTACCCCCGGGGGTCATGATTTGAACAAACTTGAATCTACACTTTGTAAAGAAGCTGTCAAATTAGTTTCAACTCTTTTGGCCCAGTGGTTCCTGAGAAGATTTTTTTGAAAGTTACAACCAAATTTTCACTATTTCCTAATTACATTGTATTTCCCCTAGGAAGAGGGAGTGCCCTAGCAAAACAATACTATAGTAAACTATAGTTTGCTATAGTTAACTATAGTATCAAAGTAAAAACGTTGATTTTCTATAGAAAAAACTTTGGAACTTTGATTTTCTATAGAAAAAACTTTGGAACTTTGATTTACTATAGAAAAAACTTTGGAACTTTAATTAACTATAGTAAAAACTTTGGAACTTTGATTTACTAAAGTAAAAACTTTGGAACTTTGATTTATTATAGTGAAAACTTTGGAACTTTGATTTACTATAGTAAAAACTTTGGAACTTTGATTTACTATAGTAAAAACTTTGGAACTTTGATTTACTAAAGTAAAAACTTTGGAACTTTGATTTATTATAGTGAAAACTTTGGAACTTTGATTTATTATTGTGAAAACTTTGGAACTTTGATTTACTACAGTAGAATCTTTGATACTTTGATTTACTATAGTGAACATTTTGAAACTTTGGTTACCTTAAGTAAAAAATTTGAAAATTTGATCTACCGTAGTGTTAACTTTGAATAACAATACAATCGTCGAATTATGATTTTGAATCCCATTCTTGACATTTTATGATATTTCATGGTCATAATTCATAAAAGCTTCAGAGAACTTATTACAAACCCGATCCTTCCCCTAAACATAATTAAAGTACAAGAAATGAATTTTAATGTGAGGTTGTCACTCGCGTCGATAAATAAGCAACATTTATTTGAATGAATTTAATTTTAATGCTAATGTGGTGTAAGATTATTTTTACATGTATTGAGAAAGGGAAAAAACACTATAAAATGAAATTTGTGTCATTTAGAACCGAAATATCTGCTCCATCAACTTACGTAAACATTAATTTTCTTTATTTATTCATGAAAATATTGCATTTAATTAACTAATTTGTAAATTTAAATGAAAAGATATACAACCCTTACCCCACCCCTATCCCCCAAAACGGTACAACAAGCAATAAATTACTAAGATACTTTAATAAGTTGATAAACTTGGAAACTTTGATACACTATAGCGAAAACTTTGAAACGTTGATTTACTATGGTAAAACGTTGAATAACTATAGTATCAAAGTAAAAACTTCGAAACTTCAATTTACGATTGTTTACTATAGTAAAAACTTTGGAACTTTGATTTACTCTAGTAAAAACTTTGAAACTTTGATTAACTATAGTAAACTATAGTTAACTATAGTTTACCATAGTATTTTTTTTTTGTTAGGGATGGCCCTTCATTTGAACAAACTTGAGTCCCCTCCACAAAAGGATACTTTGTGCCAAGATTGGTTGAAATTGGCTCAGTGGTTCTGGAGTAGTGCAGATCTGTAGCTCTCTGGAATGAAAAAAATTGGGATGGACGACCAGAAAGCTGCAGTGCCACCCATAGAAGAAAATGTATATTTATTGCGCACAAAAAAGTGCGCTTTTCTCGATATTTTTTTTCACTTTATATTTCAAAATATTACTAACCCTTTGTTTCTAGCGTATTCTTTTACTACTTACACAACAAAACTGCATGTACAAATCGTGCATGTAGCGCATTGGACCGAATTATCTTGCCACCTAATATGGCAGTATAAATAGGCGAAATTTTCGATGGTCCCAATTTCAGGCCCAGTAGGGCTATAAACAACGGTTTGGGGAAATGTTCTATTGTGGAAGTAGTAAAATAATATGCTAGGAACACACGATTACTAGTAGTAAAATTTTGAGATGGGAGCGTAAATATACGAAGAAATAAATCTAGAGAACAGCGCATTTTTTGTGCACAATAAATATACAGTTTTTTAAATGGGTGGCACTGTAGCTCTCTGGTCGTCAATCCAATTTTTTTTCAGACCAGAGAGCTATAGATCTGCAGCTAGTTCCGGAGAAGAAGATGAAATGTGAAAAGTTTACGACAACGACGACGACAGACAGCGGGCAAATTTCGACCAGAAAAGCTCACTTGAGCCTTCGGCTCAGCTGGGCTATTAACTACATAAACTTTGCAATGTTCTAGTATCAGACATATTCAAGGCGGGCTTGAATATTAATATACTCGTGTCAAATTCAAGATTTAATTAATGCCCTACCTCAAACATAATATTTATCACTCTTCAAACTAGAAGACAGAAAGGAACAAGCTAAACTCAGAAGTATGTTTATAAGAATTTATTATTGAAAAAATAAGAATTAAATTTATGACTTTTTGTTCTAGTTGTGAAAAGTACAAAATATAAAACATCAACCAAGTTCAAATTGACAAACTAGAGCTTCACATTATGCCTTTTTCCCCTCCATTTGTTGAGTAAAGAAGCACAATTACACACTGTGTGGCAAGCAACAAATTATTTTGGTGAATGTAAAAGTACACTTCTCTACTGTCAGTTGGTGAGGACTGATCAATTCAAAGCACAGATTCTATAGAAGTACAAATTATAAACTGTTGGATAAATGAATAAAAAAGTCATATTCGTTTGCTTATAACTTAATACTTATGACTGAGACTGTTGTATTTAAAAAAAAAAACCCTGAAAGTTCACATAACTCTGATTTAAAAAACCTGTTTACTGATTAATTAAAATCGAAATCTTTGATCTTTGGAGAATTTGGTACCTTATTAAATGTGGAAGTTAATAATAAAAAATCTAGCATTATCTTTCATCAAAAAATATTGCAGTAAATGAATTTGTTCAATCTGCATGGTGTGCCAAAACATATTATCCCCAAAATAATATTTTCCATTTTTCTAAACAATCTCTGACCGTTTTGTTGCTAAATAAGGTGATATTCCATGGAATAAATGATCAGTTTACATTAAGTTTTACTGTGAAAAAAAAAAATTCTCACAGATGAAATTGTAACTGCACCAACCATTATATTGCTTAAAATCGAGTCGGCAATATCTTACCATATTTCAATGGTACCATTAGTAGACTAGGAATACTAGTATAATAGTTAAAATTGTCCACTCATGCTAAACTGACCAGACAGAGTAACATTTGAGTTACCATTTAGACAACGCTACTAACTTTTCTGTTATAAAAGGTTACAGAAAAAACGTGAGCCTTCATATTGGGATCCTCTTTTAAATTTCCATTTTAGAATGAAAAATCCATTTTTTTTTTAAATTAATAAAATAAAACAAATATGAGAAAAGAAATGATTATCAACAAAAAAATTACATATTCTATTACCCTGAACTTTTGTAGATGTACTTATCAATCATAATTTCACTTGGCGACACCCAGGTCCGCTAATCATGGACTTATTATAGAAGTATAAACATAATTCAATATGAATGACAAAACAGTGACAAAAAGAGGTTAATCCTCATGAACTCATATCATTTGACACAAAACTAAGATGAAAATGTAAAAGTTTAACTCAAACATTTGACAAACTATATGCTTTTATCAAAGTTATTGCATATCAAATTATCATAATGCCCTTTAAAAAATATTTAATATAGAATGGATTATTACTAAAAATATTCCAAGTAGAAACACCACAATTCCCTTAGTATCAAGATAGATGCATGTAGCACTGAACACTAAACATTCAGTATTGCAGAAATCAAAATAAGGCAACAAAAAATCAATTATGATTTAATTTTTGAAATAATTATTGAATTTAGATGCCTTTCTACACAATAAATTATATCCTTGTCAGGAAAAATTTTCAAACTGTTAACAGTAAAGAACATATATATACTGCATAACAGGTATTTTCTTTTGATTTCTATTTTTGAGTAATTTTTGAGGTTCTGTTAAACTTGCCACAAATAAAATCGAAAAATTTAAATTCCATATCTTTAGTTATTTGCATTTCAAAGGAAACTGCAAAAATTGCAAACTCAGAAATTAGAATTTCCAAAATTTAATTAAGAAGCAAAAAACCAACTTAAAACAGAAGGATCAAATCACAAATATAAAGATCCTATATATAACCTATGAAAGAGTTTCAACCCAAAAAGAGATCAGTGTTCTGAATGATCAAATCTTGTTCTATGACAATAAAAATTCCTAGAAAAATACTGTTTACCAAAGGGAAGTTTGACATCATTACAAAAATATTTCCTGCATTACAACTAGAATGTTTTGATTATAACAGACTCAAAATAAACAAGTTTTCCTGGCAGTAAAAGACTAACATTTCATGAAAATTTGACCCATCTGTTCAAAATTTGACATCTGTGCAAAACATGTGAACACATAAACAAAAATAAGGTCAAACTCGGAAATCATACCAATTGGTGTCTTCCCATTTCATTTAAACAAAACACGTTGATATGTCATGTTTAAAAAGATATAAGTTCAGCAGACAGGACACAGTCACGCTCCACTGAATTCATACCAGCCACGTGACTTAACAGAAGCTCTTCCTGTTGTAACAAGGTGTAATTGTACGGTTGTAAAATGGCGGTCACTCGATGCTTGTGGCAAATATCTCTACCATGGTGTCACAGTAGAATCGAGTCAGGTCGTTGGATAACGGTTTCCAACCCCGTGATCCACACTCCAGCAGTTCAAGAAGAGTACAGCGCCCTCTAGCTGTCAGCCTGTAACAGTCAGGATTTCATCAAATAAATTCAATGTCATCCGCATGGAAAGATGCAATCATTTTTCATTGAAAATATGTGCTATTTAGTTACTTGAAATTTGTTTAATCATTTGTAGGCTTGCAAAAACATTGATACATATTCCTTTTCTTGTATTTGTTTTGAGGGTTTTTTTCCTGCAATCTCGCGAAAATAATTCATTTGAATTTGACTGCCAAGTCCTTTTCAGCACATTACTTCATTAAATTTATTTTAAAATAGAAAATTATAAATATTATTCACAAAAGTTTGCATAGTTTCAATTTTAATAAACAATGTTTTGTAAATCAGAAATAATAAAATATGCTGTTACATGTGTTGAGTGTTTTTATATACTTTTTATTGACTAAAAATATTGATAAAATTCACAAAACCACACCGTTTCTTGCTGAAAATATATGAGTTTCCATTCTCTTCTTGAAATCCATTGATACACTATCAGACGAACAACTATCAATCTCAAAATTAATTTGTTTTAATAGCAGTTAATATGATATTGTATCTGGGTTGTTATCTGCCCTGTGACATACCCATCTTTTATGATGCGTGTTCGCACTTGATCGAGCAATGCAGACATGCGTGGCTGATCCTGAAGTTCAAGGTCTTTTCCAATGCACTGCAGCTATACAATCAACATATAAACTGTTTCAGTGATTTTTATCGACTAGTACATCATGATCAATCGACCTTAATAAAGAGGTGGTTCTCCTTTACTTACGAAACCAAATCTTAATTCATAAAATTTATCGAAGAAAATACTGAATAAGAAAACAATTGCAACAGAAAGGGAACTTAACTTTATGGAGTACAGATACTGATACGTGATAACATGAGGATTTTTATAGACATGAATATATGAACCTGTTATGACATGGGATAGATGTACTTAATGTACTGCAATGCTATGAGATATTAACCTGTACAGACCAGAGATACTGATTTGTATTGACCTGAGATACTGACCTGTAATGATAAACATTCATACTCATCCTCAGTTGAGGTTTGGTCCTGTAAGATTTGTTCTAAACACTCGAACACAGGTGCCACTAATGGCTTCATGGTGTCCCCTGTCGTAAGTCGAACATTTCCAAAGACCTGACAAAGAAATGTGACAAATCCGAGGTAACGCTTGTTGTCTGAACTTCGCATTTCTTCTTTACCTGTAAAATATATTATCAGCAGCAAGTCAACTTTAGAACAGTCTGTGTCACAAATCCAGGTTTAATTGTGTGTTATAAATAAAGGCCCCTTCACAATTGGTTCACAAGCAGAGGCGACAAAATATTTATTTGACCGAAAAAAAATTTTAATTTTGATTGTTAACTGTTTCCAAAATAATCTCATATGAAAACGTATTCGTACAAAATTCGCACGATCAAAAGCAACCATTGTATGATGCAAACACATTAAATCTTGCAATATATCTCTCATCTATATGCGACTGTTGTACAATGAAAGCGAGTGTTGTAAGATAATGCGATAGGATCGCGCAAGTAATCAGGTGATCGGACAATTGAATGTGCGTCAATGCGATTGGACATGCAGTGCTTGTGCAATCATGCATTCCATGATACCAATGCTCATGTGAGTCAGAGGGGGTATATTTACTGCCCAATTCTGACACTCTCAATTGTGGTCTGAAACAGAGATGCTTATACAGGGAACATATATATGTACTAGTGGCAAAGCATGGCAAATTGAAGCTGATAAATCGTGCAATGATAGTAGTAAAACATTGCAGGATTACATGAGACACATTGAGCAACAGTCTCATGGTCACAAAGCAAATACATAGACAGCTGCAATTCATCTTATGACCTTTAAAAATCATGCATCACTCTTGAGAGTACACAAAACATTGTAAGACATTCGTGCTAATGTTCATGCGTTGTATTACAATAATTTGGATCGCATTTGGTCACGTCTGAATAGTGTTCATATGTCCACTATTTTGAGGAGACTTGATGCAATCACCATAATGCATGCAACAAATGCGAGACATTGTGCAACATATGAAAGAGCTCGTGCGAAGCTAAAACATTCTGATCGCAGTGTTATAAAGTGTTCATGCGCCAATTGTGAAAGGAATTTAACCATTTTATGTCAGATCCAATTATCTTGTTAAACAAATGTGCATATATTGCCTTTATGTCAATAGCGGCCAGGGATGAGCACGATTACTGAAAAATGTAATCGATTAATAATCGATTACTTAGAGGAATTTTGTGTAATCAATTATTAATCGATTACACTCATTTTTGTCCTGTAATCGATTCCTTTGGAAGATGAAATTGATTAATAATCGATTACTTTCAAGTTCCTATCCCTTCAAATATCAAAGCAATATTTAAATGGTAAATATTGATGTTATCCACTGAAGTTTGAATGTGTTCCTGCAGTTTCAGTGCAGATTCTTTTAAGGTTTTATTCTGGCTAGCATTCTCACTAAATGCCCAAATGAGGGATTCTCTACCATGGAAAGTGGAGACATGATTCATACAATAAAATATACCAAGGAATTAATTATTCCTTCCAACCTTGGATCTGACCCCCCATATCTATTGACTTGTTGCAAAAATTATTTAATATTTTATTGTGAATTACTTCATTTGAAGTATTTGGGCTGCCCGTATGTTGACAGTATACATTAAACTTTCCACCATTAGCGGCTCTGATTGGCTTTTTTTATTTTTAAGATGTTTATGATGCAAAATTAGGAATATAATGGAGAAATATATGATTTCAATGAAATACTAAGATTAGTACCTTTGTAATGATTTTTTATGTATCACTCTATGGATTCCCATCCCTTTTTGTCTTAATAGACTCAAGATAAATTCTTATATGCTATTTTAATTCACATATCCTGATAAAATACAATGTACCTTTAAAATCCTCTTGCACATATCGCAGAATAACATTTCTGAACTTTGCTGTTTGAACCTCAACATTAGACAGTCTATCACAAATACACGCTCCACATTTGGCAAATTCTAGGTCTTTCAAACTCTTGTCATAAATCCGCTTAGCCACATTCATTACATGGTCTTCTGTTGACATTGATTTTGATAAGGTCAAGATGTCCTCTAGGTTGTCCTCAGTCAGATTGAGGGTCAGCCCCTCAAGATAATCCTCAAGTTCCTGTACAGTGCCCCCTGCTGGTGGGGATTCTCCATTCTGTAAAATATAAAACAAGGCATTTTCTAAACATGCATGTGATAATATTTAGACCCAAATACTGTACAGGAGTCTTCAAAATACTGGAATTTGGGTGAAAATACTGTACATTGTTCATCAAAAAACTGTACAAAAACTGTACAAAATATCGACCAAAAATCAATGTAAGAGGTTCATTTTTTATTAATAAATTTTAAAATCAATGAACAAGTGAACCAAGTGGATGAAATTTCATGTTGCTGTCACACCGTTGCTCTGATTATTTGTCGTTTTCTCTTTGAAACGTCTTTAATTTCTACCGTCAAAATTTTGACTAATTACATTTAAAAAAACCCCTAAATAAGAGTCTTATGGAAGAATATTCTGCCTAAAAAAAGCTTTGACAATGTAATTATCGTGGGAATGTTTCACACCTTTGATGATGATGTTTTGTTTACATTAACCAAGCGCTGTAACTCATGCATCAAACGAGATTTCCTGTGTTATGAGAGCGAGAATTAAAGAAAAATGGCAGTTTCCAGTAATACAGAACAAATTTTCATTTCCCTTGAATTTTGATGTACCGCCGTGAGCCCGTGAATGGGGTAAAAAATACGGGACATTTTGTGTACAGCCGGTACATATCACATGTATGTGCAATCAAACCACTTCAAAACATTTCTATTATCAGACACTTGAGATTTATCACTCAAAATTAAAATTCTGAATTAAATATCTATAGATAAAAACTTAATACACTCTATATGTATTTATATGCATTTATTTAATCAGCATTCATATTTTTGAGCATTACAATTTTGTTCCTCACTTAAGTTCCTTACCTAGAAAATGAATTCCTGCAAAGTCAAAATGGAAGACCAAAGTACCTAGCAAGACTGCAGGGGGATATAAACATTTACTGTAAGAGCCATTATAGGGGGATATTATTAGTTATCCAGGTCCAATCAAGGGTGTACGGGGATTAACCCCGGGTTTTATTCCATACACCCTGAGGCCGAAGGGTTTTATTCCATACACCCTGAGGCCGAAGGGTGTATGGAATACAACCCAGGGTAAATCCCCATACACCCTTGATTGGATTTGGATAACGAATTTATTTCCTATGTACCCAAATAAATTCTTTGTAAACAAGTCCAATCAACTGTGTTTCAAGCTATCGATAAGATTTACTACGTCCTACAATGCATCGTGACGTAACGTCACGTTATTTGCTTTTTACCATAGAGAAACTATGCATTGTGACGTCCCGTTTTTTAACCCGTCTCAAGTCAGGTGTATAGAAATTTACACCCGACTTTGTAACCAATCAAAGCAAGTGTTACAAGCTACATAGGAAATAATATTAGTTATCCAGGTCCAATCAAAGGTGTACGGGGATTTACCCCGGGTTTTATTCCACACACCCTTCGGCCTTCAGCCTCAGGGTGTTTGGAATACAATCCGGGGTAAATCCCCGTACACTCTTGATTGGTCCTGGATAATGAATTTATTTCCTATGTACCCAAATAAATTACTTGTAAACAGGTCCAATCAACTGTGATTCAAGCTATCGATAAAGATTTACTACGTCCTACAATGCATCTGCTTTTTATTATAGAGAAACTATGCATTGTGATGTCATGTTTTTTACCCCCAGCTCAAGTCGGGTGTACGAAAATTTACACCTGACTTTGTAACCAATCAAAGCTCATGTTACAAGCTACATAGGAAATAAGAAAGTTTATTGTTAGAGCCATTACAGGGGATATGAAGGTTTACTGTAAGAGCCATGACATAATTATTCCGACCAAGCTCATAAATTGGTACACATCTTTTCCAGGTCATATTAAATGATATATTCAGATTTATCGCCCTGCGTTCCTCCAAGTAAGTTACAGCAATTGCCATTTGCTTTATTAAATAAAACGGGGAGGAATGTAGTAAAATTGCATATGTAAATATATTCACCATTACCTTACACTCTAACCTCGTAGCCACCCAAGCCTGTCGGCACGCTTCCCACATCAGTTCAGTCCTACCAGTCTATCTATTCAATAATGTATATACCCGTGTTTATTCATCATGTATACCTGTGTGTTTGGTCGTCACCTTATAGTTGGGTAGGCGACACTTTAGTAAAATCCCCTACTTTAAAACTTTCGCGGCAATCCAGTTCCATACATAAATCGTAACTGAGGAAATTCGGATATAGTCACATACCGTTTACCGAAGGACTAAATGGTCACTTACTTTTGTCGATCCCAGATCGCCCTCAGGTCCAGGCTTAGGTGCAGATCCAACTTTCGTGACCAATAGGCCCCTCCCTCTCCCCCTCCCTCGCCCGACACTGGCCATGATGAAAAGTCAACTCATACGATGGAGGGATTGCCTTTGTGATGTTAGTTCGTACGAATACTATTTCGTTTTAAATCAAAGTAATAGATGAATATTTTATTTCTATAGCGTACTAACTCTTTTAAATCAAAGTGTAACAATATGAAATTGAAGTGCAATTCTGAGAAACCTATTAACTAGGGCCTATAGTATACATATACATGTATATGTCCCTGGAAAAGCTGTCTAGACAGAACTCTGACATAACAAGTTTCGCCAGTTTTCTTTTCAGTGAAAAATATTTTAGTTGTAGGCCTACATATTGAAAGTATATCATTTTGTTTGAAAATACTAAATTTGTATTTAGGACTCTCTTTCACCCCCCCCCCCTCCCCTTCACTGTGACAGGCACCTGAAACGTGAATAATATAGATATCGTAATATCATTACCCCCTCTCCCTCCTAATTTAACTACCAAAATATAACTAGTATATACATTATATCGTATATGGCCAAAATTAAAACCTTAATTAAATTACAATTTAAATCCATCTTCAATCTCTCTCTGCATCTGTATTACAAATATTGCAAAATCTTTCATCTGTTGGTATAGATTAGTATCTCCCTTTCTCTCTATGGCAAGGTTATATACACTTAATCTCATCCTGATGATATATGATTCATCTTCTTTTTTTTTTTTTTTTTTTTTTTTTTTTGTAATGTATCCACAGCATTTAGAATTATCAATAATAAATTGATAAATTTTTAGTTCTTGGTGAATCAAGAATTTTTTGCATATTATTCTTGTAAGCATTGATCTGATATTCTTTGCTTTATACTTCTCTGAAGTGATTTTTTTTTTTAATTTTGCTTTTCAGTAATGAATGAAATTCCTAAATTGTTGAAAATGGGAAAAAATACTCGTATGCTTAGTCCACGACTTTGTGTGGCCTGTTGTTTTATAGATTTTAAATGCTTTTGAGTTCTTAGAAATAATTAATAAGATTGTTCCAAAACTTAATACATGAAAATTTTTATTCTTGTCCACAGGGGTCATTTACCTCAATCTGTTCTGCAAGGAGTATTAACAGTTTTACAATGTATTCATTAAATCTGGATCCCAACTGTCTGTTTTAATTAACGTTTAAGTTCATCAACAATACCATTGATAAAAATGTTAAAGAGAAATTGGCTTAAGATATGACCTTGCTTAACACCACATTTAGATGTAAAAACTTTGCTGAGACCATTAGTAAACTTTATCTTAGTTTTCGTATTCTCATTCTTAGAAAATATTTATTTTTCTTTTCTTTTCTTTTTTTCTTTATACAAAATCTTTGCCGATGCCCTTAGCACTGCATTAGAACATATATATTTCTTCGCAAACATGCAATCGTATTCATAACATATATAAGGTATAGGTGACTAGAGGGACATGAACATTTCCTTAAAAGTTGCAGTGAATTTCAGTCTTAGACTTGTTACAGCTATAGAAACATGCCCTTGAAGGTTCAAAGGTCAAGTTTATCAGGTGTTCGTAAAAGTGTTAAAACAATATATATGTAACGCAAAAACGGACCCGAGTCTTCTGAAACTCAACATTCAGGGAGAAGTGGTAAGTAACCAGTAGAAACCAATATATTTGAGCATCAAAATGTCCAAAGATAGATCAGAGTTCCAAACAGTGAACATTTGATTGCAACCAAGTGGCAGTTCAAAGAGTATTGCTTGAACTTTCAACAACACACGCCTGCTGTATTAAATAAGATACACTGTACATCACGGCCTTATTATCATGTTGCGAGCCTGGGAAATGCTTCAAGTCACTAATTTGTTATGTACGTCCTAGTACATGAATAACATCACAGTGAAATCCCCCCAACACTTTTGAATTAAAGATGGGAGACACAAGACCCAACTTTTTAATACATCTGTATAATTATCTTGTTTAGTAATTTTAGGGTTGTGTATTCATACTTTGCATATGGGGTCAGTCTGAAAGAATAAAAAAAAACTTTTTTTGAATTACGTTTATTTTCAAATCAATTGTAAACATGCTCATAATTTATTCTGAATAACAGTTGATCAATGAACAATGAAAAAATTGTGTAAATGAAGGTAGAAGTGAAAATGAAAAAAAATCATATAAATGTAAAAAAAAATAAATAAATAAATAAATAAATAAAAAGAGGGAATAAATTAACAATTATTTAATGATTTGTAATTACATATTGAAATAAATGAACAATCAAACCAAAAACACTCATATCATTAAAATATGTACACAGGGAGAAAAAACATATATATGATCAGTACAAAATTCATAATAACTTAATTATACAAAAACAGTTCTATATTCTCTATAGAGAAGTGGGCAGGCTTTGGATGTAGGCGAAAGCTTGTCCACTTCTCTAGAGAGAATAAATACAGTCCATGTCAAGTCAAACCTCCTATATATACACAATGACATCGCCATATAGATAAGTTTTATTTAATCTACGTTCTTTGTCATTGTGGACTGAGTATTCTTAATAAACGTAATATCAACACACTCGTACAGACATAACTCTTTCATTCACTGAATTCAATCAACTTATATGTATTACCTTTTTTTCCCTTGGTATTTATATAAAATTTTTGGTACTAACATAATTTTTTGCAAGTTTCAGTACAAACAGGATTCAAAATTCAACTTGCATTTATTGATCGTTTTTGGGTAAGTTACAAAGGTATAAAAATACACAAGCACACGTGCAACTAGAAAAAAAAAACTTCGCTGAGGATTTTTTTTAAAGTAGTTAAAGAATCGTATTTTTCCTGCTGGCAACACTAGAGAACATGCAGATCATCTCGATGTTCAGTAGTCGGTTTTGAGTACACGTATATTCCGGATATACATACATATCTTTGGTTTCTCATTTGTAACTTTATATCATATAATCCTTGGAGACTAGAGTTAGTATACTTCACGACTGACAAATTATAGATCAACAATAGATGAACATGTTCTATTAAAATTTACACCTTTGTGTTATTTCATTTGGCAAAATATTTCCATTGTAATAGCTTCATAGTGAAACTCCAAAAAATCTTAACATATTTTACCAAAGAATATTTGAAACCCTGAAATTGGTATTTTTAAAAAATGCCATAATTAATCTCATTTACCAGCATTTTTCATCAGCACAAAACAATCGGACGCACAAGTTAATACAAGGAAATGTTTCTTCAGAAACAAGCCGAGGTGTTTCAAATATTGGGTTCAGGAAGTCATGTCACAATACACAAATGAGATTTTTTCCTTCCAGCATTTCCTCCTCTACTTTCCTGCTTGTTGTGGATCTGTCGGCGGGAACAGACAAAACCGCTGCTACAAACACGAGTACTGTGGCCGCAATTCCGAGGTAGTAAGACCAACCTTAACAAATAAATACTGGATAATAATAAATTATGTAAAAATACACCAAACTTGGTACATAAGATTTAACAGAGGTTCACCATCCCTCTGTTGACAAATTAAAAAAAAAATTGCATCAGTGATGATATTTGAAAGGAAAAATCATTGAAATGCAAAACATTTTAGCATACCTTCCTGTTAAAGTTTTACAAAATATATCTTTTAACTAGACAATTAGATGTAATAGTCATAAGTCCCTGTTCGAGTTGCCTCTCTTACCAAAGGGTCGAAGAAACCTTAATTGTTCTGATATTTTTAGTCTTTATTTTGACTCAATCTTATTCATGCAAGGGTACTTATTTTATTACAAGAAATATATGTCAAATAAAATGAAAAATAATTCTATTTTGCCAGTTTTTATTCTTTAACTGTGAAAGTTGTTATTTTCTAATTGAAATTATGTATGATAATGAAAAGCCTGGACCCTCAACGGTATTTTGCAATAAAACATACAAATTCTAAACAATAATATATCATTTTCATATTTCGAATGTTTGCTAGTACATATGTACATCTAATTTCAGGATGTATAACTTAATGTCGTATGATTATATTTCTGTTATAATATTTGCAAAATGATTCAAAGAATTCGTGTACATGTAGACAGCAGATCAGAAGGACGATACCAGCACCATCTAAAACATCAAGGAGTTAATACTAAAAGGATAAAAATTTCGCTAAATCATGTAAATTAAATACATTTTGAAAGTTTCCTTCTCTAAAGATAAATAATGTATTTTTCCATGTGTGCTATGTCCTTCAAATAGAGCACACTGTTACCCAGCTGCGTTAAGTGTTTTCATCGTTTACTTGTTTATGGTGCAGGTACACTAGTACTTTCTGTCATGTACCCACCTATTGTACAGTTATCTATAACGTAAGGCTCAGCATATTCACCACAAAGGTCCCGCACCCTTTTGGTGCCCCAACCAGTGGGGTATATGACCAGAGCGATCACTGAAAATAGACCTGAAAAAATATAAATATGGGATTAAAAACTTAAAATATTTGAATTATGATTTCAAAGGCTTACTCAACTATTTACATTAAAAAATCAGAAAATGTGGAGCACTGATTCTCTGCCCCTCATTGCAGTCTTCAGAGCGCTGGTAACCAATGTCATCAGTCTTAAAAGAACCCCTGAAGGTATTACAGTCTTAAAAAGGTCAGCGGATTGTTGAAATTATTGGTCTACCAAATTATTATATCGATCATACAAAAAGGCCAATTTAATATGTTTCTAAGGGATTTTAGATTTTATTCAGGTTGAACAAGACTTGTGTAACTATAAATATTTACCTCCAATACTTTGTATAAATCCTGCAACTGTAAATATACTTTTTCCACAAATTGATCGGACAAACAAACTCATTACAGAACACAACATGGAAAAGAGCAGAAGGGTTCCGGCAATACCGAACAATATCACACATGCTTTCCACGCATGCGGGAAAAAATCGTCCGCTGCAGAAAACGACACAACGAATGTGGCACAATTATCCCTGACTTTGGCTATTTGAAAGTCTAACTGAAGTTTTGTACATCTATTAAATATTCCTAGCGTTGGTCTGAAAGTTTCAGAGTCCATAAAATCTTCTGAAGCATTCATCAATTTTATGGCAGTTTCTCGAGGGGTTCCGATCATCCAGTGTGGCGAGATAACAGCGGCGACAGTTGCCAAGGTAACAGTGACACTTAAAAGCGTCCAGCCTAAAGAACGACATGTGACGATGACGTAACACATTATATCCTCCAGATGAAAATCAACGAACGTGTTCGATTAAGTTTACTTTCTGTAAATAAAAGAAACACAATATATTTACCATGCATCTTTTATACCATTTAATATACAAAATGACAAGTTTAGTTATTTTTATAGATTGCAAAATTTGACGAATTTGTTTCCAACCTTAGCTGATTTTAAAATAAATCTATACTATTACATATAACTGATAGATATCGTCTTAAGGAGGTTGGATCCTGCCATCAAAAGTAATGAGAATTTTTTTATCAAGTATATTTTTAGAACTTATACACATAGCTTTATTAAAAATCAAAACAAAAAATGGGGGTCAATGCGCTTCTTTTGGCGCTACAGAGCATTTAGTTTGACCTTTTTGCACTGTAAGTACGTCTTACATATAAATCAATTTTTAAAGTTTCTACTCCAATAATTTTTGTTCAAATAAATAATGGGGACAAAAACAGTCTTATTTCATCTTAAATAGACACATTAAAATTTGTGACAATGAAGAAATTTTCAAATTACTCCGCATGTTCAATTATTTGACCTTTTTGCACTCAAACATTTTCCTTTTTCTGGCATTAAAAATTTAACAAGCAAAAAAATCATTTGAAAGTAATGACATTTTACTGAATTTAAGAAGAATGGTTAAAGGTATCGTATATATTCAGAAACGAAAATCCAAAGTGGGGGTCTGTGATGATAATTTTTAGATATTACTAAAACAGTGCTAATTTTAAGCTTAAATTAGAGCTATTTTTTCTTCATGTTCACGATATATTTGCTATATTTATCAGATATGATGATAGAATTCATGACAGTTTATTTAATAGATAATTTAGGACCAATATAAAACAGTCCACTGCACAAAATAACTATGTGTGCAGACTGCATGTAAAAATAGGAATCCAAACTTAGTATACTTTAAATACTTCCAAAGAGAAAAAATGATCATTTTCTTCTAAAAAAAAAACCTTCCGCCACAAAATATTGTTCCTCACTTAATGCTTTTAGTATGGAATTTAATCATGGAGTTTTAACTGAATATAGTTAAATTGGCATTGTAGAATCCAAATTTATTGTAAGAATTAAAACATTATGCAGAATTTTTGAAATATAGGTTAAGATAAAAATTTGCTCAAAAGCTCAGGAGCGAACCTCGTTAAATTAAGGTAAACTTTTCATAAAAAGGGGGGAACATCTCTATTATGCATGATTCTAAATAATAACCAGGCATACGATTGTGTTTTATTTATGATATTTTATTTGTTTATCATATCATATTCTAGATTTTAACGAAATGAACGTACATGTTAAGTTTAGAATTATACCCAGGAATTCTAAGGATCAGTATACGAGGCGCCCTGCAGAATTTTCACGCCGTATTTTAATCCGCTTTTACTTTGATCGCCTTTTAATTCCGATTCTTAAAGAAATGTACCTTTGTATTATAAAACCATTATATTATAATTCACCGCCCAATGTCAAATAAACCGCTGTCTGACATCAAGTGGTCTAAATCGGCTTATCTAATGATACGCGGATTATGCAAACCGTTCACTAAATCGGTTTTCTGTGCTGTAGGTCGATCTTTGACCAAACAATCGACTTTCTGATCGGGCTCGAGAATCTGGTGTCCTAACAATCTGTCTGTTTGTATGCGCGCGTACGCGTTTGTGTGTTAGTGGGTGGGGGAGGGGGGTGACAAATAGAAAAAAAAAATGCTATGTGGTATTTTTCTTCTTTGCAACGGTTAAAATACATATTCCGACATTATTAGAGAAATGTTGCATTATTGTACTCCTTAGATTCTTTTCGCGAATAAACATGATAAGGTCGACTAGGCCCAGGTAATGATAAATACGACAGTTTCACTATAAGCTATAGTATATATATACACGCATTCCAGACATAATTGTTTAATTTAGAAAGCCTTTATTGTGATTAAAAAATCTATCATTAACTCAGTTGCTATCACCCCGTGAAAAGTTCCTGTCAGGGGTTAAGGAACCTCGCCTGCCCTAAGATTTCCTCTAACGAATTCGATAACACGGATACCCACGGATAACGTGTCTTGATCTTTCTATTATCATCAGCAACGGTGCTTCTTATGAAGTATTTGTTTAATATGGAGCGGATCTAAGAAAAAGTCGTTAATTTTTCTTATGAACTCCAAATGTATCGTCGTTCACTAAATCTAGAATTTGATACTTGCCAAAAGAAAAAAAAATCAAAATGTGTACGTGTACATGACAATATCTATGTAAATCTATACCAATGCATTCCATAGTCTATGTAAATGCTTTCAAAGGAAGCGTGTTTTGAATTGAGTCACACTCTATTTTACATGTTTTAGCAATATTTGTTTCATTTTGAATCTCTGGTCAATTTTCCTGAAATCAGAATCATCAATGTAAATGTTGACTTCCATTCCTGCATGCAAATTCTTTTCTTAGTGTAATGCATACATGCGTGATACATTAAAATCTTTCCACAATTTCATGAATATCGAACTGAATTTTGTTTGCATATCTTCATCTTTTCAAGTTTCAGAGAGAGAGAGAGAGAGAGAGAGAGAGAGAGAGAGAGAGAGAGAGAGAGAGAGAGTAATACAATGTAGAGTCAGGGAATGAGAGAAAGAGAGAGAGAGAGATGGGGAGAGAGAGATTCGCTGAGATCCTGACTCTGAATCAGGCTCTACATCACAGACAGCTGTGGAGATAACTGTGATTACCGTTACAACTTTGATAACACGTTACTTGGTCGACAGCCTCCACTATTACTCATTATCACAACAACCGCGGCAGATGGTGCGCGCCCCTCCCCGCTGTGTTTGGATCATACTTAGGGTATGATAATCCGGCGTCCCCCCGTCTCTTACAGTCTTTCTGCCAAAACAGTATTTGTATTTTCTCATTTACCCATCATGTTTTTACTGTTCTCTGGGCTTAACTGGAAAGCCATTCGCAATATTTTTGAATAATTTATATTCGTAGTGCATCTTCAAGTTTAATTTCTTTTAATTCTTATGAATAATTTTGTATATTTTGCTGAAAAAGATATTTACGTATTAAGTTTTTTAGTTACCAATATGACCAAACGGTGTTTGTAAAGAAAATGATTTAAAGAAAAACGTACGTAGTCCAAAACACCGTAATCGTTGATATAGATATTTAGACAATTGTACAACGGCACGCATGATATGCGCCTACCTTGTTGTGTAAACGAAGACACAGATAACTAACTCTTATAGGGAGTTGAATTAAAATAATGTTCTGGGGTTTAAATTAAACAAATTACTCTTAATAATATGATTTCTTATGAAAAAGTGAAAATAATAGTTTTTGGATGTTCGTTTAAAATGGGCTGGACTGTAAATAATCTTTTTGAATAGCAGATAATGATACTCGTATTTGGGTGTTCGTTATAAATGGGTTGTATTGTAAACAATATAGAGTTCTTACTGAATAGCGACGATAAGGATACGGATGTTCGTTATAAATCTGTTGTTTTGAAAGTAATAATGAATTCTTACTGAATAGCAAGGATAACGGTTTGTACATTGTTCGTTGTCAATTTGTTAAACTCTATAAATACATCAAAACATAGCAATGCCGTAGAGGAAAAAATTAAGACACATTTATTCAGCTCTAACATGTCTAAGGGGGATATTTCCACAACTTTGATATTGTGTCAGTTTTTGATTTTTTAATTCAAATTACATGTGGTATTTGAACGCTACTTTTATTTATCTAAACGTGCTACTTCCTAAATTTATATGCAAAAGGCAAAATCACGACATCAAGTCAAGGTCACCTAAACTAACTAAATACATGTTAGTATACCCCCCCCCCCCTTCAATAAAATCACCACACCTTCCCCTCTCCTAGCTGTTACATTCCCAGATGGCGATTATTTAATTTAAACATGTATATATTCCTACGATGTTATTTGACGATTATATCTGCATTTTCAGATAAAACCAGTTCTTAAAATCATTTTTACAAGAGCTGCTGGATTGACTGCACGTCACAAATCAAAAATTAAACGTATACAGTCGACCGCATGACGAGTGTATGTAGAAATCTTTTATAAAGCGCAGTATGAAATCAGAGTCTTCAAAATGTCCTGATTTCGTCCTTCAAACAACATGAACAAGCAAAACTTAATCCGTCAGAGTTATACTGCAACCCTTAATCTATCAAAAACCCTACCTCGTCTTACAAGTCCTTAATGAGCCAGAAAATAAATGGAGGGATAATTAAATTTTTTCTCATCCTTCACACAGCCCAATGGCTACTGATCAAAGCTTTAAAATAAAACTTCCTGTGTTTGTTAGTAGAACACACTTTACTTACATGAACTGTAGCAGAACATGTCTCTAGAAGTTATAAACGTCCTGTTTAATGAATACACACGTTAAATTACCCCTTGATACAGATCAAATTCTATTGCATTCATGATTAAACACATTTACATGTTAATGAATGTGAACCGCCAGTAGCCCTTCAGTGTATAAGTATCTTAATTTATGACACTCCCCGGCTCTAGGTTAAAGCAGTGCGCGCGTCTTTTAGGTATAGGAATTGATTAACTATGAATAATGTATGTAAAAATTGATGTCATCGTTTTACTATGCTGAGGGAAAATATTCCACGGCGTGAAGAGCCGCAACATTTACTGTGAAGTATTAAGTACCTCACGATTGCCCAGAGAAAAAAAAATATCTTTCACCTCGACCTTTCAGCCTCTGTCAAAATGATAAATAGCTACAGTGACCAGAGACACACATGTGTAAGGGAGATAGTACAGCAAAAAACTGAATGATGCATAAACACAAGGTATCATCTTTCTATATAAAAAAAAATGTAACATTTAAAGCACCACGTCCTTAGACGGACTTACCTGTTCTATAGGCGTATTTTAAACAAATTCCACGGGAGTCAAATTATTTACAACCCTGAGAGGATACACGCACGTGTGAAAACAGGTGGTCCCAGCGCATCATCCTGCACGCGCATCTGTTCTCGAACATGCATTATTAATTGCTGAATATGAAAACTCTCTGCTAAGAGCGATTCACGCGCATATAATTGTGCGAATTTTGAGAACGGGCGATTCCAATACTCAAAGAAATGGGGGTGTTTGTATGAAGAAGAGGCAGATCAGTGGTTACTTTAATCGAGATTACTAAACATATTCCTACTTATAGGACACGCCAAAGACACACTTAAAACGCTTATATATGTCACAGAAAATTACATAAGAAGTAATAGTGGAATCAATTTTATTAAATGTTCCTTTAAAGTCGATGTGTCAATATTTAGCCTTGGTAAGATTTCTGATACACTAACACAGATTGCCTACCATGCACAATCAAACTTTATTGTAATGATAAATCCATAAACGTGTCCATAAATGTAAATCTTTTATCCACTTAAGCAATTCGCTGAACAAATATATGCAATAGTTTATACCAATATATATACAAGGATTTTAAAAGTATTTTAATTGTCTTATAGTATGTATATATTTCTCTGCCAGGATGCATTATAATCAATTGTCCCTCGTTTTCCCTAAAACAGGGATCTAACTTGAGTCTGTCTGCTCTTCTATCTGTCACTCTGTCTACCTGTTCGTCCTTCTTTCTGTCTATAATACTTTTGTTTCCGGAAGATATATCCCTTAAAGTCCTTTATCTTTTGCAATAAGATTTTATATCATAACTCCCTAGCTATGACTTGAAGAAGACTCCAGTTGACTTTAGGGTCAAAGATAAAAAAAGATAAGTTAATTACAAATACATATAATGAATATGTGGAGATAAAGAACAATATTCGAGCTCAAAAGTCCATTAAACATTACAAAATTAGAGCAGAGCAAAGACGGACCTCTATGACATCAGAGGTGGGATCAGGTGCCATGGAGGAGTGAGCATCCCCTACCGACCGGTCACACCCGCCGTGTGCTCCTTGTCATAATCGGGAAATAACGGAAAAATCCGTCGACAATTCAGTGTGTAAATAATGGGTCAACAATTAGTATGAAAAAAGTCAGTCAGCATTTGACTTAATGATAGATATATTTGCTGACAAGGTCATTGTATCGACTATAGAACTTACGAAATGATGACTTTAAACGAGACTGCTGATATTCTTGTTTCATCAACTTTTTTGTCAGTAACTTACCTCGTTTTAGAAATTGTTCATACGTAGAGCATTCTCTGGCGTATCGAATCAACTGAGAGATATAAACCCCGTATGCAGGTGATAAGGGTATATTGCTGCATTAGTAAGCTAGGGAAGTTGACGATTGAAAAGTTAAAGTCATCACGTTTATCATAAAGCTTTGTTGGTCGATTACCATTAACGCCTTTTTCTTAAAAAAAATATCCAAATATCACAGGGATGTGTCAGACTCTGTGGTATCTTTTATCTCAAGCTCACCGAGATATATCGTGTCGACATACGAATGGAAGTAACCAATATGTCGTCGATATATCTAAATGTCGAGTTGAAGGTCACAGCTAGTGTTTTCTTTTCTTTTCTTTTTTTTTTTTCATGTATAAGATTTTGAACAAATTCTGCTTCATATGAATACAAACATAGGTCTGCTAATAATGGGCCGCAATTGGTACCCATGGGAATTCCAATAGATTGTTGGAAGACCTGGTCTCCAAAAACCACATAGATTTTGTCAATCAGAAACTCGAGCATCCTTTTAATGTCAACTTCAGAGTACTTGCATGTACAATCAGATTGTTTTTTTTAACAAAGTAATTTTGCAATTGATCAATGACAAGGTAAGTAAATTTACGAGTTTACAATTTTTTTAACATATTATTTCTGGCTAATATCTCAAATAAACATACGGTTTCTGGCTAATATCTCAAAAACCTCTATCCTTAGGCGGGAGACGTAAATTCATTGAACTGGAAAGGAAAGATTTAATCCTATTTTTTTGTCTTACCTGTCTTTCAAAGACATTCTTGGCCAAAAATTTGCAATTTTTTTTTTTATTTCCAAATTAAGCTACTACTTTTTTTCTATAGTCGGGCCAGGGGATACCCTGTGCACTACAATATGTCTGGTTGACTTTAATTTATATACAGCTATAGAAGTTAAAGCCCCCAAAATTACCCCCCCCCCCATATGATAATTTACAAGAAAGACATGTCAAAAGAACATCAGGAAAAAATTCCTTTATTTCTTGGCAGCAAACATCAGGTAGCAACAAAATTCATTGCAGACTGGCAGGACTTCTGTTCAACGCTCTTTCAAATTTTTTTGTACAAATGCTGTTACCGATTTGCAGATTTTTTTTTTAGCATTATAGTAACTAGCTACTACTAGTATGCTTTACGACTGTTAGAACATACCAGACATTGAGATCTTACTTTTTGCCTGTTTGTGTTTAGAAGTGGTGCCATTGCTCTGCAAAGGAGCTTGATTACTTGTTGTTAGATCAATCGAATTATTTCCGCAAATTTTACTATATAATAAAGCCCATCTCGGAATCATTGCTATGTAGCAAACTTTCCTCCCAAAAATTTTACTATACAGTAAATTTTCCCAAACTATGACGATGACGACAAAGGTATTACATGTATATAAGCTCCCCCAATTTTGTTGAGGTTAGCTAAAAATTGTAAAATTAAATTATCTTTATCCTGCTTGAATACCTAAAACATGGAATGATAGCGAAATGGGTATATGGGGAACAAAGATGTAAAATGTACACCTTTACTCAAGCCATTATAACTAAGAATGCAATTATGATTTGTTTCCAAAGCTGCAATTTTTTTTTTCTCACAGTTTGTCGAGTAATGAAATGATTGTAGTGGTCTTGAAATGAATTTGGTACTGAAGTTTGTCAGTAATGTTCTAAAAATGCAGGTTCACCAAAAAAAAAAAAAAAAAAATGACAAAAGATAATTATTATTATTATTTTTTTTTGACTTGAAAAAAGTTTAAGAATCCAGTATGTCCAATAGATTTCCACCTTCTGATAACTTCTTCACTAATCCGTCCCATCCTTTCTCGCACAGTATAGAAAGAGGGAGGACACAGTGTATGACAATCGTGGATTGCAGCAAGAAAAGTTAACGAATACAAAAATGATGGCAAAGGCAACGAGGACAGACAACATACAAATTTTGATTAGAAAAGCTCACTTGAGCCTTCAGCTCAGGTGGGCTAAAATTACAATATAACAACTTACAACTTGTAATTATTTTTATTTACTAACCTAACAAACCTAACACGATCTAAACAAAAGTGGTGACCATTCTTCGCCAAGCGCCCGGTAATAGAAGTCACGGGGCCTTAAAAACCGAGGTCTCGCAATAAAAAACCCTCACTATTGAATGGCAATGCATGAGAGATGGAGAGGTCTTTTGAAGCCCTTCACGGGTACATGGTGACGTCTCATATGAGAGAAAAAATCTCGAAAGGGATATAAAGCAACTAACAATCAATCCATCTACGATCAAGAGGTTAAGATTACGTCTTCTCATTGTCAGCAAGATTTAAAATTCAATTATCAGAAGAAATAAAGTGGATATGTATTTGTGTGTGTGTTTTTCGGTTTTTTTTTTTTGGGGGGGGGGGGGGTCATTCAGTAAAATTCTTTACTTTATTATCAATTAGCCGGGTTTTGCGTAGGAAAAATAAGATTTTTGAAATGAAGAAAAAGAGTGGGCGACTGCCAAAATGGTACATCATTTGACCGAATAAATCCTCCTACAGCTTTCAAGATAGGACTTTTTTAATATTATGCAGATCAATTGTACATATATGAGAATCTATGTGCATAATATTTGGATTTTGATAATTACTGAGAAAAACTAGAAATATGTCCATAGGACATGAATGCCCCGCCGAGGGTATATTTAAGGAATCACTGTCTAGTTAGTAGAGTATGCCAGGGCATCAACGATAGTTGGAAACGTGGGATAATTTATGCATAACGGGCGAAGCCCGTTATGCATAAATTATCCCACGTTTCCAACTATCGTTGATGCCCTGGCATACTCTACTAACTAGACAGTGATTCCTTATATTTCCATTTCATTTTGAAATAAAATTGTAAATTTAGATTTTAAAAATGACACGAGGCCTCACATGTCAATTTCAATAGTCCCCGCCCACTGACGTCAAACACAAAGACAGACGCACGAGAATTACATGCATATTGGGCTTCCTTAGAGTAAGACACAAAGACAGTCGCACGAGAATTACATGCATATATGCCTTCTTAGCTACTGACCTTTCGCTTGGCAAAATTTGCATTCCGTTAGAATGATCAAGAAATCAACTCTCCTAACTTTCAAGAGTTATCACATAGAAAACAAATAGAAATGGAAATATTAGTAATGCAACATGAAAATTTGTATTAGTTATGAAATTTGATGAGAATATCGTGAATAGTTTCTTTAAAATTGAAATCTAAAAAGTTGGTTATAGAATATAAATTCACACCAAATTATGTATAAGTGCATAAGCTTACATAAATATTTCTTAAATGTTTTTTTTTAAACTAAGCAAAATGCAAATTTAAGAAAAGTGAGGTTAAGGTCACAGGAAAGTTCAAGGTCAAACACTTTTGATGCAGCTGAATAGTTCTCACATATACGTATCAACATATTAAGTTTGATATAAATATTTTGAATGGTTTATTTAAAGCTGAGCTAAACACTAATTTAAAATGAATGAAGTTAAGGTCAAAGGAAAGCTAAAAAAATGTTGATGCAGTTGAAAAGCTTACAACAGTATGTATAAGCATATGAAGTTTGATAAAAATTTAAAAAATATTATGAATGTTTTCTTACAAACTAAATTAAACACAAATTTATAAAAAGTGAGGTCAAGGTCAAACGAAAGGTCAAGGTCAAAAAAGTTGCTTGCTTGCTTGATTGATTGATTGTATGTTGTTTAACGTCCCATTCGAGAATTTTTCACTCATATAGAGACGTCACCATATACCGGTGAAGAGCTCAAAATTTTGACCTTTACTCGGCACTCAGGCTCAGGGCCATTGAGCAGTGAGGGATCTTTATCGTGCCAACGCCTGCCGTGACACGGGGCTTCGGTTTTTAAGGTCTGATCCGAAGGACCCGCAGCTTTCACTTCAAAGTGCCAAGCGCATGGCAGAGGAACAGTTGCTACTCATTTTTTATCGACTTAGTTCAGTCGCGGCCGAGATTCGAACTCACTACCTCCCGATCACAGAGCGAGCGCTCTACCGACTGAGCTACCGTGAACGGTTTGATGCAGTTGAATTGATTACATCAGCATATGAAATTTAACACTTATTTAAGAAAAGTGAGGCCAAGGTCAAAGGATATATCAAGGTCAAAAAATGGTGATGGATTTGAATAGCTCTCATCAATATGTATCAGCACATGAAGTTTGATAACATTATCCTGAATGGTTTCTTTAAAACTGAGCTAAACACTAATTAAAGAAAAGTGAAGTCAAGGTCAAAATAAAGGTCAAGGTCAAAAAATGCTGATGCAGTTGAATAGCTCTCATCAGTATTTATCAGCATATGATCAGCATATGAAGTTTGATCAAAATATCCTGAATGGTTACTTTAAAACTGAGCTAAACACTAAATAAAGAAAAGTGAGGTCAAGGTCAAAGGAAAGGTCAAGGTCAAAAAACGTTGATGCATTTGAATAGCTGCTCTCATCAGTATGTATCGGCATATGAAGTTTGATCAAAATATCTTGAATGGTTTCTTTAAAACTGAACTAAACGCTAATTTAAGAAAAGTGAGGTCAAGGTCAAAGGAAAAGTCAAGGTCAAAAAATGTTGATGTAGTTGAATAGCTCTTATCAGTATGTATCAACATATGAAGTTTGATTACACTATCTTGAATGGTATCTTTAAAACTGAACTAAACACTAATTTAAGAAAAGAGGCCATGGGCCTTATAGGTCACCTGAGTATAATGTATTAACTTTGCCCTGAGCCCTGCCCTAACACTAGAACCTTGACCCAGGGGACATAAAATTCACAATTTTAGAAGAGGCACCCTACCCATCATAACTATACTCTTAGTTCATTGTTTTAATACCCAGGAGAAAATGAGAAGATTTTCAAAGAATTATTGCATTTTTTACAATGTAATCATTAAAGCCCGTCTTAACACCAGAACCCCTGACCCAGGAGCCATGAAATTCACAATTTTGGAAGAAGCACCCTTAATTACTCATCCTAACTATATATTCAGTTTGTTTGACTTAATACCCCGAATCAAAGAAGTTTTTTAAAGAAATAATGCATTTTCCCTATATATTCAACAGAACCCTGCCCTAAGACCAGAACTCCTGACCCTGGGGCCATGAATTTCACAATTTTGGTAGAGGGTTCAATGCTTATTAGAATCTTTTGGTAGAGGGGTCAATGCTTATTACAATCATGCCAACAGTTTGACTGCTTGGTGTCCAGGAGTAAAGAAGATTTTTCAAGATTGCATTAATTTTGATGGTTTTAGCCCCACCCCTCAGGCCCCAGGAGGGAAGGGTCGTGAATTTCACAATTTTTACTCCCCTTCACCTATAGATGCTATATGCCAAATTTGGTTGAAATTGGTTCAGTGGTTCCAGAGAAGAAGCTGAAAATGTTCAAATGTTAACGCACGACGGACGTCGCACGCCGACGGACGAAAACAGATAGCAATAGGTCATAGGTAAACTCAGGTGACCTAAAAAGTGAGGCCAAGGTCAAAGGAAAGGTCAAGGTCAGAAAATGTTTATGCATTTGCATAGCTCTCATCAGTATGTATCAGCATATGAAGTTTAATGAAAATATCTTTGAAAGTTTCTTTGAAAATGAGATTTGAACTGAGCTAAACGCAAAGCGCGACGGAAGGATGGAAAGACGGAAGATGGACATGACAAACATTATATGCCCCGGCCATATTAAAAAAAAAAAAAAAAAAAAAAATTCCGTATCAGCTGAACTTAGATCTTTTTTTTGGCAAAATATTGCATATAGGGTACATCATTTGTCTGGGTAACACCTCCCCCAGTTTTCAAGATAAGATCTTATTTTGCACATCAATCTTACACATTGCAGATTTCCAGCTGTTGAACTCGAGTCATTTTTATGCAAAATATTGTAGATAGATAGATAGATAGATGGGTGGATGGATGTATGGATATAGATTTTGTTACTTTAAATTGCTGTAAATTCACTGTTTTTTTCTGAGAGATGAACCCATAAAAGTACATTCTCAACAACATGAACATCATAGAACCAAACTCAACAAACAAAACACAACTTCTGCTTTAATCGTACACTGATGTTTTATTTTAATCAACGAAATACGTCAATGTACATATACATATATAATATTTCATCATGTAAATCACGAAAAAAAATAGTTCATTGGATAGATGCATTATGAAAATATGATTTCATTTTGAAACTGACCAATCAGAATATGTAATACATGGCCCTGTTCGGTACAAACAAATACAACGGTGTGTGAAATTACTATAATAAGCAAATGCAAGTCACAGGGGAGGTAATCTAGTAAGAAAAAAAAAATAGCAGCACGTTATAATAAAATCAATTGGCAAATAATGCTTGTAAACAATTCCGATGTAACCCACTTAACCTTCATGTCTTGGCAGAAGGCAATGCTTTTGATGCAAGCAAAAGTTACACGTACCACAGAACAACATCAAAAATCTTTGTAACAAAATTATTTTTTTTTTGTTGTAACCCTGAGGCATCCAATTAAATAAACTTTTGACCTTCTAAATTACCAGGTCATCTGATGTCATGACCTTAGAATTGACATCTTAAATGACCCTAAGAAGGGATTAAAAATCAATTCTAATAGAATAAATATGAAAATATCTGTTTTATAATGTTTTACATGTTAATAAAAAGTTTCAAATCATTAAATCAGTATATTTTTCCTACTCACCAATGTTAGTATTAAACAAACATGACAAAATATTACAGGCCTTACAAATTTTGCATGTAAAACTGTAAATGCAGGTGAAAAAATGTAAATTATACAAATTCCTTAAAAAATTCGTATGAAAATATTGACAATTACAGTTTTAAAACAAAAGTGTTTACTGATATTAACTTTTGTAGAAGTCTGTATCAAAATGGTAACCATTTTAACCATTATTAGTTATAGAACGTTTCAGAATGGAAACAATGATATCAATTTTAGAACAAGACTGTCCGGGATAGTCTGAAGCCTGTACCAGAATGTTAGAAATGCTAGGATCCACTACTACATATATATAAAGGAAATATGTCAGTATTGAACTAAATGTGAAATATGGCAACTACAAAATGGCAAGGGCAACTTCTCAGACCCCTTCTATTAGTAGAGGAACAATCTCGGAAGTATTACAAATAAAGTAATGGTGGTAGAGAAAGAATCTTATTGTTCTGTTTTACATTAGAACCGAACACATGCAAAGAGAACAGGAATTTGAGAACAGAAATCCCTCACCTCTTCGCAATGGCTAGATGCTCCCAGAAGCATATATTATGATTGTAATACCTTGGTGGATTTTATTCCTAAAAGGCTGAGAAGCTGTGATGTTGATGTGGCATCCCATTTAATAAAACAAACTCATTTAAAGTAACCATACCTGGCAAAACTTAAACAAAAATAAATAAAAACACGGACATCGGATGTCTCCACTGAATTTTGAATGTGGATAATTTTTGCTTTTGAACATCAACATTTAAAGTATCAAAAAACTGCAAAGGAATTCTTGTCCATCATCTTAAATGGATTTTCAATAAGTATTTATTTTTCCTGTTGAAGAATATAAATTACCCAAAAAGTTTAAGGCTGAATTCATTGGATAAAGTTAGCCAGGATTTACTATAAACATGGCTTGTCATTTATTAAATGGGGCTAATTTTTTACATCATTTGAATATGAATGAAAAAATATGTGGATAAAACACTGACTAATGATTGACACATGATTTTGGTAAAGTCTGTACACAATTTTTGGTATACTCTACATATTTACACTTTATGTGCACAACTGAATTGACCAAAAAAAAGTAAAAAATGTAGTCCTTAACAAACACATAATACATGTACATAACAAAGTAACAATTAAAATAAAATTTTAACAAAAATATTATCTGTTGAAATACAAATGACTCTGCACTTTTGTATACAGTGAATAACAAAACCATCTTCAACACAGTTTAAAATTTTCAGTTATCTCTTAATAACAATATTGTACGATCTTTCCATCACAAAATTTCATATCTATTTTCCTTTTCAGCTGCCAATTTAGTCAAACAACCCTATGTAGTTTACTTTCCTGACACGAACTTGAAAATGTACCAAATCTGAAGAAACTTACCACACTGAATTTGTCATCTTACATTTTTCAGTAAATCTTCAAAAATTATTTTTCTATCGAAAAGACAAAAAAATAATTTAATATGCAATAAAATGGTGGTCAATATACAGTTTTTCCAATTTCTGATATATTTTTTTCATATACAAGTTCTATTAAAAATACCTCTTGGACAACCCCATTATGCCTCCATCAATATCTTTGATATTTTGTGCCAGGCTTAAAAAGTTTTTAAAAAACCCTACTCTTTCATTATAATAATGAATGAAACTTCAATAATGCAAATTTTGACTAATTATGTTTAAATGATTCCAACATGGACAAAAAAATGTGGATTTAAAGCCGATTTTTTTTTCTCACTATTTACACACGATAAAAGCTTGCTACAAATATGGAAACCCCTGAATAGGTATATGCTGCTCAAGTTGGATTGGCAGGGTACTTGTGAGGAAAAGAAGGCATTACTGCTAATTTTACTTTTTTAACCTCAAGGTTTCTGACCCTCTGGTAAGAGAGACAACTCTAACTGGTATTAGTGATTATAATTCCTCTAAAAAATTGTTAAAAAAAAAAAACACTAAAAATTTTGCTAGCTACACTGCAATTGATTGCACTGAAATTATAAAGTAGAGTTCTTCTGGAAATTTCTTATAATTATCAAAGCAATTTTTTATGAGTCAACAGACAGATGAAAAAAAACTTACAAAATGCCAAATATAATAAAATATTTGTCCAAGGAAAAAAAAAATTAATGGTTTATAATTGCTGGCAGGATTCCATACTCTTTACTTCAAACAAGTATTTTTTTAACGCAGTTATAAAATGAACAGTATATCAACTTCACAAATGTCAGAGGTAATACTTTTTCACAACAAAATTATTCATAAAAATCAGCACTATTATATTTCAGCTGAGATAGAATGAACTTTATCCTGTTCAAGCTTTAAAAAAAATACTTCACGCAATTAGGCAATAGAAACAACTGTATCATCCTCCCTAAAAATTAAAGATTTTTTAAAAAATAATCAATGCAAGTATTGAGATAGCATAAATACTACATTGTACTGTATTTACCAAATATACAACAGAGCAGGCTAATGGCAGTATAATCACGTTTTTCTTTCTTCTTCTTTCATGTCTTCATACAATATTGCTCAAATACTGGCAACTGGAATTAAACTGACTATTTGCAAAGAACATGTGTGATTACATTTAAAAATTAAAAACAACAGATAGAAACATGAACATTGAAGCCCCTTGCTTTATCTCTACAATGTGAGCGAAATAAAAATGACAATAGAATAAAAACAACAATAAACATGTTTTGATTCCAACATTTTATAATACAGCATTCCTAAAACAAAACAACCCAAATCATCGTTCAAATATTTCCTGAGGGAAGAAAAATAAAGGGTGGGGGGGGGGGGGAGGGAGGGGCAATAGTGCTAACAAAATTGACTCATTTTCTTGTATTACAGATGTATCTATGAACCAATTTCCTATTCAAAAATCAAAAATTTTCATCTAAAATTAATTTAAAATTCTGAAATTTTTTCAACTCCAATATGCTTCTCTACTTGCTTTCTTAAAATGGGGAATAATAAAAAAATACTGAAATGCATAAAAAAAAATCTATGTTGTGGGATAAGAATCATAGCCAAGCCATACCCACAGGATTGCCATCACCGAGTTTGTCAGGCCAACTCATGCCGTGTTATTTTTCTGCACATACATCTCTTTAATTTTTAATCTACAATTTCTGCAAAACAACTTTTATACATGACATCTTGGTTTTTTTTCCTAGTAAAATTAGCACAGTTGTTTTCACAAAGAATAGGTTCATCATCCCCCTATTTACTCTTGTAAAATTTTATTTTTAACAAGAACAAATTTCCCAAAAGAAATCTTACTTGTAATTAAAATTGCACTAAATTTCAGATTTTACAGAAGTGACTTTTTCAAATGACAATTTTAAACAGAACAAATAGTGACTTATCCAAGTAAGAGTTATCTCTCTTTTCAGAGAGTTGATGAACCTTAATTTTTTTTTTATTTCAAACTAGGAATTTCTGTTAACTTCTGAATAATAACAAATCAAACTTAAAAGATGTTGCATGATTAAAAGTAGATTTGCAGTATACAATATAAGTAATTAACACTTCTGTTATATATCTATATATAGTTTTCTACTATACGGAACATGCTATGCACAAAATCAGAAGTAAAAACAATCATATCTATAAATTTTTTTTTTTTCAAAAATAGGATATATAAATCAGTCAAAAACAAGTTTCTTTTTTCTGTCCAGACAATTCCCGTGAAGCAAAACAATTTTTTATATTACTCTTCTCTAAGAATTGCCGATCAACATAAGCACAATATTATTTCTTTTTTATATAAATGAACAAATGTTGTTTTCTCAAAAACACATTCTAATTTGACTGAGGACTCTATGAACCTTCTAAACCTTCCACACTGAAGAGTTCCTTATGAAGGGCAGGGAACTCCACCTCTGGATTTGCCTGTTTATATTTATTGAGAAGCACTATGTGTTGGGAGCTAAGTTGTCGTAATGTCCACGTTAGCTGCATCAGTCGCGTCAGAAGGTTCTCATCCGTGTGCGTTTTAATCAGCTCCTGCTTTAACGCTGTCAGAACTTTTTCATTCAGTTTTTGAACATCTGCTATGTCCTTTAATCCTGGACGATCTGTGTAAAATACCAAGAAAACTTTAATTTTTAGTTTTAATTTCCCTCAATGCACACACACATTTTAAATGTAAACATGTGTTGTTCTTGTTGATTTGCAGTGACAACATTTTACTATGTTACTACATATAAGGTCTTTTTTTAAAAAATATTTCATGCACAGAAAAAAAAAAATTTGAACAATAAATTTTAAATTGATCATTTCATCATTTGAAATGGTACAAAATATATTTTGAGAATAAGTGTGAACTAGTACAAAGTCCTTCATCGTCTTTTCAACAAAAATCTGTATCTGGAGATAATTACTCTCTGTCAAATATTGTCATACTCTCATGTCATACTGTCATACTTTAGTTAAATACTGTCATACTCTCAGTAACTCATTGATTCAAGAAACAATGAATAATTTATTTTCAAAAGTTATTATATACGATTGAGCACATGCTTAATATATAATACGAGATCACTATTAATCTGTCTCAACTTTTCACAATAAATTCCTTTTGTAAAGGTGAAACTGAAATAAAAAATTGAGCAAAATCAGGTTATATGGCCCCAGGACCAGGTGTAAACTCACCTGCCCTGATTAGAACCACCGCACTGAACAAGGCGATCTCGCTCTCCGTTAACTTCATCTGTTTAATGGTCCGCACAAACTCAAACACACGGTCTCGTAAATGGCACTCTTCCTCATCTGGTAAAAAGAGAATTCTCATCAGATACACGAACAGAGCACTGTCAACATCTTAACATGACAAACTGTAAAGAGGGTCGGGCTCCAGGGGCCACATAGGCCCCCTGCTGCTGGGGAGTTTTGGTAAATAAATTTTTCCACTTTGTTTACTTCAAAAGCATTTATAGCGAATATGGATATTGTAAATAATTTTTTTAAACAAACATATTTATTCACCAAGTAAAAAGAAATTATATAATATTGTACATGTACTTTACTCATATACTTACTAAAACTGCTGAAAACAGAGAGAGGTACTGTGGCGTTACCAAAGATGATACTGTTTGTCTGTTCATCATAAACACGACAGGCACGGATTAGGGCCAACTCAAAACTTCCTGTATTGGAGAAGGGATAAATGTTCATGGCATCACATACAGATCATTTTCTTTTTCAGTGTATTTAACAATCGTACATTCTTTAGCATGTTTTGATTATTAGTGCAACCTTGAATTAGCATTATTTGCATTTACATTAATCACTTGTTATCAAAAAACAAATTTAGTGGTGATCTTAAATCTGAGTACAATTAACGTAGATATGAATCTTGCTGAGGCAAACGTTAACTCCTCTGTCTACTTTGAAGTGATATAATACTTTGATACATCCCTAGCATTTATAAAATTTTTGATCCACCCCTCACCTGCTTTCAGCAGCATGATCTGATCGTCCTGAGAAAGATCCATGAACCCCGGTAGCATTTTGGCGAACTCGATGATTTGTTGTACAGCAATGGTAATCTTCTCGGCCACTTCTGACAACAGCTGGCTTCTTGTCTGTTTAACACATAATTTACATATAATCATACGATCAAATCATAAAAATGAAATACAAAAACTGTTAAGCATTGTCTGTGTAAAGTTAAGTTGACTTGTTATGGCCTGGGAAACGTCAAGCATTGTCTGCGTAAAGTTAAGTTGACTTGCTATGGCCAGGCAAACATCAAGCATTGTCTGCGTCAAGTTGACTTGATATGGCCAGGCGAACTTTTAATCAGTAATGTTTGAAAATATAGGGGTAGAAACACATGTAAAATGAGGTTTATTCTTCCATATTTACCTTTTGCATGAAATAATTTATATAAAATGTATTATTTACAAAAGAATTCCTATGCCAAAGCTCACATGGTTAGCTATTGATTTTTTTTACAACTGTGAACTGTAATTCAACAGACCAAAAAAAAAATCTACATGATATATATAGTTCAAAGGTTACCAAGGCAAATTACTCAGGAAAAACTTACCCAAGATTTGAAGGCATTTATGATATTATACAATTATGGATTCTTTCGGTGGTGAATATGGTTTGTTATTCACCAGAAAAATATCAATATTGACCGAGGCGAAGCCTCGGTCAATATTGATATTTTTCTGGTGAATAACAAACCATATTCACCACCAAAAGAGTCCATAATTGTTTTATTATATAGTCCGGATTTGAATAAATAAGACATTGAAGGCTGCGTGATGATACCACTTTCATTTACGAATTTCTGTCGTAGAAAAATAAAATAAATGTCCCGATTACAAGTTATAGCTTCCGTGTTTTCCTTTTGCTGTTTGTAAGACATCGAAATGTTTAGAAAATAATCCTGAGATAGGCTTGGCTTATGTTTTTCCTGCTCAGATACACAGCTGGCTGCGACCGTTGCAACCATTGTTTACAACGTTGTTTGAGGTGTTGATTGTGACGTCACAATGCCGCTGCACGTGCACCGACCCTCCGGTGAATACGGCTTCAAAACCAGTGAATATGTAGTATTATGGACCGTTTGCGTTTGTATAGATTATATAGGGACTATAAATAGACTATATAATAATTTGAATTAATACTCTGCAGGTATGATGCACCTACTTAATTAATTTCAAAGGCATATATGTCATATCTTAAGGAGATGTGCTATACAAGAGGTGTCTACATACCATAGATTTGAAGGCATCTATGATGTCCTGAGGTGTTAGGCTGGATTTGATGTGTTCTATCTGATCTTTACTGTATAAACATGTCCTCATGTGGGCTTCCGTCACTGCCTTCCCAAGCATCACTGTTAATCAAGGGAGATAAATCCAATTAGCCCTTTCACGATAACTGCGGTACTACTCTTTTGCAGGGCAAATTAATAACTTTTGGCGAAGTTTTTGATGACAGATAATTAAATGACGTATATTAAACAATTGCTTTTACGTCATATTTCACCAAAATTTATTATTTTGCCCTGCAAAAGAGCAGTACCGCAGTTATCATGAAACAGTCAATACACATTACAAATCATACAGTTAAGAGGGAGGGAAGGAGGGGGTAGAATTTCTTATTCAAAAGTTTAGAGATATTGCAAGGAATTTTTTTTTGTTTGCCAAGATTTGAATAAAAATACACTGAAAACAGACATGTTACTTGCATATTTAGCTAACCAAAATATCTATAGTATCTTCTATCACTTCGCTTTGACCTTTATATGATATTGCGGCTGAACTTTGACCTTTGTAACCTACCTGGATCCATGAGGTCGACTGCCCTCAGGAGAGCTATGGGGTGGGGCTGGGAGGTGACCTGAGTCGAGTTGTAACTCGGAGGTTCGGGGGACACAGGCGTCTCTGGCTGACTCTCTGAGGCTGGAGAGGGGAGGGTGTAGGCATAGCCATTTGAGGTATACATCAGGTGACAGTCATTATATCTAAAAATAGATATTACATCATAATAGCTAAAAATACATAGTAAACCTCCTTCTAAACATTTCTTCACTGTATTTTGGAATCATTGTACATCTAAAGCTAGGATTAACATAATTTTAATGAATTTTTGCCAAACAAAATTACAACAAAGAACAGTAGAAACTTTACACATCTGAATTCTAGTAGGTAAGATAAACCACTTGTACTTTGAAATACCATGAAGGAAACATGTAGGCCCGTACAAGCCACTAATCTTTATTTTTAATGAATTAACAGACTATAGACAGGTCATTAAACGGTATAAGAAACAAACTGTCATTTCCCTTCAGACATGATAATTAAGGGAAATCATTACAAGTCTGAATTGTATAACATATGAAATTTTTGTCAATGAAGCCTGTACACTATAACATACTGGTTATATAATACAGCAACCAAAATGTAATCTCTTGCCATTTTGTGACCCAAACTTTAGTAGTTCTAATGAATAAATTAAATTTTTGTTGTTAGATATTGTTCTTATTACACATAAAATATAGATAAAACTACACAAAAAATGTTCTTAAAAAAACAGAACAAACAAAACCCTTAATCATGGGAGCTTCCAGGTTTTCATATGGCAGCTAAGCTCCCCCCCCCTTCTCCATTTTAAATCAACCACACACAGAATCCTGAAGGGTGGACCTTTTGAACCAATGAAGTAGACTGGTAATTTCTGTAAATTAACTCTTTTACATACAAACCACCAAATGTTTTCCAGAGAATTTTAAGGGAGGTAACTCCCAATTTTACCTAATTATTTCTGTCCTACTTTGCCTTTGACTTTTAAACATAAATTAAATGTAGATGTACAGCATTTAATTTGACATACATGTATAGATCTGTGATATTAATTCCAGGACTTAAACTTCAGACAGATTTTAACAAGTCTATTATACTTATCTATTTATCATGTTTACACAGTTAAGGATTTTCTCTGGGGTGTTAATGTTCTTAATACAAAAATGGCTTATTAAGAGCAGGGAAAAGAAATGTCAGTAACTTGTGATAAGATGTCTTTCATCATGTAGTTCTGCAGGGGTGTGCAATTAGCATCGCCCGACGCCCAGGGCTACCTTTTTTTGGGGTCGGGCTAGTGGTTTTCAGCATGCAGGTAGCCCCATGGGCTAGTAAAAATTAAAAAATACCAATGTAATATATGAAAATCACTACCGGTATTTTCACTCATTTTTTGCTATTAAATTCCCAACCAATGAAAAGTTTCCAGACAGCATGCTCCAATTGTTCGTAAAATAAATCTCCATAATCTTATCCAATTTGCAGCACTTCCTGACTTATTTACTTCCAAAAACAATCATTTTTTCTAATCCGAATTTCCTCCATTAATGTGTTTATGGTAAATAAAGGCAAATATCTCATTAAATAATTTACAATCACTCAAATGACTCAATCAACTGAAAGATAAGTGTTATGTGACTTATGTAAAATATATTTCCAGTGTTTTTAATAATTTCAGATGAAAAAAATGATTTTACCTTGTTTTAGATGAGCTACTGCAATGCACAGAAAAAGGAAAAATAATTTATTTAAATTCATTTTTATTTTCTATCATAATAATTAATTTATACATGATTCAATTTTACTAGTGAGAATTAAACTTTAATTTAAAATAAAATGACCTTAAAACCCTGACTTTTTTAACAGTTATCTTTTTTTCAATATTAGTTGTTACCCCTCCCCCTCCCCCCCTCTACATTTGGGCTAGTAACTTTTTACTTGGGGCTAGTAACTTTATTGCTGCCACTAGCCCGTGGGCTAGTACTTGATTTTTTTAATTGCACACCCCTGTTCTGTAATATTTAATTTTTCTGTTGAATAAATCAAAGTACTGAAAGTACTGTGTTCTGTTGAATAAACTTAAGTCCTGAAAGTATTTTGTTCTGTTGAATTAACCAAAATATTGAAAGCACTGAATTTAAGTGATATCTTCCACTTAAGAATTACTACGAGTTACTTAGATATAGATTTGACAATTAGTTGGGTACTTAGATACAGGTTTGACAACTCATGATTGGATACAGGTTGATCATTTGAATATATATTTGATTTGTTAATTACTTAGACGCACATTTACAACTTGTGGGTTACTTATATTAAGGACGAGTACTTGTGGGTCAATTGGAAACGTTAACAACTTGTGGGTTACTTAGATACAGGTTAACAACTAGTGGGTTACTTGGATATATGTTAACAACTTGTGGGTTACTTAGATACAGGTTGACAACTTGTGGTTTACTTAGATACAGATTGACAACTTGTGGGTTACCTGGATACAGGTTGACAACTTGTGGGTTACTTAGATACAGGTTGACAACTTGTGGGTTACTTAGATACAGGTTGACAACTTGTGGGTTACTTGGATACAGATTGATGACTTGTGGGTTACTTGGATACAGGTTGACAACTTGTGGGTTACTTAGATACAGGTTAACAACTAGTGGGTTACTTGGATACCGGTTGACAACTTGTTGGTTAATTAGGTTGATTAGGGTTACTTGGATACAAGTTGACAATTTAAGATTTACACGGATACAGACAACTTATGGGTTACTTGGATACATGTTAACAACTTGTGGGTTACTTGGATACAGGTTGACGACTTCTGGGTTACTTGGATACAGGTTTGACAACAACTTGTGGGTTGTTTGGCTACAAAGTCTTACATAGAAAACTGATTGTTGTTGTTGCTAGATGGCATTCCACAGGAGGATTCATACCCGTTCATGCGTGACTGTTTGACATAATTGGCCTCGTCTTCCACTCTTTCTCTCTGTTTCTTTGACATTCTGCCAAACTTCACAGCTATAAGAGAGAAATCAGCATATCAGGAATAAATACAGTGATTTTTCTACATTTTTTAAAAGGGGCCTGGGCCTTTACATTTGGGAAAAATCATCGACATTTGTGCCAACTTGGGAAAAATCAATAAGATTGTTGTTAACTTTAATTTACTGGTAAAATGGAATGTATAAGTCATTTTAACATAATTTATTCAATTTATTGCTTATAAAATAACAAACTGGACACAGTTCTACATGTACATTAAATTTTATAACTTTCTTATTTTTTTTTAGTCTTTGAAAGTTGTCAATGATTGTCTTTATATTTTTCATCATGGATTTATTTTGGGAAAAAAAGCAAGTTAAATTGGGAAAAAACTTGGTAATTTTTGACAGGGGAAAAGGCCGATATTCGGACCTAAATTTGGTGTAGAAAAATCACTGAAATAAGAAATTTTATGGTCACATCTACCTATTTGAGGGGAAAAGTATACAAGGAATTCTTGAAAACATACTTGAATTTTCTTGAAAAGATCTACCCCCAAACCTCTACACGTGAACTTGACTTCATACATGTAACATGGTCAGCTGACTTGCTAGAACATACCCCTTTCTTTCAATACTCAATTTCCTCTGAATTTTCAGTCAATAAAACATAACTATCCCAAAGAACAAGGCTCAAACAATCTTGTTTCTTTATTTTTTTTTCTCACGAAATCTGACAAGTTCAAAATACCTTTTAAAACTAAAAAGAATGAAAATCCCTTTCCTATGAATGGGAATTCAGTATAAGCTTGCTTGATGTTTTACTGAAACTAGGTATCAGAAAATGGTTGTCTCCCCTTGTGAGACTGGTCGTGGTTGACTTACCATCTCGAGACATGCCCAGTGCCAGGCACTTCTGGAGGCGACAGAATTGACACCTGTTCCGGTTGACTCGATCTATGACACAGTTTTTGTTTCTTGGGCACTGGTAATTCACAGGACCAGCCTGACTCCGACGGAAAAATCCCTGGTAATGTAAACCATAGAATTACATTGAGTTGGCCTAAACCACTTCATAAATCAATTCTAAAGAAAACCTTGCTTAAATACTGTGAACATGGGAATTTATGAGTGGGGGTATTTGAGCTTAATTAACCAGCAAGTAATTTTTTGCATAAATATCCTCCCATGTGCCAATATCTTTGTACAGACTTTAATTTAGTATCAACAACACATTATACATGTATTGGAATCATGGAAATAACCCCATGTTTACACTTTGTACTACTAATTCATGTTGTCATGTAATTAACAACACACATAAATATCCATTTATTTAGTACGTGTACTTTTTACAAAAATTGCTAATTATACATCTTCATGGGAAAAAACACCTTTTGATCCTTGTTTTTATCCCCCCCCCCTCCCAACACCAACTTTTAAAAATAAATTTTGCAATATCTTTCCCACAATACAATTTAAAATATTGCAATATATTGCAGCGCTTCCAGAATTCTTCACAATATCCACATATGACTTACATATGACCCTGGCACCACTGCCCACAGGTGATAATTTTATAGCCTACACCTGGAGATTTTTAATTACAAACCTCCTACTCACCTTACAACCCTCACAGGTAATAATTCCATAATGAACACCGGAGGACTTGTCTCCACACACCTTACAAGGGATAACCTCTATCTGAGCTGAAATATAGGACAACGAAATATGAAATGTCAAAACATCAAACTAAAATTCACAGTTCTAGTAATTTCTTCATTGAATTTTTCCATTAAAAGAGGAATCTGCTGCTTTAATGGCTTCTGTGTAATGTGTGTGTGTGTGTGTTCTTATGTTTTTTTTTTTTTTTTTTGGGGGGGGGGGGGGGGATGAATGAGAATTTGAAATTTGTACCTATCCAAAATGTGATTAACTGTTATAAAGAGCTATAAAGAAATATGTGAACATGCTCAAAGATCCAAATCATGGCTGTTTTTTTTTTTTTTTTTTAACAACAAAGGTTTTTTTTTTAAATCTAGGAGTTTTACAAAACAAGATTGTAGTTGTTCATCATTAAGAGGATAGTATACTTTTCCTGCCTTTTGGGACTAAATAGAAAACTTCTCTCTGGCATTTAGCTTTAAATATGTTAACAAGATTAAATATGAACGACTTAAGATTTTGTGAACTTGGTAATGCAAGTTTCTATCTGTGATTTTTTTTCTTTGATTCAGTACAGTTGCTTGTTTTCTGTTGATTCTGGTTTGTTTTCCTATATTTAGGGATACATATTTTGAAGATATTTTTTCTTGGTATACCCTGCAGGCTTTTTTAAAACTAGATTTTATGTAGATTCAAATTCATGCATACAGAATATTTGCTTTCCTAGATTCAGCAGGTTTGACTGCTGTATAGTTAAGTCTTCTATATTTATGAGTAAGTATATTTACTTTTGGTAGACTCTGCAGGCTTGCGACTACTGTCAGGTTTGGCTTTCTGTGGGGGAGAGGCGTGGATCATGTTTTCTGTGTGATCTGATCCTGGCATCACTGAAACATAACCAGAGTTAATTTAAACAGCAATTTTTCATTCTCTTTCAAACTATTTTGTTTATCTATCTAGCAGTGCTTTACTTCAGTGTCAAAACTTGAAATAAAACATGAGATATTCATCATTACCCTTTTTCAATATGTATAAATTTATTTACCTATTACCAAACTTCTGAGATCCAGCAGTTAGCTTTTAACTTAATTTTAGAATGTCCACAGGTTCTTGCTGTGTGATTAATTTACTTAGTGCTTTTAATTTGAAATTGTTCATTGGCCTTACATGAAGGGACTTATTTACGCTGACTGTGGGTTTACGGTTTACTTACTTTTGATATTGTCCAGCAGCCCTCCGTGAGGGGACTTATATAGGCTGACTGTGGGTGAAGGGTTTACTTACTTTTCAGATTGTCCAGTGGCCCTCCATGAGGGGACTTATTTACGCTGACTGTGGGTGGGGGAATGATCTGCATCATGCCTTCTGAGGACATCGACACGACTCCATGATCAAGGGAAGGAACTGAGGACTGGTCAAGGGCTGTAGCAGTGAAATCTGGCAAAATGAAAGGATCAAAATCAATTACAGTGGAACTTCTGTAAATCAAACATTGACCATGGATATGTCAAAATAAATTATAACACATTTTTTTTCTTGATGAGTTTTAACCTGAACATCTGTAAGAATTACTGTACGTGTACAAAAATTGGCATATTCAAAATTTAGCACAATCACTGGGTACAAAGTTGTTGGCGAAATAATAAATTAGTGCTATACATGTCCGTGCCGTGTATTGTATTTATACATGATTTCTTAGCGGTATTCATGAATTAGCACATCGTTGTCTGCGCCAATACATGTATATGAAGCCCACTTTTTTAAGTACACATACAGTATGTCAAATCCTCCAATATATCAAAGGTTTTTTCTCTGTCCCACTGAGTTCAAGACATTGAGGTTTGATTGTTTAGCAAATCAACAACAAATTCTGTTAACACCTTACTGTAACCGCCCCCCCCCCCCCCCCCACCAATCATGCCTATCATTTCTGCTAGTCTCCTCAAAAGAACCATCTTTCAAAGCTTCCACTGCAAACAGCTACTCTGAATTGATGGCATTTACAATTTTTTTTAACTTCCTTGATCAAACAATATGTGTCCATACTTCACTTATCTTAGTTATACAGCCGAGTCTCTGGTTCCTTTTCAAATCATTACAGAATGTTTAGAGTAATTAAAAATCAGCACCACCAAAATAATTATACCAAAAAAAGAAGCATCAAACATTTATTAAAATAACTGATTTAGTACTTCTAATATATTCCGCTGAAACAGAACTAAGATCCACCCCTGACTTTTATCTGTCCTGATGACCTCTCCTTGAACACACGGTGTGGATTAAGTTGCATAGAGATAAGAACAAGTATGTTTTTGATGACATGAAGGCCTGGTCTTATCTCTTATAAAAATCTCATACACCCACACACAACCATTTCATATTTCTGTCTCAATCAGGGTTACCCGGGTGGTATACTCAGGATAGAGTCATTCAATGTTACATGGCAAATATATATATTAAGATTAGGGCAAAATTTAATCATGTTAATTTAGCCATATATTAACACTTAATTTGTAACCGAACTATTTTAAATATTTAATATCTTGTATTCTATTTAGTATTATAAATTAGGCTTCAAATATACTGTTTGTGACAGATTTTGTATGCCAGTACTTCCTTCTACTTTACAAAGAATTTGAGAAGAATTCCAAATTTAAGTATGTCCGCGTATGTTCCGTTATATTCAAAGTTGACTTATATTTACAGAAAAAGTTTGGCATTTTTACTTTGAATTCAAAAACTTGTTAAAATCTTCTACGTATTTTATCCTGAAAAACAGAAGTGAGTTTTATAACCTCTAGTTTTTATCTGGAGGTTCCTATTAAACTGGGATCAGAAAGGAAACATGCTCTCAAGAAAAAAAAAATCTTGTTTACTAGTTACTTCTTTACACTTGATGAAAACATAATTACCAGTACATGTACTTCAATTATCTAAAGTCACTAATTATTAATGAGTCATGAGTCACAAGTTCTAGGGAGGCGCATGTTAACAATTGCACATAGAATTCATAATCAAATATGGAACATCCTAAACAAATACCTTTCTTGCCTTCATATGAGGTTGCAAGGTTCACATAAGGTCAATTAAGGTCAACCTGGCTTTCCTGAGGTCACTGTTATGGGGCTGTATCACGAAAACTGTACAATTTCAATACTAGAAACTTAAAGAGTGTTTGTCAGTATAAAAATTATAGGGGAAATCACTTACTGGTAGTTGGTGGAAATAAATAATCCCATACTTCTGTAGGAAATTCTGGCCAATTAAAATCCTCAAATATCATTTTGGTTAATAATAACTGTATTTTAAATCCTTCCCTCTCTAATTAAAAGTTTGTGTGTTTTGAACACTCGATAAAGTCTTTCAAAGGTTTATGTAGTAAACCAATTTTTCTTTTCACACACATTTTTTTTAAATCCAAAATAAAAAATTAAATTAAAATAAAAAATTCATCCACAGCACAAACATAGTAAATCCAAAAATATGATAAAGTTTCAAATTTTTTAATGATTTTTTTTTTTCAAATTCTAACAAATTTCCCAACTGTGAAATGACACTAGAATTATTTTGTTTGTTACAAAAAAAAATCTGCTCCTCAACCAATACACATCGTAGACTCTCGACAGTGGGATTAAAAAAAAATTATCAAGGTCTGGTCAACGACCTACCAGTCATTATAGCGGGAGTTCAATCAACCACGGAGAAGTTCATGCCAATGTTCCTCCATGGATCAATAATTTTTCCTCTTGCATGTTGTCTTCACAAAGCTATCGGGGAGAGAGAGAAGGTTCAACAACCTATAGCACGCAGGCAATACCAACCCCTTGACGGGAGATAATAAATAATTCATTTGTTTTTCTTGTGTTATTATTCTGTCCGTTTCTTTTTTTCTCTCTATATCAAATGTACTTTTTTTCCCAATCTGGAAATTGAGCATGTATAGATGTATATCTGCATTTATTAGCTTTTTATCTAAGATGTAGGTATACTGTGAAAGATTTCCTCTCATTAAATGGCAGAGCCAATTGCTAGTACTTATGCACCGAGCACAGTGTGTATAAAAAATGGCAGACATCTTTGTAGCATCTGTACTTCACAAAGAATTAATATGGCTAACATTTTTGATATTCACTGTACATTCTCATTCCAACTGAAATACAACAAAGTAAAATAATTACGTAGTACTACATATTTATATGTACAGTCTCGCCAATATCTACTTCATAGCCTTATGATTTCTCATGAACACAGAGAATATTTATGTTGAACAGGAAATGTAAGAGTCGAGGCTCTCACAGACCACTTCTTGATACTGGATCCAGTGCTGTTAAAATCCCAATTACTGACCTTTAGGAATCACTCATTTCTAGTGTTTGTTGTCAACTAAATACAGGAACATATTAAGTAGGAAGTTTTGTATATATATCCACATTTTTGGGGGTTGGGGGGTTGGGTGGGTTAGGACTATTGGGAAAATTAGCATTAACTTAATATAGGAAGTTAACGAAATGATATTTAAAATTACATCTAAATATTGTGTGTGTGTAAGGGGGTGGGGGGGGGGGGGGTTAGGGTAAATTTTGGAAATTTAACATATTAATAAAATAGAAAAAAAGAACTTTCATGGATGTAGGACTGGAGAATTCTATTTGCCCCAATTAAAGATAATAGAGAACCTGACGAGAGCGACCGCAGTGTTGTAGTGAAACATAAAACAATATGTCACCCAAGAGGTATTATCATGATCATAAGACTTGTAAGACATGCCTTCAAAATTAATGGACCAACCATGTGAGAATCAAATGTCAAGGTTCTGAAATATACTGAGGTATTTTTGGAAGAGTTATAAGGACATTAAAGTGAATAAAATAACAGAAAAGAAAAAAAATAAGACAAAGAAAAAAAATCCTTTTAATTAAATATTAAAATATTTTTTTTTAAATTTCTTCTGTTGGAGAGTGTTTTGCCAAATTAAAATTTTATTCTCAACCAATCCTTAGAAGAAATAAATTGATTTGAAAGAAAGAAATCCATAATCAACTTATCAGAAACTTATCAAAATCACCCAAAGGAATAGCTCACAAATATGTAACCACTAGTATTGACCCTACAGTGTAGCAGCATACTGTAAGCATAAGGCCCAAAAAAATAATAGTCTTGTTTCCTGCTACCCGACCTACCCTATTTTTTTGCACCCGACCCTAAAGTTTTTTTTAAGTTTTGGAAGAAAAAAAATTGGGAATTTCCAGAATTTCATCGTTCTGTCACCGTAATCGGTTTCCGTGTTAACACAAAACAAACATTTCATGAAATTCTTGTTTTAAATATGGACTTTCATAAAATACCACTTGCGTTGTGCATAAAAAGACATGAAATTTAATTTTAAAAGACAACATTGACCTGTGACATGTTTAATTTGATCTTGAATTAGTTCTTATCCAAAAAAATGCTGTCGGAAAAAAATAAAATAAAAATATAAAATAAAATAATTTTCCTACCTACCTACCCTATTTTTTTCAGGCTGGTAGCAGGAAACAAGACTATTATTTTTTTTGGCCTAAGCATTGACCCTACAGTGTAGCAGCATACTGTAAGCATAAGCATTTAGGGGTGCAACAATACACTAACCTCACGATACGATACGTATCACGGTATTCAGTTCACGATACGATACGTATCACGATACATAAGAAGGTTAAAAAGCCTTTCAAGTTTGTCATCATATTTTTTTAAAACTTGACAGGGTTATACAAAATGTTCATATTTTTTAATAATAATTAAAATAAAATTTTGTTAACTTGAATTGGATTGTTAAATAGATCTTTGAGTTGTGTCATTTTAAACCAATGATGAACATTTACAGGGAACAACGGGGACCTTTCCTAATAATCTTCCTTTTAAATAGGAGTGAAAAAGGAAGATTTTCATTCTTTTATTTACGTAGAAAACCAGTTGTCATATTTCTCGTGTTAATACGTTTTAGTCAACAAGACAGCGAATTTTCATCGAAATACACACGTGATGGAATATCGTGTATTACCAAAGAATACGTTTAGATCTAAAGGATTTATCATTTGTCTTAACATCTATAACTTATAATCACATTAAGCCCCTCTCCGTGTTAAATCTGAGGTCTGTAAGATGCTGGAGATGAGTTTAATTGCCGTAAATGCATTAACGGCGACCTCACGTTTTGCGTGGAAGCCATTTTGAAAAAGTAAAGAAGGAAATAAAACGGACAAAACGGATAATTCTGGACCAATTGAACCGGAACCATGGAAAAATATACCGCAATATACCGTCAAACGGTTTATCGTTGCACCCTTATAAGCATTGACCCTACAGTGTAGCAGCATACTGTAACTATTAGTACTGACCCTACAGTGTAGCAACATACTGTACCCATTAGTATTGACCCTACAGTGTAGCAGCATACTGTAACCACTAGAATTGACCCTGCAGTGTAGCAACATACTGTAACCATTAGTATTGACCCTACAGTGTAGCAGCATACTGTAACCATTAGTACTGACCCTACAGTGTAGCAACATACTGTACCCATTAGTATTGAGCCTACAGTGTAGCAGCATACTGTAAGCATTGGCATTGACCCTACAGTGTAGCAGCATATGTAACCACTAGTACTGACCCTACAGTGTAGCAGCATACTGTAAGCATTGGCATTGACCCTACTGTGTAGCAGCATATGTAACCACTAGTACTGACCCTACAGTGTAGCAGCATACTGTAACCACTAGTACTGACCCTACAGTGTAGCAGCATATGTAACCACTAGTACTGACCCTACAGTGTAGCAGCATATGTAACCACTAGTACTGACCCTACAGTGTAGCAGCATACTGTAAGCATTGGCATTGACCCTACAGTGTAGCAGCATACTGTAAGCATAAGTATTGACCCTACAGTGTAGCAGCATACTGTAACTACTAGTACTGACCCTACAGTGTAGCAGCATACTGTAAGCATTGGCATTGACCCTACTGTGTAGCAGCATATGTAACCACTAGTACTGACCCTACAGTGTAGCAGCATACTGTAAGCATTGGCATTGACCCTACAGTGTAGCAGCATACTGTAAGCATAAGTATTGACCCTTCAGTGTAGCAGCATACTGTAACTACTAGTACTGACCCTACAGTGTAGCAGCATATGTAACCACTAGTACTGACCCTACAGTGTAGCAGCATACTGTTACCATTAGGATCGACCCTACAGTGTAGCAGCATACTGTAACCACTAGAATTGACCCTACAGTGTAGCAGCATACTGTAACCACTAGAATTGACCCTACAATATAGCAGCATACTGTAAACATTAGTATTGACCCTGGGAGAATGAGCGTTAATGTAGGGTCCACAATACAGCCTCAGAATGGAAACCGTTTTCAAATTACATGAAAAAGATGCCCAACAAGGACTTTAACAACCCCAACCCCCCTTTCACTTTGAAGCAGCCATAGCAATTTCCTCCATAATTTATAGCTGTAAAAAATTAGTTCCTGTCAGCTGTAGCTACCCAAGATGTAGGAAATTGGAAATCTTCAGGAGACAATGGGGGGGGGGGGGGTGGAACTGAACAAGTATTTCATTTGGATACATTTTTCCCTCCTTCCAGAAAACTTTTTGTCTATATCAAGTTAAAGCATGGATTCTGTCTAAAGCACTACATATATATTAACATTATACAGTATCACTGTAAATAAGCTATTATATAAAAATTGCATGCATTTGAGTGTAACATTGAAAATTTTCACCCCTCGAAAACCATTGTCAATCTCGGCTGCGCCTAAGTTGACAATGGTTTTCTTGGGGTGAAAATTTTCAATGTTACACTCAAATACATGCAATATTTATTTTATTATACTGAATGTTTTATACAAATGCATATAACAGTGAACCTTGAACTTCTGCGCAGTCACTATTTTTTTTTGGAATATCACCCGTCATCAAGCAATGTTGACTGTTTCTACGTGGGAGGGCATGGCTTCATCATTCAGCGGGTAATAGTATTTTTTAACAAATGTTTCTCAACGAATCAGATTCAACTAATTTGCATTAAAGTATAATATTATATAAATAGTGCACGTTTTTGAAGGTAACAGTTGAAATTGACACCCCAAGGAAAACCATTGTCAACTGACGCGTCAGCGGAGGTTGACAATGGTTTTCCGAGGGGTGTCAATTTCAACTGTTACCCCTCAAAAACGTGCACTATTTATTTTATTATACTGAATGTCTTACTGATTTCGGATGTCATAAAAAAAAATTCGGAGATCGTCGTTAAGTTCATGCTTAGAAAGCTTTCAAACTCCCCGCTTCTATTTTTCTCAATAAGAAAGCTTCGGGAAAGATTTACCAACCTCTCTATTGTTTGTTTGCTACTCAAAAAGTCCTTTATCATCTAAAGTTTGCACTCGCAAGGATGTTTCGTCTGTCGTTTGTTTTTTCAAGTAAGCTACATCGGATGCAAGCTTTTACTGACGTCGTTTATGCGGCTTCTTTCAAACGCACAACCGACGTTTTGAGAATTCTACGGTGAACCGTACGCACATGATTTGAACGCATGTGATATTTTCGTAATGTTACCCGTTGTCAAGTGTGTTGCTAACGCTGAGGGTAACATTACGGATTGTTAAATTCATCTAAACCAATCAGATTTTAGTATTTAACATGAAAGTATAATAAAACAAAATACTCAATGCCATACATTACAAATGTCAAACAGTTGCTTACTTATAATGATTTCTTGTCTTTTAGCATATTAAGTGCTCTGTTGACTTCTCTTACTCACGTACTTAAAGGGTTTTTATCATGTATCTAAATTTCTTAAAAATGAAACACGATTATATTCTTGAAACATATAATTATTGTTTAATTATGAAATAATGTTGAAAGCGGCCGTAATTAGACGATAAAACGCCTGTAATATAGGGTCCTCGAATTAAAAATCTCCACTAATTAGATAGGGGTCACGTGGTACTGAAACGTCATAGGTGTCAATGGTCAATAGAACTCGTAAGGCTTATCATAAGAAAAAATATATTGAATAGATTTTTACGCTAAATAAATAGAATACACAATATGGCTGGTTGAAATTTTGACATCGGCTATATTTCTTTGGATATGGACGGGCAATCTTTTATGTATGAACTCTAGCAGAAAGAAATAACCAGAAAATATGCCGACAATTGAAGAGATATGACCGAAGACGAAGCCGTTGACAACTCGGGACTTCAACTAAATAGAACGAATTACTAAAGTTTAACTTCGTAAACATTTATAAATATGGGAATTTTAAATTCTCCTTCATTATTATTTTAATTTATTATATATAAATAAATCCTGTATGTCTTCTCGTTATAGCAGTGAATATCATGTACTAGAAATGACACTTCTTCAATGGCGCCGTACGCCATTACGAAGTTCACAACATTCCTACTAGATTCTGTCCAGGAAATGTGGGGAAAAAATTCTTCCTAAAACTTTTCTTGTGCACATTTGTGCATCACAAAGCATAAATTATACCTTACTAGCTGTCAATTATAAAATTATCACTTAATTATTTTCTTACAGGTTTAATAGACAAAACAAATGAGCCCTTTTGTATACACAATAAGTACTTCGCTTGACCAGGATTGACACCTATGACGTCAGAGCAATGGCGCGTAACATCGGCGATCAAAATATGCATATTGAGAAATTCAAACTTTGAATCGCTGAAACATCAAAAATATTAATTTTCTAGCAAAGATTTTTAAATATATGATTTTAATAGCATGTAAACTTTGTCATATCAAAAAATTTTGAGACGTGATAAAAACCCTTTAATGTCATGAACAATATAAAATGATATAGCCTTTACCTGAACCTCAACATTTAAAAAAAATAACTACAATATTTCATGGCTATTAGCCATTATGAATCCTGGGGCAAAGCTAATATTAATTTCCCCTTAAATTTGGAACATCACTTTGCTATGTCTAGATAATATTTCATTAAGTTTTTTACCTACTTAGTGATAAAAGATGACTTTGTGTTGAGGGTGAAATCTTGATCAACCTGTTTCTATCAAAATATGTTCAGCATTACATTTGAATTTAACACATTATGGTATTTTGTCCAAAATTTATTAATAAATGAATAGATCTGTAGAAACTAGATATTGCCATTAAACTGATTAATGGATATTTTTATTGTCATTTCATTTGCAACATAGAGGATGCAATTACCTGCAATGGAGAGTTTATCAGATGTTGAACAAATTCTTTCTGAAATTTTTGAGTTTATCTGTTTTTCTGGAAAGGAATTTACAAAATTTCAACTGTGATCTAAATTATGCCAATGGCAGAAATCTTCAGAAGCTGAGTACTATAATCATGCCTTTTTCAAGTAAAAATTTGCAGCTTCAAAACAACACCAAACATTATTTAAATCATCATGATAGTATTAAGAAAGCAGACAAGTTTAAAACATCATACAAATTTCCAACATGAAAGACAAAAGATATTTAAAAATTCTTGCTTTCAATGAAACAGTTACTCTTGAAAAAAAAGATTTTTTATTTGCCCTTTAAGGAGTTATGATATTGCTTGTTCAGTTAAGAACATAAATTATATACCAATATTAAACCATGTAATGCGACCTAAAAGGCAAGGAACATCCCTTTTTAAAAATTTAATTCTAGTGCAACAAAGTCAGATTACAAAAACACTCATCCATTCAAATAAAAACTGCCATTTAAAGCTTAAAAAAAAGATACGGCTTCACATAAGAAGACACGTAACCTGTCATCCCTAGTTCGTGAATATGGACTCGTCCGGGATCAAAGGTCATTTCTATTTAGACCATATCTGTGTAAATAATGGACTGTTTACAATTTAACCATTCATAACTTTGGCGTCCATTGGACACATGCGTAATGGTTTTCCTATAGAATACAAAAATGCATAAAAACTGACACTTATCACAGTTTGGTGGAATCTACATCGTTAACAACCTAAGCTCGTGAAGAAGGGGGGTGTGTCGATCGTAGCGTTTTTTTGCAACCGAGATAGGCCCATGCGAAGTGATATATGAATTATGGGGTTTTTCGCACCTGTTGTATTCCTTACACGAAGCACTTTCCAGGTACGCACAATCATCATGCATACGTAAAAATTATTCAAAATTTGCATTGAAATGTTCACAAAAATTGTGCATTTCTCGGTTTTGTACAATGTGTGCATTTTAACCCCCTCACAACACATGGCTTGAGAAAATTTAGCGCCATTTTCTCAAACACGTATGCAAAAAGACAATCGAAGCCCACATTTCTGAAAATCCATGCCTCTTTCATAAATTGAGTGACTCTTACCTTTCATTTCGTTTGACATAATTTTGCCACAGCATTCATGAAAACTTCCCTATTTTAACCTACTTCGACCTAAATTCACAGAGCACACACACTTACATCCGTCCAACGTCCAAAAATAGACACAAATTGTGCCAGCAGGTCACGAGCGTAGTGATATCTGAGAAATTAGCATAAACAGTACCGAATTATTATCTCAAGTTTTCCTACTTCTGAAATATTTTCTTTCAGAAAAGGAACAAAATTTATTGAGAAAGTGAGAAAAATAAATCAAATAGACATTTATTGCCTCATCAATACTTTAAAATAAGAATTTTTTCCTAAGCGCTATATACCGCGTAGGAAATGTTGTAATCTGATTGAGTTGTCCGTCAGCAGTTTATTATAGGTGGCGCTGTGTCGTTATAATGAAGCTTGCCTGAGGTTTGAGGTCATTGTGTATTAGGGTATTCAACTCGTGACGTATTGATTGCAGGGATTAAGCAATGCGTTATATCGTTAATCTAATTAATGGCGTTACATACTTCATTGTAATGAAATAACTAAACCAGTTAATCGTTCTGGAGACGCAGTATTACGAGGACAGAGAAAAAGGAGTGACATTTGAAAAAAAAGGAGCGGATCTTCGAGTTGATTCGAATTTGCAATATGGCATTGTATCTTTGCGTTGTTGCAAAGTATTACTAGTTAGAATGATTTTTTCCTTTACTTGAAAATCATGGGTGAAGAACCTATCATCCGATGTCGATTGATTAATGTGTATGCAAGCATAGCGTGATCACTTGCGGCCTTTCAACAGTGTTCAAATGACGCATTTTTCCATATAAATGACAGAGTATGGGATTACAGTTTTTTTTTAAGGTCTTAAAATCAAGGGCCTGGACCTTTCTATTTTGAAAAAAATAGCGACATCGTTTTGGTTGAAACTGGGGCAAATATCATATGTAATATTTTTGTAAATAAATTCAAATAAGAGTTATTTTTTCTTCTGCATGGTATTATTAAATTCAGTCAATCTGTTTTTGGAGCATGCGTTTTAAATAGTTTTTTTGTTTTTTTTGTTTTTTTGTTTTTTTAAAAGATTTCTGCTCCTCAGTCAGGAACGTTTATTATTTGATTAAGAAAAGCTCAACACGAAGCTTGAAATTGAAATCTTTTCGTGCAACAATTTTTTATGCATCTCAATATGATTCAAGCTTCTTTGAAGTCTTAGAAACGGTCTTGCAAAAAGTTGACAAAAGTTGACTTTTGTACCCCTTAGAAATACAAAAATAAATTCATTCTTAGAGAAATCGAAATTTCCCTAATCTAGCCTTATATACCAAAGTTTATTAGCACGATATGAAACATCCTCGCAAGCCAGGGGTCCTGAGTCAACACGTTGCCGTTGGACCAACGTGTTGACTCAGGACCCCTGGCTTGCGAGGATGGATATGAAATTAAAAGTGATCTGTGATGCTTTGCAATGTCAGGAAAAGCTTTAAAATTACACTGTGAATTATGTAAAATTGAAGTAAACAGAAGAACTAAAACACTTCATAAGTATGAAAAACATACAATTTTCTCGCAATGCCTGAATACCCTATTTTTAGCTGTACTGGTCAGAGACCAGAAGAGCGTATGCGATAGTAAGGTGTCCGTCGTCCGTCCGTCTGTCTGTCTGTCTGTGAACAATTTTTCAAAACGCTACTCCTCCTACAGTTTTGGTCCGATTTCAATATAACTTGGCACACAAGTAGACTACACTAAGCTAGATACATAATTTAGTGCATGCATCGGTTTTTGATTTCGATGGACGGTGTTGCCATGGTTACTAAAAATAGAAAATTCTGTGAAATTCCTTTTAAAATGCTACTTCTTCTACAGTTTTGGTCCGATTTCAGTATAACTTGGCACACAAGTAGACTACACTAAGGTACATAATTTAGTGCATCAGTTTTTGATTTCGATGGACGGTGTTGTCATGGTTACTAAAAATAGAATTTTTTGTGAAATTCCCACAAAACGTTGCTCCTCCTACAGTTTTGGTCTGATTTCAATCTAATTTGGCACGCAATTAGAATACACTAAGATACATTGTAATAGTCAGGATTTTAAATTGATTTTAATTATAACAACAATTTTCTTTCAGATGCCATTGAAAGTTATGAAATAACTTTCAATAATAAACTTAATTTAAAATAAAAATGTTTTATTTAAATATTAAACAGTTAAATAAATTTATAACAACTACCTTTAATTAAAGTCTAGAAATCTCTAGAGTTCTAAAATTACAGATTAAACTCTTAAATATGTATTTCCGTTTTTTTTCCGGTGAATGGTGTTGTCATGGTTACTAAAAATAGAAATTTCTGTGAAATACTTTCAAAACGCTACTCCTCCTACAGTTTTCGTTTGATATCAATATAACTTGGCACAGAAGTAGACTACATTAAGATACATAATTCTAATTATTGTTGCATGTTGCAAAGTTTCAAATCCAAGTGCTACTTTTCCTTTGTTATACGTACAGAGCAGTAGAGCTACAGTCTCATCAGAGACTTCTGGTTTTTAAATTCTAAAATATACTTGTTGATCAATTTTCAATTTTAAAAAAAATGCATAGCTGGCCTTTTTATCTGCCTTTCCTGAAAATGTATTTGACATTTGATAATTTTCCCTATACATAATTTGATTAACTATAAAGCTGAATTCTGAAGAAATACCATGGGTAAATACACGTAACTACATGTATATGAAATCAGAGACATTTTTGTGAGCATTTTCAATTACTTAAAAGCTGATTTTCAGAACCTGGGGATTGGAAAGCTTAAACCTGATTCTGATATTCATATTAAAAGCATTTGTTTATGCTTCGAATCATCATTTGGGGATTTTTTTATTATGAAATTGGGAAAACCCACACTTTCTACCATTGGGAAAGAGGCAGAATACAGGCTCCAACGACCCCTACCCCTCTCCCCCCTTAGATTACAAGAATATGTTTTATGAATTTGCCTTTTCGTCGATGTGAGTGTTTGCAACATTTATATAAAATGAACACAGGGGTTTTCCCTCTTCTCTTTAGAGAAATACACAAATCTATATACCCATCATTTAGAGAAGTGGACAGGCATAGCCTACATTAATTCATATCAGATGTAGGCCCATCCTCGCGGTCCTGACTGAGTCCACTCATGGCCATTGGACCCCTGACAACCGCCACGATTGGACTCAGGATCCATGACGTTGTGAGGATCATGTTGGCTTTGCCTGTCCACTACTCTGAAGAGAATCGGGAAAGCTCCTGGCGATTGAAAATCACAACTACATGTACGCTTCGTGTAGTTAAATGCCCCAATTTTCCAGGCACAGTGGAATTTTCCGGTGACTAAAGCTGGTTTGGTTTGGTTTGAACATATTTTATTGTCTATAAACTTTACAACTGGGATTGGGCAAAAGTTCTTAAAACTTAATACGCCCTCTCCCTACATATGAATTATACCAAAACATATTTACATATATGGGTTTCAGCTTAAAATGAATAAAACACAGAAAAGCATAATAATCAGAGAAACATTATACAATATACAAGCTGTATAGAATTTGCAAGAAGTAATTATTGCATCAACCAAAACGACCTGACTTTTTAATAAATGTTTGTACAATAGAAAATAAGTATTCATTTTCAACATTGTTTAACTTTTCATCTCCCCAGAGTAATGTATGAATATCGACAGTATGTAATTTTCCCATTCGCAGAAATTTATCGAAAAATTCTTTTCTGGCTTCTGTATATTTTTTGCACGAGAAGAAATAATGATGGGTGTCCTCTACTCTTCCACAGGAACATAAGGGACTCAAGATTATATTACATCGAAAAAGATCGCTATTAAGTACACAGTTGTGTCGAAGCCTTGTATGTAATATATTTAAGCGTCGATTTCCGTAACTGAAGTAAGAGGGTGGCATAGTTTTATTATAAGAAATAGACTTTTTAAAAATAGATAATGAGGAAGAATTTCTTACAACAAGAGGTAATGAGTTCCATTCATCAATAACAAGGGGAATGAAAGTTGACTTGTAGGTTTGTAATCTGCATTTGGGTATGTTATAGTTATGTGAATTTCTCGTACTGTAACTTGATGAATTACAACGCAAATTTGGGATTATATCAGTCAGATACTCAGGAACTGGATTATTATAAATTTTGTACATTGTAGTTAATCTAGTATTTTTTCTTCTTTCATGTAATGGTTCCCATCCAGTTTCAAAGTAAAGTGCATCTTTAGAAGCTAACAGAGTTAATTATATAAGCCTGTGACAATTCTAGCAGCACATAATTGTAATTTTTCTAATTTTTCGCTATCACCTACATTACACCCACCCCACACCAGTGAAGCATATTCTAATTGTGGCCTAATAAAGGTTGTGTACATGAGTGAAAGAGTTTTCCGATTTACTACAAATTTAAGTTTTTTTAATAAGCCCAATTTTTTATACGCATTAGTTAGAATAGTATCAATATGTGTAGACCAACTAAGATCATGTGAGAAAAAAATCCCTAAATGTTTATGCGAAGAGACAAATTCTAGCTGACTTTGCTGGAAGAAGAGTTTAGGATAACTAACACTTCCTCTCAAGTTGAAAAATATTGCTTTAGTTTTAGAAGAGTTGAATTTAAGAAGCCATTTTTTCGACCAAATTTCTAGCTTGTTAAGATCATAATTCAGTTTGTTTTCGATAGTATTGACATTTTTAGATGACTGCTGAAGGGAGTTATCATCTGCAAATAGTCTACAAAAACTTGTCATTTCTTCAGCAACATCATTTACATATATAAGAAATAATAGAGGTCCTAACACTGAGCCTTGAGGGACACCCGCATATAAAGGTTTTTTGTCAGATAATAAGTTTCTGTATAAAACTCGTTGTGATCTACCCTCTATGTAACTCTTTAACCATTGAAACAAATTTCCTTCTATACCATAAGTTCTGAGTTTAAACAAGAGACCCTTATGCCATACACGATCAAAAGCTTTAATAAGATCACAAAATATCATGCAACAATGTTCACCGTTGTCAATAGCTTTAACAATAGTATCATATGTTTCAATTAATTGATATACAGTGGAGTGACCTGGTAGAAATCCAGCTTGGTATTTATAAAAAAGTTTGTTATCATGAAAGTGATTATACAAGTGTTTAAATATGATTCGTTCCATTACTTTACCAATACAACTTAGCAATGACACAGGTCTATAATTAGACATAATAGAAGGATCATCTTTCTTAAATAAAGGGAGAACATTAGCAACTTTCCATTTACAAGGAAAAATACAATCAACTAATGACCTGTTAAACAATAAACATAACGGTTTTACAATAGTATACATTGTGGATTTCAGCATCTTGTGACTAATATTGTCTGGGCCTATTGCTTTATTTACAGGTAGAATTGAAATAATATCTATGATTTCTTGTTCACAAATACAGACGGATCAAATGTGCTATTGCAAGCAGAAAAAAAAAGTCCGGTAACACAGCGTCGCTATCATCAATACAAGTAATAGAAGCAAAATAATCATTTAAAACATCTATTTTCTCTTCATTTGAAAAAGCAATAGATGCATCACCATTAATAGAAGTATACTGTAGAGGGGGAATGTCTGTAGTTGATTTAACTTTAAATATATCTCTCAATAATTTCCAGTACAGTTTCGAATTATTTTTACTTGCATCTGTAATGTGGTGTTCTATATTATTATAATAATTTTCGATCGCAATTTTTTTCATATTGTTAAAATTGTTCCTACATTTTTTATATTTTTCCCAGTCAGAGTTTCCTTTTGTCCTTTGAGCCCTATTAAATAATCTTTTTTTAGTTCTATGTGTTTTACGCAAAGCCGAATCAAACCAAGGTTTGTCTTTTGGACGAATTACAACCGATTTTTCAGGAATACATTCCTTCACAATATTCAAAAATGTTGATGTAAAATTATTTGTTGCTTGATCTATATCCGGTGCTTCACTAATAAGTGTGTTCCAGTCAGTATTTTCAATAAGAGAATTCAATTTATCCATATCTGCATGTTTATATAACCAAACTTTTCTTTCGTATGATTGATTTTGGATAACATCTGACTTAACATAAACATATGTTCCTTTATGATCACTTATAAAATTATCAACCTGAACAGTTCCGGAGTGAAGCACTCTGATGTCTGAGCTAACTAGAATTGGGTCAATAAGCGTGCTCGAACTACTCGTGACTCTCGTTGCTTCGTTGATGATATTACAAAGGCTATGTTGGGACAAAATTTCGTTAACTATGTGAGTGTGTGGGATATCTAAAAAATCTACATTTAAGTCTCCAAGGATTATTATTTTGTTGGATATATCAGAAACTTTTTCAATGGACCACATTATGTTTTTCCAAAAGGATTTGTCAGAATTCGGAGGCCGATACAGACAGCAAAGGTAAATATTACTTGTAGGATCGCTTACTTCTATCCATATACATTCAGTGTTCAAAGGTTCAAGGTCAGCACGTCTTAAAGCTCTAAGTGAATCGGATACACAAATAAGTGTACCGCCCCCATATGAGTTTCGATCTTTGCGAAAAATTTTAGAAAACCCCTCAATTGAAATAGCGTTGTCGTCAATATTTGCATCTAAATGTGTTTCTGTAAAACACAAAATGTGATAATCACTGACAAATGATATTAAATTTTCAATTTTGTTTCTTATACTTCTTATGTTTATATGAAAAATATCTAAAGTACGGACTATGTTATTTGTAGGCCCAGGGTTTGATTCAATATCCCCAGACAACAGTAGTAAAATGCTTATAAGTTGAAAAAGAAAATTGACATGCTAAAAATATACTGCGTATTTCATGCAAACTTTGAATTTTTGTTTACAACATTGGTACACTTTTAACAACAAGGAGAATAAATGTATAAATCTGAAAAAACAATAAGTCATGGATTGGATTGTGCATCTATTTCGGAGGTAAAAAATTCCAATTGCGGCTCGATGTTGATCAAGAGTATTACCCATGATCGGTAATAACTAGTGTTTTGGGTTGAAGGAAAATAAAATAAAGCCGCAAAAAACAGCAACGTTGTAGCTTGCAAACATATAAATATTGATATTGTCTAGAAAAACTGAAACCCATTGTAGATGTAATCAAAATAAGAAACAGATTGTAAACAGAGAAAAATGAACTAGGGCTTGTTACAAGAACAAGTACTTGTAAGTCAGTCATAACAAACATATATACAAGACTGACTATGTATGTAAATGAACAAAGCGTGTCTAACAACATTGTTCAGAGAGCAAAACAATACACTGGTATTGGAGAGTATGGAAATTTTTAAATTAATATGTTTTGAGCATGTCCATAATATTAAAATTGTTGATTCTGTATTTTACATGCGACATAAATATATAGGCAGGTGCTTGATATATCTAACCAATTAGTTCGTAGAGGTCATCCACCGAGGTGATTTGAACTCTGTCTCCATCCCTTTCGGTTTTGACAAATATTCTACCGTCGTATGTCTAGAAACTATCCAGTTTTTTTGCTTTTTTTGCTTCTATAATTTTTTTGACCACAAATTGTCTGTACTTAGTTAAGTCTTCCGTAATGAAAATTTTGCTCGGGTTTTGTGGATTTTCCTTTAGATTTTTCTTGGCACCAAAGATTTTGTTTTTGATTTTCCAGTTGCGAAAGCGACAAATTATTTGTCTTAGATTTTGATTATTGGGGTTAGGGCGACCGATAGGATGGGACCTATTGATATCGTCAGCTACGATGTTAACCCCCATTGTCTTACAAATACCAATGACAACTTCGTCCGTATTCTGAGCTTGTTCGTTTGTTAGGTTGACGTTGTGGAAACGAAGGCAAGTTCTTCTGCCGTATTGTTCCAGGTCGTCAAGGCCACATTCGAGATCGCTAACTCTTTGTTCTAAGTCAGAGTTTATTTCTTTAACATTCTTGATTTCATCAGCTTGTTTTTTAATTGTTTCTTGTTGAGTTTTGATGGTCTCTGACATTGAATGTAAACAGCTTTGTATAATAACTTGGATATGGGGTGCTAAAGCTGTCGCAATAAGCGGAACAAGCGATCCAATGAATGCTTGGCTGCTGACAGTCTTTATTATAATATCATTAATAGCAGATGATGGTGCCAAATCATGATTGATAGATGAAGTGTCCTCAGATGTATCAAGAGACCCTACTGTACCAACAATAGGCGAGGAGGTAGCAAAGCCCTTGGATAGGGGATTGGTTTGTACAATGGGACTAGGTTGTTGTCTAGACTTGGAAACGTTATTAGAAGACATTTCTAACCCAATAGATGAAATGTTGGGTAGAGAAGATGAATTGTAACGTCTTCTTAAAGGTTTTTGTTCTTCAAAAGAACTACCAAGAGATCGCTTACGTTTATTTTCAACTTGACGACTCATATGTTGAACATCGCTCACCAAGCACCCAATAGCTGATCACACTTGTTTAAAAGAACAAAGTTTTTCAGAGTTTTTGAATGATAAGGAAGTTTATACTAAGAATATTCTAGGTCTTTAACTTACGAATCACATGTAGACATGTTTCAAACCACACACATGTAAATTATATGACGATTTTCCCTTTAACTCTCCGCTCCCCAAAAAATCACGTCATGGCGACAGGTGTCACCGGAAGACTAAAGCTCCGTCTGATTCACTTTCTGCAGAAAGACATTTATAATTTGATAGTCTGTTGTTGATGCTTAAGGAAGAGGCCAATTAATTTGGTGTGTGCACTCTATTAAATATTACCAAAAGCTTATATGTACTTTTGTTTGGAAGATGTAAAAAAAATATAAAGGGGTATTATATTGCTGTTTTCAACATAAAGTTACCCCCCCCCCCCCAATCTCGCTTCACCCCGAAGTTGTAAATTGCATGATCACTGTGTTCATACGAAGGAAGTGAAAGTAAGTTATACTTGAAAGTAAAATCTCTGGAAAGGTTGCGCCTAGTGCCATTTCTCAGTGAGTTTGGAAGTGTCACTTGTATCATACTGCTTAAACAAAACTGTAGATGTTTGGAAAATAAAGACTAATATTCTGATGTAATAAGAATTTGAGGTTCGTATAAAGTCTTTACAAACTGTGATTCCTCATGGAACAATAAAGGAATATGTGCATTCAATGTAAGTGTTTTATTGTGAAATGTGATTTCAGAGAAAGAGTAAATTTATATCATTTAAAGCATTTTAGGAAGTATTTTCTTGCACATCTTGAGCATGTACTGTTTGTGTTCAAATTGTAAAATAATCCAAGCTGTTTCTTGACACTGCATTGGCATAGTCGGTAGAGGGGAGGGGTCCCCTGTCTACATTTGAACTTTGAGGGCAATGATATCTTTATGCCCCCTTATATTTTGATCGGAATAGTAAATAGATCCTGAGATATTTAATATTTTTTGTATGATATGGTCTTTATTCTGCTTGACACAAACCGTCACTACTATGCTGGAACATTTCCAATACTATGCCCCCCTTTTTTCTCTCGGTCAGAGTAGTAAATTAACTATTTTGCATGAATTTATATTTGTTATTTTACATTTATTTTTTTTATTTTGAAGAATCCATTGACTGAGCTTATTTTTCACTAAATCATGAACATCAAGTCAACTCCAATAGTTTGCAAGTAATTCTACTTCAAATCAGGTGTTAATGAATGTCTGGGTGGTTAGCAGTCCCTGATTACGCCTGCGCTATCACCCTTTTACCAATGGTCTAGATAGACATCTGGGTGGTTAGCGGTCCTGATTGCGCCTGCGCTATCACCATTTTACCGGTAGTCTGGACTTCACTGAACGACATTCTATAAACCCTGCAGTGAACAATTCTGGAAAATTGTGAAGGAGCTATTGAAATCAATCCAATATGTCAGGAATCCTCCATCGGTACCTTTTTTCTCTCCAAATTTTCGTCTTAGATCAGTGTAATTTGATAAAAAAAAATGTTGAAAAAGGAGAAAACAACAAATTTTTAAGAAATGGAATTTTAATCTGGAAATATGATGTTGTATTTAAGAAACTGGCACCTATAACTAAACAAAAGATTGTGTACAATGCAAAATGTGAAGATAACGAACAGTGATCGATTTAAAAAAAGAATCTACAAACAATACAAATCTGTCAACAGAGTATAAAACACTGACCCCCAGAAATTCCAGAGGTAGTAGGACGAAGCATCCCCTGTCGACCAGTCACACCTGCTGTGAGCCTTATTTATTGATCAGGTAGACGGAATACTCCATTGTTAATTTAGTATAAAAAACAAAGGTCTTACAAATGGTATGAAACATGTCAGCCAAAATACAACCTAATGATAGGTTACGTTTGCTTACAAGGTCTGACAGAATTTAGTCAAATAACGAAATGCTGACTTTAAACGAAGTTGTTGAAATCCCTGTAACATAAACTTATCTGTCAGTAGTCTGTCTCGGTAAAATTGATCGTACTCAGAGCATGTTCTTGAGTATCGAATAAGTTAGGAGACGTAAACACCATATGCAGCTAGGTGATGACGAAGTATTAGTACATAAATAAGGGAAGTTGACGATGGAAAAGATGAAGTCATCTCGTTTGTCATATACAATTTAGTTGCTAGTTGGCCCTTATTGTCTATAGTCAGTAAATTTTTAAACATCCACATATAAACAGATATGGCAGGCTCTACGGCATCTTTTTTTCGAGTGTTTTCTTCTTCTCATGTAGAAGTTTTTGAATAAATTCTGCATCTTAAGAATACAAAAAAAAAAAAAAAAAAAAAAACAGATCGGCAAAAAAGGAGCACAATTAATGCACATTGAAATTCCAACAATTTGTTGGAAGACCTGGTCTCCGAAGACTAGATAGATGTTGTCATTGAGGAATTCCAGTATCCTTTAAATATCAACTTCAGAGTACCTGTGTTATGTATAGAATCAGAGAGATTTTTATCAAAGTAATTTTGCTGATAACCAGTCACAAGATATGAAAATTTCCGAGTTCCGTTTTTGTTGAAGAAGCAGTTGTGTATGATATCAAAAAGCCTAGTTTTTAACTGATAATGAGGAATGGTTTTATAAAGTGTAGAAAAATTGTACGTTTTGATCTTACTGACTTTTGAAAAAAATCGTGATTTCAAATTTTCTGAAAGTTCTTTGGAGTTTTTGAGAATGCACACCTGATTTACATCACTTCTAAAATATGTTGTAATACAGCACGTCTGAGTTTCTTTCTACAGCAGTTAATATTTTTGCGAGGAGTAAAGATAGGGGCTTGGTAGAGCATTTGAAGGCCCCAGTAATGTATCTTTGTAAGGATTTTTATAAAGTTTATGAATCCAGTATAGGTAGGGTAGACCGAACTCACTTTGGTTGACTGGAGTGTTTTAAGTATTTAACACTGAAATGTTATTTTGAAGAAATTCATCCTTAGAAAGTGAACGTTGGATTTCCACACATAGAATTAAAACCAAGTTCTTCTAAAATACAGTTATAATGATGAGCCGTACAAACAAAGACGATATCCTTATAAGTATTGTTATTGGGACCATAACGCTTTGTTCCTGTACAGTCTTTCTAATTCTTTTATCACCTCCGATCTAGTGAAAATGGAGGGATAGATGGTTCGCCTTTTCACTTTCTAATACGATTCTTTAAAAAAAAAACACTTATTCCATTCTGACAAAATTTTCAGGTCTCCCTCTTTACATTTAGCCCAACGACTGACATAATCTTCGACAGAATTCATAATTGAAGTTCTGTCGCAAATTGAAAGATCAGAGTTCCCTATATTTAGGATCTTTTAAGGTGATTGCTTTTAGGTCGTCATTTTCAACTATATTAACATCACCCGATATGACGTATAAATTTTTCACGCACATGTTTTTTTTCCCATAGTGAATTCTTTTCTTTACTCCGTAGTTTACTATTTAAGATTTCAAATATCTTATTTTTTTCAGCTATATCATGCTCAGGGTTATTGCTTTTGATTTATCCTCCTAATGAAGAACAAAATAGTATTTTCTGTGATAAATAACATTCATCTTACCCCAGAAATCAGGAAATCCGTTATACGTGCATGGTTCTTGGCTAAATATAGCATCAATGGCGTCACATATCCGCCTGTAGCCATTTTGTCCACAGGGTTCTACACCTCCAAAAGCCATTCGGAACGTCTTTGGAATGGAAATCAAACTAGAAGTAAGTGGGCTCTACTCGGAAACTAGAGGAAGAAGTTAGATAGGAAATGCCATTTATAAGGGTGATGAAAAATACAGATTTTTACTTATATAACTATGTACTATTTTTGGACAAAAATTATTGGAAATGGGTATATCTGTCAAATTGAAATTCAAGTATTATTATTACATGTAAACTAGTTTTGTCTTTGGTTATTTGACTGTGTGTATACAAAGACTTTGTTACTTTTTTCTGTACTGTAGATTGAAAAGAAAATCACTAACGCTTTTAATCGTGTAAAGAAGCTAGATTTACAAAAAGGAAAACATGCATTCCGATAGTTCACAGATCATTTTTACAGTCTGTCTTCAATGAAACCAAACAAAAAATGTATTCATTCGCCTACATCTATTCCTTTTATGGAGGTGTGGATTTGTTTTCATTCAGTCTTCCAATATATGTCCTATCACTGTGAAAATGTGTTTGGTTGTTCACACATTGAACTTGGATCCACTGTCGGCTTCATTTAGATGTATCACCATTACTAATTGTTGTTTCTACATGTAGATGCTTTATTAGGAATTAATCTTGATTTTATATCTCACTCATTTTTTTTCTTAAGGTTCATTATGCCTCTGCTCACTCATAAAATTTTGTTCTATGTTAATAATTTTTCCAGAAGAAATCCAATTTATCATTAAAATGTACACAATTTCAGCACATCTTGATGGGCAAAATTGGACAGAAATGACTTTTTAACTTGACAATTTTATAAAGGAATAATAATCATTTATCCCAGTGAGTTGTCTCTCTTATCAGAGGGGCGATGGACCTTAAGAAGATTTTTCTTAAATAAATTTTGCATAAATACACATGTACCTTCTGGCTAATTGCACTAATGAATTAATCTGAAATCATATGAATTACTGACACCTCTTTTCTGGTGTTCTTTGGTGAGCACATTTTGTTCGAAAATGTCGAGTTCATTATATAGTCTATAAATAACAGATTTAATTCTAAAGGTATTCAGGTGCATGTACCTACTTTTCAAATGAAGATTTTTTTCTCTAAGTTCATTTCAATACCTTTCTGATAAACCGCAGAGTGTTCGACTAAACTCGACCTTGAACATTTTTTTATATGCCCACTCTTAACACTCCTTAAGGCCTAATCTAAATTTAGTTCAACAAAATATTCCCCCAATAAAAAAAAATCAAACTCAATTAACTCGTTCAATTTATCCTTTGATCAAAAGGCCATTGGCAGGTGCTCCGATTACCTTGAATACTCCTGTCACTCGAATGTCTTCATTTCAACCTTTTTAAATAGCACATCGCTGAACTTTCTCAAAGTGTCAAAATTAACTCGCGAAATTCGGATAACAAACTGGACAATTTCTTTCCGGATGCTTGCTAAGTGATGCTTGCCCCGGACTAGGTCTCTGTCCTATCTAGTTCTCTGCCCTGGTCTAGTTCCCTAGCCTACTCTCTGCTGAACTCTTTGAAAGTATCCGATTGAACTCTTCAAGATTTGGTCAATGTGTTTATAGGTGCTCCAGTCTTCTCTAACACAACACGACATTCAAATGATAGGTTTTCCTTCTATTAGAATGTGATAATTATCATTGATGTAATGTTGCCATAGTTACGGCTGCATGATGGTGAACAAATTGAAGCATTTTATAAAGGTGAGACAGACAAATGGAATGGAAATCCGAGGGGTTAATTAGGCGTCACAAAAACATATTGGCATTTCACAAAAGTAGAGAAAACAGGTTTAAGTGTTAATTAAAATTCAAACAACCTGGAATTCCTCTTTTTATAAAAATATGCTGTATTCCTTTTGATTTTATGAACTTCGCAGATACATTTTTTTCGCATTAAGAGTAATTTTTCAGCCATTACACATATACTTTATGCATTTTAATTTTTACAATATTTGCAAAACAAGTAACAAAGGTCATCTTTAAGGACGATGAACTTGGATTTTCCACCTGCTGGGAATGATGACGTCATCAGCCCTTGGCATATATTATCGGTCATTTTCTCAATTATTTTGAGGAAATGAAGAGCTTTGCATTACAGGGAGGGATCCACATTTTCAGTTAAAAAGTCAGGGGGTTCTAACTTTTTAAAAAAGTAAAATGACAACAGAAACTGACATAGCTATCTTTTGTGTAGACGGATTCATGCATAGTTGTTTAAAGATGTGCTTCCCTCAACAAGGAACGATAACTCTCTAAATATTAACTGACTTAGATTGTAACGAGAGAGAATCATACTATATTTGAGCAAAAGTTTTCATTTCATGCTGTTTGATACAATTAAATATTTTCAGTCATTTGAAGTGTATTGGTAAATTAATTATTGCTGAAAAAAAGACAGACATGTGACATTTTTGCAAGAATTAGAACATGTTTAAAGCTAGGTGCCTTTCATATACATATGATTATTGCATGACATTATTTTGTAAGTGATAATCGATGTGTGGCAAAAATACTGTTTTACATGTGTCTCTCTTTTAGTTGCATAAGATGGACTACTGACATTGTTTTAAGGAACTAAATTGATTATCTAGATATATTTTTTCTAAATCCACTAGTTGCATTAAAGGATATTATTTGAAGTAATTAAAACATCCAAACATGTTACGGGAATAAAAAACAAAATTAAGGTTCATTGATACTTTGATTGAGAGATAACTCTTCATGACGAAAGTGTCTATCATTTCTTTACAGATTTTTCAAGTTGAAATGTCTTCTTTTTTTTTTAAATTTTGTTCAGCAAGCTATGATAATTTTCTTTTGAACGAAAGCCCAGTAGGCTTATTCTATATCTGAGTATCTCGTGTTTCGAAACACGTCTCGAATGAGTCTTCTTAGTTTTTGAATAAAATGCATTTCTTTCGGAAAATCATAAAAGTTAAACAACATTTTATATGAGTGAGCAGCAGAGGGTTTATGAACCTTAATTTAAACTAATCTTGACTGATTTATGTATTAAGATTTAAACTTTTAATGTAACACGTGCACACAAATCAATGCGATTTACCTATCGATGTTTGCTTTGTAACTTAATAGAAAAATTCTACACCAATGTTTCTATTCACATTATTTAATTAAAAATATATTAGGGATTTCTTTCTTTCGTTTTATATGGTGTGGTACATACAGAAAAAAAAAAAACTTAATTGGATATACGGAACAAACTTATAAATAAATGTTTCTAAGTCGTCTACATGACTTCACTGCTGAATAGAAGTCCTTGAATTTTTCGGATACATCACACACCTGGATTACTCTTTCGCGAAATTCGAGAATACTACATTTCTCGGAGGAATAATCAGGTTTCTTTCAATTAGACGAGCAAGACTCTCCCTATTAATTTTAGAAAAAAGTATACCTTTACTTATCTTTCGAGGATGTTACTTACTATCAGCAAGCCTTTGATACTGCTTTCTGAAACAGGTATAGACGTACTGTATATCCGGTTTTTCTCGCATGTTGCAAATTTCGCGAAAAAGGGTAGATTTGTATAGTTTTTATTTTGCGTAAGTTATTTTTTGCGATTTAAAAAAACAAATTAAAAAAAAGGTAACGTTTTTATCGCACACAATAACCGATATAATTTCTGCGTGTTTTATCTTTTGCGAATTAAAAATGATCGCAAAAAATGCGAAAATTAGATCCTCGCGAAAAAACCGGATATACGGTATAATGTATGAAACAGATCCATTCAATAGTAATTATTAAGTCTATTAAGTCGTACATTGGCCAATCTTGCCGAGATGCTGGAGCTATATTGTATAAAGTGCTGAAAAGTCGTACATTTTAATGCTACTGATTTTGGTAAAAACATTTAAAATTTTCCTAATTTTTTTTTTGAGATTTTAAATATCCTCCTCTGATTAAAACTTCTCGAATATGTTGTTGTACAGTACTCTTTAAGTTTCCATTCACTGAAGTTATTATTTTCCGTGAATAGTGAAGAAAGAGGCTTGGTAAAACATTTACTTAAACCCGCGATATTTCATTTTAAGGATTTTTTCGAAGTTTATGATTCTTGTATAGTTATGGTAATTTAAATTCAATTTGGTTGTTGAGAATATTAAAAATATTCAAAACAGACATATTATTTTGAAGATTTTCTTCCTTAGAATTTAGGGAACTATGACTATAAGTTGCATGAATTACAACTTGTAGAATTAAATCTAAGTTCCTCTAAAATGCAAATGAAATAATGAGCCTACAAATAATGTTGTTACCTGTTATGTTTGCTTTTGTTTGCTTTATTTGCTAAAAATAAAACAAAACATGCATATATATATGTATGTTGCCTATGAAACATTTATGTACAACCATTTTTTTCGGATGTTAGATGTGACTTACACAGTATACGTATGACAGATTTAAAAAATGAAACTGAGATAAGTTATAAGATCAAAACACAAATAAATCATTTAATTATACCCAATTAATGTTTAAATATTTCCTATATAAAGTTAAGAGTAAAAAAAGACTATATTTTTTATAGTGTGAGAATTCAAAACAATATACCCTGGGTAAAGCTTTACCCTTGAGTATAGTTTGTCCTATCCATCCCTTGAAGATTTTTTTTTCTCAATTTTTACCGCCAATTTGGATTTCCTGCAATGTGATTGGTTTGCAACTTCAACACAGAAGAGTTCCATAAAGCCATACTCCGTGGTATAAAATGACCTATCCAACCTCTAGGAATTATAATGTACATTAATATAATAAAACGCTTATCCACTGGCAGTGAGTGGGACAGGTTTTTCATCAAACCTGCCACAGGAACTATTCCCAGAGGATTTGTTACTGTCCTTTTCAGGCCACCTGAGTCGCTCAGATGACCTACCGGGTATATCTGTTTTTGTCCCTCGACGTGTGTCATCCGTCGTGGTTTAACATTAAAACATTTTCAACATCTTCTCTGGAACAGCTATACGAATTTCAACCGATTTTGGTATACAGCATCTACGAACAAAAGGGATTTCTTTTAAATTTCTTTTGGGCTTGAGAAGTTTTGTTAAAACCATCCAAATTAAGGCAATCTTCAAAATTCTTTTTTTTCACTCCTGTGCCTTTTAAAGCAGTCAAACTGTTGACATAATTGATACCAATGTTGTGAGGTTCTTGACCCCTGGGTTCAAGCTCCGGAAGTTAAGTTGCTCCTATATTGAAAGTATATTCTCTATATTTTTTTTCTTTGCCGATGGGCATTCAGCATGCAAATAGTCTGCATGATTATCTTGAGTACCCACCCTTAAACCAAACATGAAGTTTCATGGCCCCTGAGCCAATGTTGCATGCAGACTCTAGGGCGGGGTTAGCTGGTTATATGGTGATAAATTACATTATATTGTAAATGTCGAAATTTTTACTACTGTTTATAACGTTAATTTTTATTTGCAGTTTTAGTTTGTCACATGTTTTTTTTTGTGTAATTAATTCCGGATGGGCAATTTTCTTATCTTTGGGTCCTGCAACTACTTGTGCTTAAAGTAACTTCCGCCCAGCATCTTTAGTACTTAACGATATCGATTGATCTAACGTCTTAGAGACTTGGTAGGAGAACAAGGTAATTAACGATTATATGCATACATTTTTATGCTCACAGTAACGTTAAATGTCCCTGATCTTGTTTGTAAACATGTCTTTGACTTTAGTATAGACATAACAATTACTCTGTAAGAGAATTTGTACAAGCATTGCTAGTGTGGTTTTATACAGGGCGCTATTTTTTACCCACGTGTAGTAAAATGTTGATTGATAACAATGGTTCCATAGCAATTCATATTTTATATTTCATACTTGTTTTTATGATGAAATAGACTTGATTTATTATCTAAATTGTCATTTGTGAAATTATTTGTTGTGGAACTTTTGTGTCATTATTAATTTAGAGTTATTCCCCTTTGTACTGTAATGTAAGGTAAAGCGCCAAGTTTGTTCATATGTTTTAAGTGAGATAACAAAGTCATATTTTCTGATTGCTACGGGTAATTATTTTATTTAGATTAAGTGAATTAAATAAATGTATAGTTGATATTCTTATTGCATTCTCCTAGTCAACTGACTGACAATATTATAGTCTACATATTAGTGCATGTTTGTGTGCTAAATGTAATTCCTGATTTTTCTCGTTATATAATCACTGATAAATGTTGTATTTGTTTACAGTTCTTATGTTGATGAACCAATAAAACTCATCATCATTATTTGAGCTTCTTTATCAATGACCAAGCCAGCTACATATATTTTTGAAAGTGTCTTTTTTCTACTCCTGGCTCATGGAATTATGTAGGCTAACGTTGGTCCACTTTTTCCAGCGAAAAAGAAAAGTAAAAAAAATCGGGCCTGGATTGGAAAGAATAAGGGAAATTACTTTGAAGGAATGTAATCAATAATTTATATTTCCTTTTCGTTTTTGTTGCTTTAATATCGTTTGGACAAGAATATTGAACGCCCATGGTACAAGTTTATGCTTCAAAGCCCCCCAGCTCCAAAAAAAGCTATAAATAACTGGTATATAGTAGCCTCAATGCTGGATTGAGAACAAATTGAAAATAAGATATTTAACATCATAAGAAATAAAAAAAAACATGTTCACGTTGAAATGTGACAGTTGATGTATTATTAAACTACATGCACAGCAATACGGTATGGATATTTTTTACCTAATGAATAAATGAACATAATTTATTAAAATAAATGATATTCTAACAAATTTCCATGGAATCCATAAATGTAACTCTGACTGCTGTTCAGAGGGACAAATATGATTAAAAAAGCAGCAAAGTCGATCATTCTCAAAAGCAGCACATAATAGCTATTGTCAAAAGCAGCACATAATAGCTATTGTCAAAAGCAGCACATACAGCCAATCGAGGCAAATCCACTCTAATCCTACCCAGTCTTCAACCTTATAATACTGGGGTGAAACCAATTAGGGGAAACCGCTCAGGCCAAAGAAAATTGGGCGAGATAATCCTATTACCGTTGGTCATATATTGGAAATTAATACCTTTGAAAAATGTTCATTCTTTACTCATGGAAACCTAGCTCACAAATTGTTTGCCTGAAAAAAAAATTCACACTAAACACTCCTCGAAATTTCATGGTCCCCGGCCCATGGTTTATGTCCTCTGGTGGTCAGAAATTGAGAGTACAAATTTGATATTACAAATATACTGTACATCCAGTGGGCAATTCAAATTATTTGCGTTATTATAATAATCAACCACCTGACCGTATACAAAAATTATAGAATTCATCTCAACAATCTCATCAGGGTCTCCAGGAGACCCAGGATAGGACAAAGTTGATCATGTTTTATTTTATTTTTTATATACAGTGTACCATACATGCATCTAATTAACTGCTGAACCTTTAGGAGAAAAGCTGTAATAATAACAGTGTCCACACGAGACTCAAAAGTTTTCTTCTCCTGCGTCCAGAGTTCTAGTTCCGGGTTGGGTCCACTTGGCACTCTTGAAAAACTCGTGGTACTCATGTTCACGTTGAAATGCGACAAAGACCTTACAGCTATTTTTGTTTTCACTGGTGTGCTTGCCGTTATTTTCATTGTATAACAAATTATTTTGTTTATGTGTTGCCAAACATTTCATTACCTCACATAATGGAAATTTAAAAAAAAAAATCTTGGCAAACTTTGAGTGGACTACCAGAGTAAACCTTTTAACTTGGATGTAAGAATTACATTTTATATTCCTTTTCTTTATTTTTTTACAAACAAACAATGATATACATATCTAGACAAAGTTTACAATAAATACAATAAATAATGAGTCAATTTTGATTAAAGATTACATAAAGCAATTGGAAAAAATACATGAATTTTTATGCATTTTTTATAATAACAATTGATAACAAAATATAATTTTTACATATATATAATTTTTTTAACAATATTTACATATATATGTGACGTTTTCATATACATGTATAATGTTTCCAGCTACCCTGCTAATGTTCCTACTATCCCCAAGCTAACTCCCAGAGAACACAGCTGATTCTGTGGACCTGTTGGCAACATTTGCAAACTTTTTTGAACTCTTATATGAATTTCTACTTTATCATAGGAACATTCTGCAAATAATTGATATGTATTTAATGCCGATTTAACAAATTTGTACAAAGGATCTCTGGTACAAGGGGAATTGTAAGTCTACACTTTCTGTTGTAATTGAAAATTTTCGGTGCAATGAAGGATAATAATACAAGTATATTCATGCCGTTCATAAAATCGGAATTTTTATAGAAACCTATTGTTATGTTTCTAATTAATCTCGACAATAAATTTAACTTAAGCCCTGTAATTAAAGTAAACTTAATCCATATACAATTGAGTCGTTACAATTATATAAAAGATGCATAATATTTTCTAATTCTCCACAGTTTTTAAGGAGGCCGACTGGGGTTTTCATTGCGCAATACTTCGCGCAGCATAGTAAAATAAAGCGTATTTACTCTTTTAAAGCAACTAGTTTTACATAATTTATAAAAAAAATAACAAATTTAGGAAATATAAGGTCAAAAAATCTAATAACTTTTTTAATTAACTGATTTTCTTACCGATTTTTCAAATGATGGGTAGAAAGACGTCGTAATAGTGTGTTTTTGACGTTATGAATAACCGAAGTTCTTTAAGCGGGGTCATTAATTATGCCATAAAATAAAAAGTATAAAATGTATGCTCTTGGAATTTTAAACATAGGAAATTGAGAATATAGCAATCATTTTTGCTATTTTTTATGTAAATCTGTGGTATCTGTCATGTTCTGTTTTACTCCATAAAAACAGGAAAATATCATGAATTTTGACATTTTGAGATGCCCCCTCTGGAAACCAGACGGTAGAATTTTGTGTTTCTTGCACAAAATGTACAATATAGTATTACCCATCAAATAATAAAATTTGAGCAAAAAGTCTATAGTAGTATTTGTATAATTTGCTCCGAATTGCGAAAAAATGCTAGTTTCCTATATAATCCTATAGTAAATGTACCCGTATTTTGAGACGGTCCCTGAAAAATAACCAGACGGTAGATTTTCACTTAACTTGGCATGTATACTGAAGTCAATGTAAGGTATATAGGGTATAAAATTAAAAAGTTTCTCTATAGTAGTTTTCACACAAAAAACCCCAGTCGGCTCCCCTAAATTTAAGTCCCTCGGATAGGAATTTAAATGGTACGCCGTGTAAAGGGTAACAACCCCCTCGGCCCGTGAAAGATCGTTTCTTTAGATTTTAAAAAAAGAGTAGGCTCACTTGGGCCGCCAGAGAAACCAATATCTTTCAAAAACCTGTCGTATAAACTTACTTTCCGCCAAAATAAGGCTGAAATATAGCCGACTTGGCGTGAAGCAATAAACATTTATCTACAACTCTCACACAGTCTTAGTACATCTGAATTCCACTTGCCCACACATTTAAGTTAATGTTTAATAATTTATGCAATAATTTATAGTTGAGTTCTGCTCTGTGTTTATCGGGCATTCTTATAATTTTCATGCAGTAGATAGAAATCCATAAATATTTGGGAAAACCAAATAATTCTCTCCAATAATCTTTCGTTTATGGTCTTCAGAATTTTTTCTCAATGAATATGATATAGAAGACGGATGATTTTATATCATATATAAGAACATATCTCTCTACTTTTATGAGTATATATATATGTTATTTATGGCACCTTTTCACATTTAAATGTATTTGTACATTTGTGAAATATTGTCCTCAGAATAAGGTATTTAAAAAAAAAGTTGTTTTTGAATAAAATCGTACCAGAGAATTATCTAATATCATGGAATGAACCATTTACATCGTATAAGTCTTTCGTGTACTGAATCCCCGCTTTAATCCAAATTTCAACAAAAATGGTTTGTTTTTCCATATTGGTAAAAGATAACAATTTCTCTGTGGATACATTAGGTAAATCTTTTTGTAATTTAGTATACATCCGTCACATAAAGGTAATTGTATCGACAATACAATTTCTAAATGTTGACTTTCAAGGAGACTTTATCGTTGTATCAACAACTTATTTATCAGTAGCTTGTCACTTTGTTAGAAGTTTTTCGTACGTAGAACATGCACAAGGTAAGTAAATTTATGAAAAAGCAGCTGTCAACGATGTCAGAAATCTGGACTTGAATTTATTGTGGGGAATAGCTGAATATAAAGTTGAAAAGTCTTAACTTTTTATGTTGTTGATTTTGGAAAAATTTTGTGATTTCAAATATTCCAAAAGTTCCTTGGAATTTTTTAGTATCCACATCTGATTTTCACCACTTCTCGAATATATTGTTGCACAGTACTCTTGAAGTTTCTCCTTCACTACTGTTAATATCTAGTGAGGAGTAAAGAAAGAGCCTTGGTAGATCATTTACTGGAATCCCCTATGTATCTTTTTTTGTAAGGATTTTTATGAAGTTTCGGAATCCAATATAGATATGATAATTCAAATTCATTTTGGTTTTTGGGAATATCAAAAATTTTCAAAACTGACATGATTTAGAAGAATTTCCTCCTTAGAAAGGGAGTTATGGGTATAAGTTTGATTACCACCTTTAGAATTAAATCCCAGTTCCTCTGAAATACAATTTATATAACGAGCCTTACAAACAAAGACAATGCTGTTACCTGATCTTGTAATCTATTTTTTTTTTCACTTCTGAATTATTGAATACAGAAGGATAGATGGTTTTCATTTTCCCCTCAATCGCTTAATGCGAAATTGTAACATACATCTGATACATTTAATCCATTCTGACAAAGTGTCAAGGTCTTCTTTTTCATGTCTGACCCAACGCCTGGCGTAATCCTCTACAGAATCCATAATATGTATGAAATTACGTCGCCAGTTAAAGGATCGGGGTTCCCTATATTTAGGAACTTTTAAAATTAATGATCTAAGGTTCTCATTATTAACTACATGTATATTAACGTCATCAGAAAAATAAATATAAAAAATAATTCATTTCCGCTCTATGACCAATATAGCCACACCCTAACTCAGAACCCCTGGCCGAGGGAATATGAACTTCGTTATTTTAAAACTTTAGTTGAAAAGGTTTCAGATTTTTTTTTACGTTTCCGGAAAACCTAGTTCTGAACTTGCAAGGTTGTAAGGATGTGTTATTTTTATCAGATTATTTTGTGTGACCGGTCAACAGGGGAAGCTTACTCCTCCTAGGCACTTGATCCCACCTCTGAAATTTCCGGGGGTCCAGGTTTATGCCATAGTTCATAGAATTGTATTATTTGTAGTTTTTGTGAGATTGATCGCTGCCCGTTATCTTCACCTTTTTCATTTACTGTATTTCGCATCGAGAAAGTTTTCTGTTGTTTTCTGAGTGTTCGGGTAAATGAAATATGTGGAGATAACGAACAGTATTCAAGCTCAAAAGTCCATTAAACAATACAAAGTAGGAGCAGAGCAAACACGGACCTCCAAACATCAGAGGTGGGATCAGGTGCCATGGAGGAGTGAGCATCCCCTGCCGACCGGTCACACCCGCCGTGTGCTCCTTGTCATGATCGGGAAATAACGGAAAAATCCGTCGACAATTCAGTGTGTAAATAATAGCCTAACAATTAGTATGAAAAACGTCAGTCAGCATTTGACTCAATGATAAACAAATCAAGTGTCCAAAGTGGATCTGTTTTTGAATCATAAGGGGGTTTCACCAACTGAGTCTTTGTTTTGTATAAGTCCTGGCTGCTAATTCTATTTTATTTCTTCCAGTGGTTTGAGTTTCAAATTTCAACGAACTCAGAGGCAAGAAATATTCTGGCCTTTAAGGTTTTGCCAAAGGTCAAGATGTCCAAAAATTTATTTTTACAATAGCTCAAAAACTATGTGAAGTATAAAGTTAAAGATTTTACAGTTAAAAAAATATATCATTGATTAAGAGATAGAAAGTATCACTTGAAAACAAATATTTTAAAAAAGATATTTTTTAAGAAAAAACATTTCAAAAAATTTGCATATTTTAAAAAAAAATGCAACTGCAAATTCTGTACTTTTAGTGAAAACCGTCATTGCAGAAATAATATATGTTTATTAATGAAGGGCAAGTTGGACGTGAATGGTCTCTGAAAGGCTGTTATTGAAAGCATGACATGTATAAAGACAAGACCCCTATAAAATCCGCCATTTGCAATGTACTTTCGGTTTCAAATCGTAACATTTGGACAAAATAAACGGGGAAAACAACTTTCCAGAGGCTATCGAAGTCCAACTTGCCCTTCATTGATAAACATATATTGTTTCTGCAATGATGGCTTTCACTAAAAGTACGGAATTAATTAGGTGTATTTTTTGAAAATATATGCATTTTTTTAAAAGAATTTTTCTCGATAAATATTTTTTCTAAGTATTTGGTATCGAGTGATACTTTCTATCTGTAAATCAATGATAAATTTATAAACTGTAAAAGTTTTAACTTTATAAACCACATAGTTTTGAAGCTATTGTAAACATACATTTTTGGACATGTTGACCTTTGGCAAAACCTTAAAACAATTGGTCTTCCCTGTCGGATTTTCTCGTTAAATCTTTTGGCAAGGGAAAGAAATAAAGAGCTGTGTAATTCTAATTCTAACTGAACTGAAGCATTGGCTCTTAAAGCAACCCCATTAATTAATAAGACATTTGAGACATTTTTGATGATAGCCTCTCCAAACGATTTACCATAATGGGATGAAATGACAGAAAAGAGTGATGAATGAGAAATTCTGAAATTAGAATCATTTTTAGACACAAATGATCCAAGCATGTTTGCAAGTGAATCTAGTATATCAGAGATTCTGATATCACCATTGACATTGCAAATTTGAAGAGTAACTCAATGTCGAACTTTTTTCAAGTATTTCCTGAGAAATCTTGTTCTTGTGAAGCGCACAGAGCACCAATGACGCATAACTTAAGCTATCTCTCCTCAGCAGACTATCAAGATCACAAGGAAGACAAAACCAGTGATCTTTAAAAAAATTGCAATCCAAAATACTCCAGAAGACATCTTAAACAGTAATGGAAAAAAGACGGTCTTCAAACAAATTATTTGCTAATTCTGGCGCTGTGCAATATTTCCTTAAAATTCCTAAACACTCCTCAATATCAGGTGCATAATTATTGAATTACGTTTTCCCGTTCAAAACGATGATGCAGTTCAGGGCCGTATGGAAAGAATCATTTGTGCACGTTATGAGAAGTTTTGAACCTGTTAAAAGCCTTTCCAAGCTTTCCTCTAAACACAGAAATGGATAAGGTATGTTTTCAGTCAGGAGATTAAGTAGGAAAAAATGTGATTGGTTGGGATGAAATAAGTGATTAATATCAGTAATGTTTGAAATAGGAAAAAAGTTATAATTTTCATTGAGTTGAAGAGCAAGATGATGAGCTAGACTTGTTTTACCACATCCAGGCTTTCCAACTAAGACGACGACATTGGTTTTTATCATTTCCTCAAAGACCGCTTTGTAAGCGCTAGTCTCAAAGTAGGTGGCATCATCAACTATTAATTTTTGTAGCATTTTCTGTTGATAATCAAAAAAGAAAGAAAAATGATTGTGCAGTATATGTTTAAAGATTTTATTATTATATTAAAAAACATAAATTATTTGCCAACGCTGAAGCTTATTAAATGAGAATAATTGAGTATAACGGGAACTCCCTTAAAGTAATAAAAGTTCTACTACAGAACGGAGCATAAAAACTGTTTTATATATTAAAAATAGTATCATCCCATTATTTGGTTTACAGGCCAATGGATTTTATTAGTATTACATTGTATCAGATATCTTTCCGCCCTGGAAATCTAAGAAAACAATATTGAAATAGTTTAAGAAAAGGATACTTCTGTTAATGGTTTGTTTGTTTGTTTTGTTATAGTACAAAACTATCTGAATGAGGATTTACATAGTATGGTTGATTCTGTTTTTAGTTCATATGAAAATAAGCATGCATGCTAAAATTTGTCCTGTAGCTTAGAATATTTAGTCAATTCTTCTTCGCTCAACTTTTTAAAGTTTATTCAAACAAATTTTACAAAGTCTGGATTCGTAGAAATATCGTTTATAAATACATATAAATCAATCCAAAGTTATACATGTATCTACCAATACTGCTACATGATAATTGTGGCCTCATTTTACCAGTGAATCGAGAGAGAACTGTCATTTACTTTGGTATTACTAAAATTGGTCAGGGTTCTCCATGGGCCGAAGTCAAATTCCTTAGCGCCACAGTTACATGTAAAAAAAAAAAATCAGCGCCATAGTTCCGCCACAGTAAAAATATAATCGCCACAGTAAGATAAATATATTAGTAAGATAAATGTATAAATCAAATGAATCTCCAAATTATGTACCGTTTTCCAGTTCCTAACGCTAAACCGTTATTATACTTTTATTAGGGCCTATTGCTTGGCTTACACAACTAATTATCTTCTAGACATCGCTGGACAAATAAATGAAAAGGAACACGCCTTTTTTCACACTTCACGATAATTGCAAATGAAATTTTCATGACAATTAATTCATGTTGTAATTAGGGATGTCAAAATATTTATTTTCTTTAGTCGAATATTCGATTGCATTAATATTATTCGAACTGTAGTCGAATATATTCGAAACTCTTTCGGAAAATATTTCTTTTTTTTCAAATTTCATTGGTACATGACGTATTTAACCACAAAACCCCTTTTCTAAAATTTATTAAAAAGTAACAACAAATGTTACACACAGATGTTCACATGCACCTAAAAGTAGCTCTAGCGTGTTTATATTTACTAAAAATATACTGCTAATTTCTCAAAAATGTATGATTTCCCCGTAAATATTGTCCATAAATCGGTCTGTTAAGACGTTTTTTCAGTAAGCATAAAAATGACAGTACTATATGTATATATTTTTTAAAGCTTATTAAAATAATTGGGGGGATGTTTAAAACACACACTAGCAACACACCAGGTGTCTGAGATAATGTTAAACAGTGGAATATACTTTTTGTCCTGGCTATCAAAATGTCTTCAAATTTGTAAAAGAATATTAATTTTATAATGATTATTGTAGTGTCCACACATGTCACGGCTGTAATGGGTACATGGTTTGAGATCAAGTCTAACTAATAATTTTTCAAATAAAGCGCAATATAGTGAGATAATTTTATTGCAAAAACAACACATTAATTGACAAATAATTCTCGCTGAAGTGGAGCATTTCTAACTACTGTTCTTACTACATGTAACGTCAGTAGTTTTTAATGAGGGAATTTATCTTATCGACTGTGTCTGAGGAAAGACGGTTTCTCAAATTTAGGATGAGGATTCCATCTCTTTATCACTCTTTTATTGAATTTATTTATTCGAATATCGTTTCGTTATTCGATCGTCGGTCCTTTCGACTGATAGTCGAATAGTCGACTATTCGTTTACATCCCTAGTTGTAATATTTCTACAGATAACCACGTCCCTTTTATATTGGCACTTCGAGTCAAACATCGTACGTTAATCATGTTTTGACCATATTTGTGGTTTTACTCACAATTATATGCTAAAACTACCTTATAAACAATGGAATTGACAAATTAAAAAAAAACAACTAAATGGTGATTTTTTTGCTTTACACACATATTATGCAATATCCATTCCTCATTTAAAAATGAAAAGAAAATTGGATGAAGCATTATTGTAGTGAAAAGGGGGCATATCAAAACACAAAAATAGGGCTAAAAATTATACAAAAGATACTTTCTAAATCGCAGTAGGTTTACATAAAAAAAAAAAAAGATTGTTGTATTGAATATGTTTCTAAAAAATTTAAAAACCCTTACTTTATGAAAGAATTTTCTGTCCATTTTTCTTTTACGTGGAAATAGAAAGGGGGGGGGGGTTAAAAGGCAATAAAATTACAAAGTTTATGTAGTTTATGTAGGAAACTAAAATATATTTTCTTGGTTGCTTTTAAATGATACGTAGAATTTTTTTTAAAGTCAATCTACTGAATGCATATTTAAGTTATCAACAAAATTGGTAAGTAAACATTTACAAGGAGAAAGACTACATGTGTTTACTTTAGGTTGCAGTAGTTTTTCAATCCAAAAATTAAAATAAAATGAGATAAAACTTGTAATTTACTTTGAAATTGAGAATATCTTAAAAATAAATTAGATTACAAAGTTGCTTATTAATTAAAACATGTATTTATTAAAAGACAAGCATTGATATTTGCACATATTAAGGAGGAGAAGGACCTTGAGCTGAAAAAAATACTTGTCATTCAATTTTTTTCATATTTTGTATATTTCTTATTAAGTATGTCCCACATATCATAAAGCAGTTATATCATTAGGTTTCTTACCTTATTTTGGATATATTGATCGACAAATACTATGCCCTACAGTATCTAAGTGGAGTTTTAATTCTCCATGTTTCCGGACTCATCACTCTATCCATAATGGGATTTTTTAAGCATATATAAAAAAATATTAAAGTGGACATGTATCTTTTAAAATAATACAGAGTATAAATAGATTGAAAATTCGAAAAAGCAAGTTTTGTCTATCACACTGCATCTGGATATGGAAAATTACGCACTTTTTAAGACAACTTAAACAATAAAAAACGTAATTTACAAAAAATTCTATCATTCAATATTTTTTTTATTTACGTTGAAATGCAAATCCTTCAAATTATTGATGAACTGTAAAAATTTCGAATGATGAAGCTGACCTCAATATTTCACAGGACATTGTTAAAGAGGACATAAGCATGACAAAAAACGTGTCATGTTACATTTCTCGAGTACGGGAAAAACCAACTGTGACGTCACACGTAAGCTAAATAAGCGAAATAAGATATACCTACATAAGATTTCCGTCATCAGCCATGCAAAAATAATTTTTGTGTTCCCCGTTTCTCGAAATATTTCATCATATACCGATTATGACCTGTTTTTACATAATAATACCGCCCCTGTGTTCACCGAGTATGATCTTGCTGTACTAACAGATCGTGTATGACGTCACCGACTTGTTGGACGCGCAGTTTAGGAAACAGAGGAGTGGATCAATCTCTTTCATAATTTGTTAATGTTTACCAGAATGTTGAAACTTTTTACTTTTTGTTAAATAAGATGGTAATTAAAGTTAAAACATTGTCAAAAATTTATACAAGAACTGACGCTTTACACGTTTTGCACTTATATAAACGGAGACTATGACGTAGTTAAACAGAATCACGTGACCATGTGTCCTTCTCCTCCTTAAGTTACATGCACATAGTATATAAATGAAGTTTTTCACACCTTTGTGTAGATATTGAGTTTATCTGATTCAAAATCAACATAAAGTATCTGCCATATTTCTTCAAGAAAAATGTTCAAAGAGAATGAAGATACATTGAAGAGAAACACTTGTTTTTACTTATACTGGGAATATAAATGCAAATAATGATATCAACTACTTTATCTTGGTCTAATACATGTTACAAATATACTTTAGTCTATTTCAGATTGTTCTATTTACTGAATGTTTACTTTTAGTTCTTCCTACAACACTGGACTGCTCACTCTAACTGCATAAAACTTTCATGGAATAAGATCTCTTTAGAGAGCAGTGTTTATTTTGCTTCCTTAAAAAAACAATATGAAAAAATGCACCAATGCCCTTTTCATCCTCTTACGTTTAGCCTTACAGTTATTACATGTATGCCAATGATATTTATTTTTCAACTGTTAAACATGTATATTGGGGACTTAATATCTACTTATTATAAACACAACTGATATTGTCTATCTTGTTTCTAAAATCCATTCTTGAATATGATTTTTAATAGTTTTTAATCAATATTAACAGACCTGCCTACCATTTTAGTGCAGAGGTGTAATCTAAATCCTAATGTTGTTGGAATTTCACAGACGAAGGTGTTATTCTTGTATTTTCCAATTATGTTTTCTCGCTGTGGTTCTTTTTAATGTAAATCGAACTCAACCTTGTATATCATATAACAAAGAGCGGTATTTTAAATTAAGTTCAAATCATTTACATTTTTAACTGTTTTCTCTTGAATAATTCTTTGGGTTTTAGGTGTGCTAATTTCTCGATGTAAATTTCGCCAAACGGAAGGTCAAGGCCCCAACATGCATGTCAATTTACCGAGCTGTCATAGTGTCTGTAGGCAGTTGACGGAGACTATCATAATGGAAATTAATGTGGAATGCTTTACGTATTTCAATTCTGTTACGGTCTATTCTACTACTTGGACAGACGTTTTGTATTATAATTACAATTTTTCCATTTTTTATTAATGTAAATATCAGGAATCGTTATCAAGTTTATTTGGTACGCCAGGGATATTAGCAACAGTTGGAAACATGGGATAATTTATGCATAACGGGATTTGCCCATTATGCAAATTGTCTCCCGTTTCTAATTGCCGTTAATACTCTGGTATACCTAACAAACTAGATAGTGATTCCTTATATCATTTACTGACATAATTTCTATTTTCTGTAAAACATCCTCATCTTTATATACCAACGTGTTTTAAACTTGTAATAACTCCACTCTTTATGTTGCATTTGATCAGTAGCTTGCATATCACAACTAATTCAATCTTTCTGTGTTAATAAAAAAACGCATGTGAGTTAAGGCTAGATATAGGCATTTCTATGCAAATGAGCGTATAAAAACACATTAGACGCATATTTATTATTCAGAGAAAGTTCTGATTTATTTTCTTATGCATACTTAGTACCCTTGATATGTCATAGCCAGTACACATTATGACGTCATATTATGACGTCACTGATCTTACCTACTGGAGGTAATAAAACACATCTACAAAACAGCTTTGGCGCAAGGGGTTACCCTATTTATTTTTTCATAAAAATTGTATAATGCTAAGAAGAATATTCTACAGATTAATAAAACTGCTGCACAAATCCTAGGCATTTTATCATTTGATCGGAATTTTAGGAAACTTATACCGGACTGTATATTTTTACCCTTATTCAACTTAAAACTTTACAAATAGAAATTATTCAACTGAGCTGTTGATATTTGTGCAGCAGTGCCAACAAACTTTGGAATATTATGCTTCTAAATATACCTTGTTTCAGTTAAATAAAATAGAGCATGCCCTTGCGCCGAACCATTTTTGTTGATTTCCATTATAATTTTGTGTAGTAAAGAACAATGACGTCATAATATGACGTCATAATGTGTACTGGCTATCTCATGTCGTGGGTATCAAGCATGTATTAGACAATAAGTTTTAACTTTCTCTGTATAATAGATATAGTCCTGAGACATTTTAATCAGTTCATTTGCATAGAAATGCCTATACCTAGCCTTAACTCACCTGCGAATATGATAACCTTCAAATACAAGGCTTGTTAGAAACGTTGGCGGTCACGCTGATTTACAGGGAAATAACTGTTTTGCTGATAAGTATACAAAATATCAGGAACATTAACAAAGGTTTTAAAAATAAACAAAGTTGTTTTCTTTGCTGTTATAGGTTTCACGGGGAAACCGTATAAAGTTTTTATTTTAATTTGACGTTAAATGACTGACAACCTGATTCCTTGCCCGTCGATCTTCTTAACAAATTTAAATATCTTTCTGTTCTAAATACTCGTGGTGTCTTTTTCCCTTTTAAAAAATGTATAACTTTTGTAACACTCGTTCCTTTTTTTCCAATTATGCTTTTGATATCAGTTATCGGTTATCAGTTAGATCCTAAAATCATTGTCTACGCAGTTTAAAGTTTAGTGAAAACAGTGCAAAATCCACATAAGAAATGCCCAGGCGATAAGCGGGGTATCGCAGGAATTGATTCTCAAAAATTTCACATCTACCATCCTTAAAAGCTGCTACCATTTGAAAGCTTTAGTCCCATATACGTGTAGGCGATTCACCAGCAGCATCTGATACCATTTCATATCATTTTAGTCTCTTTTTGGACATTTTCCTATCCGCACCTCTTACGAGTTTTAAACAAATCGGTGCTTCAAGACGATAAATGACTTTGCCATTCTTGATTTTGTTTTTACGCATTGATCATTTGTAATTCGAGATTAAATAGTCATTACAATACCAATTTAAAGCTGAACACGACTCGTAAATAGGCATACGCCATTTTCGATACTACTAGCTACAATATCAGCACCGGGATATACCCTTCGCATTCGTTACACCTGACTGCTTTATTGTCACGGGTATCGGCGTGGAATGGCGACACGTGTTCGTGCTGGTTATCTTGCATTACATTTGCTTACCCGGTACATTTTATTGCAGTTACGTGTATTTGTGTTTGTTTGTATACTGCACTGACCTGTGCAACGGTTGTAAGTTTCTTTGGTATCTTACTCTCCTGCATAAGAGAAATACACAGTTATATTTTGTCGCTAACGAGTGCTGTACAGCATACGTCCGTCTCACCGGTGACGATTGATTACACTGAACAGTGATCAAGTCAGCGGCTTTATATAAGGGCCCTCAGATATAAGAGAATCCAACTGAATATGGAGGACACAATCCTTTTACGAATCGGGTTCAGCTTTAATTTAAAATTTCACCAAATGATGTTTGATAAATATTAAAGTGACAGATGAAATATAGTAAATCCTTATGCGGAAGACTGTTGAAAATTTTAATTTCACAATCTTGTCTATAAAATGAAAAAAGCAAAATCTTGACTTTCTCTCAGAGTTATATTTTACCTTACTGGTATACCTGAATATTTTTTTTTTAGAAAATATTTGAAAGCATAAAATATTCGTATATTACCGGTAAGTGGAAAATATTTATCTGCAGAGTTTCATTGAATTCACACCAATGGCGCGTTTGTCCGCAATTTTTTAACACGCTCTTAGCACAATTTTTAAACGTGAAATTTCAAAAGCGTATTAGCGTAATTAAGTGATAAAAGTCTGAAGAAACACACCAAAAGTAAAAGGGTAGGCAGGTCTGTATTGGTGGAGGGTCCTAAATCAGTGGAATCTCCATTGTGAGCTAGTGATTTTGTTTAATATTGGGAGATCTGACTTCATCAATTTATGAATGATGCTTGGGAACACTGCCATTTTCTCTTTCTGTATATGATATATACGTGATAAGAAAAGATTATTTACCTAAGACATTATATGAATACTTTGAAATACTTAATTTTTGCAAGTAAAAAAATATGAAGATTGAAATAACATATTGAATCAATTTGTTGAGAGGATTAAAAACAAAATCTGTATAGATAGATAGATAGATAGATAGATAGATAGATAGATAGATAGACTTGCTAAAAAGGTCATTGTATCGACCATAATATTTGCAAAATGTTGACTTTTAACGAGACTGTTTATTTTCTTATATCATCAACTTATTTTCAATAGTTTGCCTCGACATAGAAATTGTTCGTACGTAGAGCATGCTCTTGCGTATCGATATGCAGGTGATAATGGTATATTGCAACATAAATAAGGGAAGTTGACGATAGAAAAGTTGATGAGATCACATTTATAATAAAGTTTTGTTGTTAGTTTGCCATTTATGTCTTTTTCTCGTAAAATATCTAAATGTGAGATAGATGTGTCATACTCTGTGGTGTCTTTTATTTCGAGTTATGTGGGATACTAGTACATGTAAATCGAATCAACGTCGGAACGAAAATGAATATTGTTAATTGATAAAACGTCATCGATATATCTTAATGTCGAATTGAAGGCCACAGCAAGAGAATTTTGCAAATTTTGTTGTATTTAAGGATATGTTTTTAAGTATCGCTGTAAGATATGTGTTAAAACCATGCATGATTCAGCAGAAACTCAGCAGAGGGTCTTTCTTCTGGATCTTTTTGAAAACACTGATCTAAAAATGTTCTGCAGGTCTCTGAAACTTTTTCAGGAAGTCCGTAATCGAACACTGCACCCATGCCTATCTTAAACATGGCAGCTTGACTCTCTAATTCAGACCAAGGTGCTCTGGAGGTAAGCATTTCTAAAATTACACATGCCAAACTCCTACAAAAAAATAATATCATATAAAATAACTAAAACCCCGAAATCTATGAAAATTAACTTTTTTTTTTATTAATAAAGATTCCCCTTTCGCCTTGAAGTAAAATGAGCTTATACAAGAAGAAGTGATCAAAAAGTTTGTGGACTGGCGCGTTAAAATCGATGTTATGTGAGGTAGAAATTTTAAATTTTGTACATTTTATAATAAGGCAATTTAACATATAATTTTTAATCATTTACTCCGTTTGAAAATTAAAAGTAAAAAAATACTAACTATTAAAAACCCGTGTTTTGCACACTCAGCAGAACCCCAAATTAAGTTAAGTAACTTGATAAAAATATCATTTTCGATTAAATTTTCAAGAAAAATATAAATAACTGGACAGAAGGTTTGTATAATGTTTAAAAAATTGGCAGTATTTTAAGTGTTTATAATTTTTACAATAATTTCTTCTGTAATGTTTGAAATTTGTGGGTGAAAAAAAATGACGCCGCACAGCAAACGTTAAAAGTGCGAAATGAAGCAGAGAACGAAAGGATATGTATATAGAGAAAATTTTCTTGCACCAGTTTTTATCACCCTCGTACTCACCAGATGTCGGTTTTTGTCCCATATCCATCCTTTTTAATCATTTCAGGTGACATCCAGTAAATTGTGCCAGTGAGAGTTTTCACTTTGCCACTTGAAAATGTGTTCATAAACCTCGAAACACCAAAATCAGCCAGTTATATGCTCTTCTTGTCAATGTCAAGTAAAATGTTTGCAGCTTTAAAAAATGCATGAAAAGAAATTTAAATTCAAATTTCAAATTCAAAATTTAAATTTAAAACAATCATGATTTAGCAGAGAGAGAGAGAGAGAGAGAGAGAGAGAGAGAGAGAGAGAGAGAGAGAAGGAAAATGAATAGTAGTGTATTTGGATGTCTTCGTTCATTTGAAGTGTTTTTTATTTAACCTTTTTTTAATGATTCACTGAATGACAAATACGTTAGTGCGATATTTGAATAAAGATAAAGAGTGATCATGAAAATAATGATTGTATTTCATCATCTAAGGTATTGTTTACTACTTGGTACTATGTGCAATTCTACGCTCAATCATTTATTCACTCATTCCTGGTTTGTAAGTTCATGACCTATGATGTTAAGCGGTGTATATGGGTGTCTTTGACTAGGTTTTCTAGTCTTCGCACCTGGCTGACGCAATGTTATAAACATGCCATAATTTTGTTCGAATCGCTTGATGAGAACATCCTGAATAAGACAAACATTAATCAGATAAATATATATTCTAATTACTATGGAGGGTAATCGTGTTCAAAAATGCAGACTTGTAAGTTTGTAAATCCAAACTTGTAAGTTTGTAAATCCAAACTTGTATCAGTTTCATAGTCTACATATGTAGGTAGGTAATTCCGACATCCTAGCATGTAGTTCCGAACATACAACTGTGTTGACTTTGAGTTTATACTATGAATGTGTGTATTTTTGATGTTGTAAACTTTGTTTTCCGGAATTTATATTTCCGCGCTCTGAATAAAACACAAAGACAATTGACAAGTCTACAAATGTACAGTTTACATGATTGTCGAATTTTGAATATGAGAAATTATGGAGGGGCATCAGTGCCACATTTTCCCCCCCTTTTTTTTTTATTCTAACTTCTTCTTTTTCCAACTGAAATAAATGATTTAGATTTTATTTCTTTTTTTTATTCTAACTTCCAATCTTATATTAATATTTTAATTTGAATTTGTTATTTAATGTTAATTCTAACTTTCTGTTTATATGTTCCAATTTTTTTTATCCTCTTAATTTTATTTTATTTGACGATGTGACACGAATCATTAGCCGCTTATTCACGGCTTGCGCGGATCTAGAGGGGCTTCGGTTTTTAAGGTCTCAACCGAAAAATTATTCAATTTGACTTTCAATGCCGAAGGAATAGTCATTACCAACACTTATGTTAAACGTCTCACATTTTGCCGGCCGGTACTAGGAACTTAGGACAAGCGAACTCTTACCCTCCAATGGCCTACAAAGCTAGCGCCCAACCACTAGGCTATTGTGATCAGTGCCCCAGTTTATTAAGAACCAATGTAACTGCAATGATATCATATTTAAAAAAAACAACAACCACTCAGTAGATGAAAATCCGTATCAATGTTTATCGGGGGGGGGGGGGGGGGAGGGGCTCCAAACAAAAACAATGACGATAAAGAAAATAAATAAATTGCCCAAACTCCTCCTTCGTGGGAAGCAATGTTAAGGATATCTTAAACTTTTCAGTAACTTTTTTTTTCAACGCAAGAATTTTCCAGAGTTTAATGATACCGCAAAATAAGGAGGATGGCGGTGGGGGTGGTTGGGCATACAGCCTATAAATGAATTTTCATATTAAATCAGCTGCAAAGGATTATTCTCTACACAAAAAAGTTGGGAGCCCAACCTTTCGATCCCTCCTACTTCGGACCTGAGATTTGTTAGTGAAAAAAATTCTCTGTCCTACTTTAAAAAAAAAATGTGATGACAATATCAATTTAAAGATACCTGATATTTGTGTACCGTAAGAGGACAATCAAAAATGGCGGTCATATTTATCATATTTGAAACATCTTGCACCAAGGCCATAAAACTTAGACGGGCTCATTTTTTATCACAGTCTCACATTCACCAAAGGAGTTAATAATATGTAGAAAAGAGAGACAGGGGTCAAAAGTGAGCTCATCTAAGTTTTATGGCCCCGACCTAGGTCCGTATGTAGCAAGTGGGGTGAGGATGCCAGTATATACTATATGTATACCAATAAAAAAAGCAATTTCTGATTGTGTCCCCTCAATAATTTTGTCGGTAAATACCTAAGAAAAGAAATGAGGCTAATTCATCGTTGTGCCCCATCAACAGGAATGTTTCATTTTTTTTTGGGGGGGGGGTCTTATCAAGAAATTTTTGTTTTGTGCCCACTGCTCCACCCCCACCCCCTCCCCCCACCCAATGAAATTGCTTCCTACGGGCCTGAAAACGAGAGAAAATACGCAAGAATGATATCATATGGTTTTTAAAATGAAAAAAAAAATATGTTCCATGGAAATGTTTCAACTTTTTCGTAGCTAGACTGTTCGCCAAGATCTCTGTGTACCTGTACATAAAAGGCCGTAGCGCCCCTTTTCGTTTAAATTTTATTCGGATTTCTTAGTTTAACTCTGTACGTTCTACTTTCTTAAACAAACTTTCGATTTTGCTTATGGTTATTACCCCAAAAAATTAAGTATTAAGTTGGATGTTAAACATAATTGAAATTTTAAGATAGAATCAAAATACGAAAGGAATCAAAATTGCCAAAATAAAATAAATAAAATAAAATAAAACAGGAAAATATAAACAAGAACAGGCACGTATCCTAGGGGGGGGGGGGGTCCATCCCAGTCCAAAAAAAACCCAACCCAGAAATTTCTTGACAAGCAAAAAAAAGTAAACTCCTTTCCCAAGCATGAAAAACCTATTTCGCGCGCGTGTGTTTGTTGGGGGGTGGGGGTAGTCGTCAACTTAACACAGATCAGTGTTTTCGAGGGGGGTCCAAGGTAACTTTAAGTTCGTTTAGTGTAAACATTTTAATAAGTCTGTAAATTTCAGGTGGAGGGGTGGGGTGGGGTGGGGGTCCGGATCCCATTCTAGATCCACGCCTTCAAGAAGTAAGAATTAAAATAAAAAATAAAAAATGAAGAATTTAATTTGGAAAACAAAAAGTTAGAATAAAAAAGAAAATAAGACCATTAAAAATAATTGTGGCACTGATGCCCCTTTATAGGTTCTCATTATCATAATTCGACAAACGTGTTGACTTTACATTTGTAGACTTGTCAATTGTCTTTGTGTTTTATTCAGAGCGCGGAAATATAAATTCCGGAAAACAAAGTTTACAACATCAAAAATACACACATTCATAGTATAAACTCAAAGTCAACACAGTTGTATGTTCGGAACTACATGCTAGGATGTCGGAATTACCTACTTACATATGTATACTATGAAACTGATACGATTACAAGGTTGGATTTACAAACTTGCAACTTTGGATTTACAAGTCTGGATTTTTGAACACGTATACCCTCCATAAATAACCTGTAATAATTCAATTTGAATTTTAGTTCCGTCTCTACATGGTATAGCTGCAGATCAGTAGCTTGCTGGTCTGAAAAAAAATTAGGATGGAAGACTAAGGAGCTACAATAACCACCAATGGGGAAAAAAGATATTTATTGCGCACAAAAAGTTGTGCTCGGTACTGATTTCATTTCTCTAATCATCCGAATTATCTTGATACCCAAAAACCGCAAAATGGCACTATAAGTACGTTCCCAAAGAGGGCAAAAGACAATGGTTATGGGGACTGCAGTGGTGTTGAAATAGTAGATTATATGTATGTTGTTTAACGTCCCATTGGAGAGGTTTTCACTCATATAGAGACGTTCCCGTATGCTGATGAAAGGCTTCAAATTTAGACCTAAACTCGATGTAAACCGGGCCATTGAGCAGTGAGGGTTCTTTATCCTGGCAACGCCTACCATGACACGGGACCTCGATTTTTAAGGTCTCCTCCGAAAGACCTGTGATTTTTACTTCTAGTGCCAGGCGCTTGGCAAAGGAACAGTCAATACCTATGTAGTAAAGTTCTGGGTGCTCAGTGAAAGTATGTTGGGAATGAGACGTGCCCTTAAAAGAGCAATTCGTAATGAGAGATCGCCAAGTCAAAGTTAGAAAAATAGTTGTATATTGGAACAATGAATAAATTCTTAATCCCCTAAAATATCAGTTACTTAAGACTGTCGACAGATCACATATGATACAGAAAAAATTGCCCATAAATGATCCACATTGGATACACGACTTATGTAAAACAAAGGAGTTGGTTTGTTATTATCGCCATGTTCATACTGGGAAAAAATATCCTAATCCATCTATCCCAATGTCGAGATTTGGCAATTTGTGACAAATGGACTATTCTTGTTAAAACAATAGCGTACAAAGAAAGATATATAAACCCGGGAAAATATTTTGGCTGCCGTGAACAGTATGCTACGGCGCATGTCACGTGACCGCCTATACCACATATTTCGTGCATTAGCAGGAGGCTGGCATATGTGTATTAAAACCAGAGAGAGCTACTTAAAACATAAACACTGACACTCATTTCGATTTCTTTTACGGACGAAATACAATTAGTTCGCGAACTTTTTTATCACCCCTCGAAATATTATAAGTATTAAGATTTTTTCCCATCGAGGTTTGATATGTAGTATATCAAATTTGGTTTTTCTGACGTAAGTTATTAAGCTAACGAAACAACCATAAAAAATTATCAGTCAACATTTTTTTCAAGAAATTTATGAAAGTCATAAAACACACGTCTAACTCTTTTTCTCTTAACTACATGTATGAAAAATTAGAGAGGACTTCTGATAGTCTAGAGGAAACATTTATGAACTGAATAACAACAGAAAAGGAAATAAAGTCCAATTTATTGATGCAGGAAAATGATGTCCAAAATCCTTGGTATCAAAGTTTCCCTTGTAGAATTATTTTTCCTGTTCCTAGGACTCAAAAACACAGGTAAGACACCACATACGTCATTATACTCAAGTTAATCATTAATGGCTAATGAGCTTGACAGATATCAATGAGCAAAACCAAAAATGCACACTATTTATCATTATTTATAAACACACAATGAGATTTGTACAGTGTATTATTAAAGCGCATAATCAGCCTGCAGAAATAATTACTTTCCTAAAAGATCTCGTAAAAGATTTTATTGACAATATCGCAATGATTGGATAAATTTGCGTAAATGGACGATAAACGAAACCGTTTTCTCATAAAAAATGTCTGGTGTTTACGAAATACATATATATATATATATATATATATATATATATATATATATATATATATATATATATATATATATATATATATATATATATATATATATATATATATATATATATCATATCCTGATTTCCCCCCTAAAATGGCTAAGATCGTTTGCTGTTCATCAATATTTTATGTACATCCAAAACACAATTTTATAATGACAGTCCAGTTAACTGAATATTAAAAAAAATAGTTTCTTTTGTAATACAAAAAGAGAGATAATGTGTGGCAGGATCGGGAGTCGAACATGGGACCCCTGTTTTACTAGTCAGGCGCCCTAACCCCTGATATACCCAGGCAGATATCCACGACCCATACACTTATATTTCTCCTTCCTTAAATAATTTCGAACTCGAAGACACAACCAATTTTTTCCTGGAAGACTTTTTCAACTGCAATTCCAGGGATGGTTAACGACACAAAATTATATAATAGGAAATTGTATGGCTGGACTCGGAATCCCATTGAAGTTTCTAAATGTAGTCGCAGAACTTCTCCATTTCTTTTTCAATTTACTACGGAAGGGGCTAATTCCGAAAAAAAACAAAAAAAAAACATAAAGTACAAATTCCTTCTATTGGGAATTTAGAATGCACGTTTTTCTTCATCACACATGGATTTTAATTACAATGAAGTATATTAAGGATTTACATTAAATAAATGTGAGCCTATATAGGGATTTTTTTGTAAAAATTAAAAAAAGAAAAGTTATTCCAAATTTCAAAGAAAAAAAAATTAGTAACCATATCCATCCATGAACGTTCACCTTCCTATGCCCAGTCGACAAACCATGCGAGAACAATGTATGTCCTCACTCGATTTAATAAAGAAGAAGATTTATATTGTGATATGAAATCAAATTTTATTTGTATTTATTCATTTTGTTTTCTTTTTTTTCTTTCGTTCAGTTTAAAACATGAACGAAATCAAAACGTTTACTGTAAGTAAATTATTTCAATTATTTCCATATCTTTAATATCATTTCTCTATTTTTGTTTTATTATATATTTTTTATGGTAGGTCAATGCCTTCTTTCTTTCAATAATAAATGAATTTGAAAGCACAATTAATCTGCCTTTCTAATTAGTTACATTATGAAACTTTTTTTGTACGTGCAAGTGAACAAACTCTTGTATCACAATTTGGCTTATATTGAAATTTCCAAATTTTTGAGTTATTCAATCTTATTTTTAAAAATTGACGTGAAAGCAAGTATAAATTATTAATGTCTTACCTTTAAGGTCTCTATGAATATATCCTCTCTTATGAAGGAAATGTAGACCATCTAGTATTTGTTTAGTAAAGTTCTGCGTTCGAGATTCCAGTAAGCCCCTTGATTCATCAATCAACGTCTTTAATGACCCCTATGTTTAAAAATGTTTGAAGTAATTAGTATAGATGTTGTATAGCACATTAATGACAAAAACAGGACATTTCACAGTTAAACATAACAGCAACCTTTTTTAAAATTTAAAAAAGCAACTTTCAAATTTTAAATTTTATATTAAGATTTTAAAAAAAAAGTTGTACTACAGCACATTCAGTTTTGAACCGGAAGAAGATAAAAGATTCTATATTATCACTTCGAGTCTTGAGAAACCAACCGATGGTAACAGCAATTACTTTGTAAAGCTTGATTAAGGTCATAATTATACAATCGAGAACCTTGACTATTACAGGATCGGGATTAACCTATCCTGTAAAATAGGTACATGTTATTCCTTCGAAATGCAAATGTCGGGAATACTCACACCATACATATACTCCATGAATATACGTATTTCATCCTGGTGTTTTTGGAAACCAAAATATCTAACAATTCTAATGTGATCTAGGCTTTTCAGCGCATTGATTTCCTTTTCTGCGCTTTTAGCATTCTGAAAAATTATGTATAAAGCAAAATATACTTTTTGTTTAGAATAAACTAACCATTCTTTAAAACCCATTGAGAAGAGAAGATTTGTGCTAATTGAACTTCATACTTTAATTTGATTCACAGTACAGAATACTATTCTTTTTAATTGTTTTCAAAATAAAGAATTATTTTTCGGGAAAATTATTTTCAATGAGCATACAAACTTTGATCAATTTTGTCTCATTTCTCGTACGCCTAAGGGTCATATTTGAAAAAAAATGAAGAAAATTTTAAATATAGTAAAAAGTATAAGGAAGTCCTTCATACATTGAATGATTTAAGTCATTTATCGACCCCCACATTTACCGAACTTATTACAAACTGGGTAAGTAAAGCAATGAAATAATTCTATTAAACAATCATTCCTCCAAATAATACGCCATATAATCCCTTTTATAAAATTTACAAAAACCTTTGGGAACAAGACACCCCGTAAAAATCTTTATAACGTCTATATCTTAGATCCTGACCTGAAGTCATCTCCAAAAAGTTATCCAACCAGGTTCAAATAATTATTTATCATACCTAAAATTTGCGAGAATATTTTCAAAGTGAGTTAATATGGTCGATATTAACGCACTTTGAAAAGAAATATTTTTTATGCCCCCGGATCGAAAGATCCCGGGGTTATATTGTTTTTGTCCTGTCTGTCTGTTTGTCTGTCTGTTTGTTGTCACCTTTAATCTTGCCCATAACTTTAGATTGGTTGGAGCTATGACTTTCTTATTTCACATGTGTATTCCTTTTGACAAGACCTTTCTTTGGGTACCATCAAATTTGACCTTTTGACCTTGACCTTGGAGTTTGACCCACTTTTGCAAAATTTTATGAGACTTTGTGACAAGGCCTTCCTTTGGATACCAACAACTTTGACCTTTTGACCTTGACCTTGGAGTTTGATCTACTTTTGCAAAACTTCGCCCTTGGCCAAAACTTTTGAATGGTTGGAGCTAGGGCTTTCATACTACAAATATGTTATTCTTGTGACAAGACCTTTCTTTGGGTACCATCAAATTTGACCTTTTGACCTTGACCTTGGAGTTTGACCCACTTTTGCAAAATTTTATGAGACTTTGTGACAAGGCCTTCCTTTGGATACCAACAACTTTGACCTTTTGACCTTGACCTTGGAGTTTGATCTACTTTTGCAAAACTTCAACCTTGGCCAAAACTTTTGAATGGTTGGAGCTAGGGCTTTCATACTACAAATATGTTATTCTTGTGACAAGACCTTTATTTGGATGCCAACCATTTTGACCTTTTGTCCTTGACCTAGGAGTTTGACCTACTTTTGAAAAACTTTAACCTTGGCCATAACTTTTGAATGATTGGTGCTAGGGCTTTCATACTTCACATATTTAATCCTTGTGACAAGTCCTTTCTTTGGATACCAACCACATTGACCCTTTGACCTTGACATAGAAGTTTGACCTACTTTCGAAAAACTTTACCCTTGGCCATAACTTTTGAATGGTTGGAGCTAGGGCTCCTTGTGACAAGATCTTCCTTTGGATACTAACAACTTTGACCTTGACCATGACGTTTTACTTACTTTTAAAACAACTCTAACCTTCGCCATAACTTTTGAACAGTTGCACTAGGGCTTTCAAATTTCACAGGTATATTCCTCGAGACAAGATCTTTCTTTGGGTACCAACATTTTTCATCTTTTGGCCTGGGTTTTGACTTGCATTTGAGAAACTTTAACCTTCGCCATAAGCTGCCATACGGGGGCATCAGTGTTTCACAAACACATCTTGTTTCAAAGTGCGTTTACCTTGTCCCATATTTAACGCACTTTGAATTTTTTTTGAAAAGTGCGTTGTAATAATGCATTGATATATCCCCAATTACTATTCAGAAGAAAATTTTATCAAGGCCTTTGACTTATTCTGAATATTCTCATAATGGGAACAAATACGACTATCCCAATAAAACGAAATCAAGGTTAACAAAATGCACATTATATAGTTACAACATACCTCTGTAGCTTTGTTATCCATTTCGGTTATTTTGACAATTTTTACTGCCCTGAACCCGAAGGTCTCATTAGAACAAAGGTAAACTACGCCATGTGCACTTCTTCCAAGACATCCTCCCTTCTTCCACCGTACATCATAATGATCTTTAAGTTTAGAACACCAAAATATCTTAAACTGTACTTGCTCTTTCTTGAAGAGTCTCATTAATTACGCTAACTATATAAATCTAGTAGTGATTTGTCTAGATTTAACCTTTCTTTTTGTTTACCTTGGTCTTCTTTGGGTTGCTCAAGAAAATATTCTTCTCTCATATGTAGTGCTGTAAAACAGTCTAGAGTTTGGAGTTTCGTCAAATTTTACGATAAAATAAAGTGCGCATGCACCTTTGAAAAGATTTTTTAAAAATATTTCTTTTCGTAGAGTACCAATATAAAGATGAGAATGTGTAACTATGTCGAATAATTTGGAGAAAACATTACTTGCTAACAAGTACCATGCCCAGTTGCAGTCAAGTTTACCATATTAAAAATTGCAATATCCGATATGCAATATATGAAAGTTATGAATATTTAATATCCTGTTGGTCTCCTGGTATAATATCCAATAACATTCATGATCACAATAACTTTGGATTATTTTAATGTCTAGCTGTCTGGCTGTCCCTCTGTATGGCTGCAGTTTTTCCCACTTGGTTTTCCGCATTTTTTTCTAAACGCTTGCAGATATTGAGTTGATCTTTGGTCTGTCACTTTACCTTGATGAGTTATAGACCAAGTTTGCATTTCGTTCCGCTTCAATGTTTTTGATTGAATTATTGCATTTTCAATCTTTAATGGGAACCAGATTACACTTGCTAGTAGGGTCTAGTATTGCTAATATAATACTCTCGGAGTGACTGTTAAAATTAATTCACAATAAACTTAATTTTTATTTAGAGTTTCTGACCCGATTTTTTTTTTATTTTTGAGTTTGCATCTCATTGTTTCTGTAATATTGAGGAAATACCAACGACTTCAAGATCACAACGATTAAATAAATCCTTGAATTGGGTTTTCGTTACAGCAGATGGCAGGTAATCTTTCAGAAAATATATTAGGGTATACCTTAGCAATGTGTTGTCCACCATTTTATTTTTGTTTAGTTCTTAAGCTTGAATGCTTTCTTTCCTTTTTTTTTTTTTGATTGGGGGAGATGGATAAATATTGGCTTCTGATCGTACGTGTACAGATCATTATCTTTAAAGATCACGTTATATGACTTACTGTGACGACATATTTTTTGCATTTACTGAGTATTTTTATGTCCTCTTCAATATTTCTTCCTATACTTCTTGGAAGAGTTACAATAATTAGCATACAAAAATGATTTATCATAAAAACGTGTAAATCTAACCTTTGAAGTGACTTAATTTGATTGCTGTTTCTTTTTGACCTTCAATTTTCTCTAAAATGAAATGGAAAACTTTTGTCATCTAAGATGTACTCTATCACATTTTTAAGGGTTTTCACCAATAAACACACAAAAAAGGAATTTTATTTCAGTTTATGGCATCTTAAAGACATGTTTAACTAACCTTCTAGTCGACTAATCCTGTTTGATGTTTCCTTACAAAAACTTGTTATCCTTTCTAAAATGAAATGAGCCTTTTTCTAAGATATTTTTTCATATTTATTTTAGGATTTGTAATAATGCACACACAAGAGAGTAACTTTATTCCAGTATATGACATCTTAAAGATATGTTCAACTACTTAGTAACCTTCTAGGTGACTCATCCTGCCTGATGTTTCTTTATATAATCCTGCTATGTTTTCTGAAATGAAATGGAAATATTCTGTCATTTTAAGTATATTTCACCATCGTTCTTAATAGGTTTTCACCAATAACCTACAAAAGTAACTCACCTTCGATGTCACTCATCTTGCTTTCCGATTTCTTAATATGACTCGCCATGTTTTCTAAAATAAGATAGTAGATTGCTAGTTATTTAGCACATCGACCGAAACAAAAAAAAAAGATGTGTTTGTGAAACAATGATGCTCCAGTATGGCAGCTTATGGCAAAGGTGAAAGTTTCTCAAATGCAAGTCAAACTCCAAGGTCAAGGTCAAGAGAAAAAGTTGGTACCCAAAGAAATGTCTTGTCACAAGGAATATACCTGTGAAACATGAAAGCCCTACCACCTACTGTTAAAAGTTATGGTGAAGGTTTAAGTTTTTCAAAAGCAAGTCAAAAGTTGAGGTCAAGGACAAAAGATCAAAAACTGTTGGTACCCAAGGGAAAGTCTTGTCACAAGAAATACACATGTGGAATATGAAAGCCCTAGTATTAACCGTTCCAAAGTTATAGCCAAGGTTAAAGTTTTTCAAAAGTAGGTCAAATTCCAGGGTCAAGGTCAAAGAGTCAAGATTAAAAGTACCCAAGAAATGGTTTTGACACAAGGAATACACATGTGAACAAATGAAAGCCTTAGCTCCAACTGTTCGAAAGTTATGACCAAGGTAATATATTCTTGACCTTGGCCTTTGAGTTTGACCAACTTTCGCAAAAAATTATCAAACTTTAACCTTTGCCATAACCCATGAACAATTGGTTCTAGGGTTTTAACATGTGTGTTCATTGTGACAACACCTTTCCATGGGTATAAGTATTTCTGACCTTTTGACCTTAACCTTAGAGTTTGACCCACTATTAAAATTTAACAAAAATTAACCTTGATCATAACTTTTGAACATTAGTACTAGGCCTTTCATATTTCATATGTGTATGTTTGCGACAAAACCTTCCTTTGGATACAAACAATTTGATCTTTTGACATTGACCTTGGAATTTAACTTCTTTTGAAAAATTTAAACCTTCGACATAACTTTTGAACAGTTGGTGTTAGAGCTTTTATATTTCGCATGTGTATTTTTATGACGAGGTTTTCCCCTAAGTACCATAAATTTTGACCTCTGACCTTGACCTTGGAGTTTGACCCACGTTCAAAAATCATTAACCTTTACCATAAATTTTGAATGGTTGGTGCTTTGGCTTTCATATTTAACAGGTATCCATTGACCAAAGTCCTTTCTTTGGGTAACAACATGTTCTTTTGACCTTGAAGTTTGATTTGCATTTGAGAATCTTAAACCTTTGCCATATGCTGCCATATAGGGGCATCAGTGTTTCACAAACACATCTTGTTTTCTCAGTTATTCACAAAAGTATTAGATCTACATGTTCATTTTTAAAATAATAAATATTTTTTGCAATTTTAACCACATAAATCATTTTTACTGTATTGTAAGTAGTATTTTTTTTTCATTATAAACGAAAAAAAAGTACCCTCCAGTGCAAAAATGCGTTCTTTAGTATTTTGATCATCAGCATATTGTTTGGCCAGTTGATCTCTGTAATGCTTGTCTTGGACGGGATCCATTGTTGTGTGTCTCAAAATATCTACTTCCCTCTCATAGTGATTTCCATTAGAGAGATATCTATCGATTGCTACAATAGCAACTTGAACATACGTCCAGCTATCGTTAAATTCGCTGTTTGTCAGGGCAGGTCTTGCTCTATGGATGATGCGGTTTCGGGCTATTCGTATCCTTTCGATATTTGCAGCTAAGCATGAATCATTTAAATCTGGTTCATTACCCCAACCATTTTCATGAGGTGTAATGTTACAAATGTGTCGTAGAATAATGTACAGCAGTGAAATATCAAAGTCGTCATAATTTCCAGTGTAGGACCCACTTTGAGGCAAAATCAAGTCTCTTTGTTGGGGAGTTAATCTGGGTAGATTATGCTTTTGTTTCATAATTTTAATGGGAAACATAGATGGGGGAACTTTTTTGCGAAGAACATCTCTCAGTTGATCTGTACAGGGTCCAAGTAAAAGTCGACAAGCCCTGTTAGCATTTGTAGTGTCTTCTGTTGAACTGTATAGACTGTTTGCTGTAGCCATGATATGAATTTAGTACGGAATTTTTAAATTATCTACAAGAAAAAAAGTCATACAATGTGGAAAAACAGTTTTCAATGAAACAATCAAAGAGTATATAGGTTAAAACTCATGTATAGATGTAACAATATATTATTGGACCGCAATGCGCACTTTAGCTATCATAGAATAAGCAAATAGATGGAGCCCCTTAATGTTGACTGCAGCATAAAATCGAATATTTTTCAACTTTAGTTACTTTAGAAATGCATGTCATAATATTTGAGGTCAAGATAACTAGTCAGGTGGAACTTGTTCATTTTTATAAAAAAAATTCAGCTTATTCCACTTACATTGAAATCATTAAATCTTGAAAAATTGCTCATTTTGAAATAAAACACAAGCTCCAGTCTCAGTTTTCATTATCTTTGCAATGAAATATCGGTTAAATTAAAATCGATTATATTGAAATATTGCTTATTCTGAAGTAATTACGTATACATTGAGTTATCTGTCCACTCGGCTGATAATAATTTGTTTTTATAGATTGAAAATTAATTGTGTATAATGAAATTTATTCTTTTCTATTTACTTTTTTCACTTTGGGATTGGGATTAAAAAAGATTGTCTTTACATGGCTAGTTTCCTTTACTTAATTTTTAATATATTTGGGGTGAACTGTATATTAGAGCTTGAGCACTATTGTGGGTCCCTGCAGCTAGGAATAGGGCCACGATATAAAGAAATATGAATTGTACTACGTGGGAATGCTTGTATATTAAGGTATCTATTGTAACACCATGGTGCTATTTTTTTTTCAAAGACATGTAATCTTCAAAGTCCATAAGTGGACCATGTGAAAGTTTGAGTTTAATAACTTTAAAATCTTCAAGAAGTTCCTAGTTTATTGAATAGTTGTCATCTGTTTTAGATATGCTTGTTCCGATTAGGCAGCTTTTTAAATTTAAAGATGAGAATATAAAGTGGTGGTGACTGACTTAATTGTAAGCCTATTTTAACAGAAAACATTATTAGGAATTAGTATTTGAGTCTGGTGAATGAAGAGCTCTTTAAAAAGGATATTTACGTATACCCGTTTTTTTTTCTTTTTTTTTTTTAAATTCAATTTGTAATATCTTATTCTTGACACACATTCAAACAATGAATTTAAAAGCTGCTTCATATATTACACTCCATAACCTAATTTTAGTGGCCTTGTTAGCAAGTATAACCTATGTTAGGTGTTTTGATTGATGTGCTTCCCACCAATTGTTTTATACTGAATTTGGCTGCTGAATGTTCCGTCTGCCTGGAACTAGCGATGGGTTTTGCCGGTTGGTGGGAGTGCTTGCACCTCCTGGGCTACTGAGCCAACTCTGGAAATTCCGATGTTGCGTGTTTGATACCCTCTGCACAGATTTGTATTGTTTATAGATTTTTTTTTAGATAGATCACTGTTCGTAATACTCACCTTTTGTATTGTATTCTTTAAAAATTTATTTTCTATCATTAAATGTTAAGATTAAGATAATTTTTGATTCTATAATGCTTTCAAGTTGGTCAAATTTAAACTATTTAACATCACGAAATTTAATGTGTGTTTGACGAAAGTCATTGTGACCCAGACGTAATACTGTACGAATATTTTTTTTCTATCCATTCAAAAGGTGGGCTTTAGCCAGAATTGACTTATTTGTTTATAACTTACTTTCCGAATAAAGAAAATAAGCACTTGAATTTTTTACGGGGAAAAAATCAAATCAATCTTCATATTACAAGAGGAAACAAAACATTTTTTGTTTATATTTATTTTTACAGATCTTACAACAATATTTACTTGCAATAAAAAAAATGTTTGTATAGGTTCTCCATAACTTCATCGATGAAATTTAAAAAAAAATATGTAGAATGTTTCAAGTTCAGTTAATTTTCTCGAACCGTACATAATGGTACGTGTACATGAGGAACATAAGGCATAGAAACATCTCACATCTATTTAGGTACACATATGTATATGATATTATCAAAAATAATTATATCACAACTGTATCTATTTAAGGGAAAGGAAGAAGGACGGACTTAAAAAATAATAAATAATATAGTGTTAACAGTATCTCTTCAATCTATTAATGTAAAAACATCAGGAGAACAATTAAGGAGAACAGGCAGCCTACACAATATTTGAAATAAATGAGCGAAAATGTCTCAAAGATTTTACATAAATTTTATATATTGCCTAAGGTTAAAGAACTTTACAACATTTGTTCTACTGCAGTATCTAATGTCCAGTCATTTTTTTCTCTTGATTCTGAAAAGCTGCCTTTTCTTAAATGTAGTGAAATTCATTTCCTATTTTCCGGTGTTACAAAGTAAACTTATTCTTTAATTGTGTGGAGTATACAGCAACATCTTTTTGTTTCTGCATGAAAATGAAAATTTCATGTGGGAAATTTCATCAGAACTTCCTTTATTTTGAAAGTAAAATATGAATGTACTTTTATTTTAAATCAATTTCAAAGATTCCATAAACCTGGCCTTTAGAAGAACAATTAACATTAGTTGACCATTTCTGAAATGTGAAAGTAACGACAGTAATCATGATGAAAAGTCAACAACCAATAAATCCCATAACTGGTCTATCAAAGTCTGATTTACTTTAGCAGCTATCCAATTTACATTAACAACGTCTTCTTGATACCACATAGATAAAAGTCCACATTTCTTTTAAAAAAAAAAATTAATCTACTGGCCAATAACATTTTCAGATGCTATAATTTTTTTAGACATCAGGGAAAAACCAAATTAAAGTATTCTTATAAACGTAAAATGAATTAAATTAAGCAGAATAAAGTTTCTTCTTTTTTTGTATTTTTATATGCGCTCGAGGCACGAAACAAATCAAGTTATTGACAAATAAGTTGATGATACAAGAATATCAACAATCCGTTTAAAGCCAATATTTCGCAAATTCTATGGTCAATACGATGATGTTGTTAACAAATACAATCTATTACTAAATCGAATGTTGACTATCGTTTTTATACAAATTGATAGGTCATTATTTTCACACTAAATTGTCTACGGATTTTCCGTTTGCCCTATCACGACAAGGAGCATAGGGCGGGTGTAACCGGTCGACAAGGAATGCTTACTCCCCAAAGGCACCTGATCACACCTCTGATATTATTGGAGGTCAGTGTTTGCTCCGTTCCAAATTGGCATTATTTCAGTGGACTTTTAACCTTCATTACCCTTCGTTATCAACATATTTTATTGCAATAAACCTCTATTTCCATATCATAAATTGAAACTGTCTCACAAGAAATCAACAACCTTTTCAGACGTAAATAATCCAATTTACTGCTAATTTTGTGGCCAAACATTTTCAGACAAATAAGAATCTTTATCCTAGCACTTGATTTTCATTATTTTGTTATCGATCCTAATGTAAAATGTTGGAATCAATTCTTTTAATTTAACTTCCTTACATGATACCCAAGAGCTAAAATCTCCCTCTACAAACTAGAAAGAAATACAGTTTGAAAGGAGATCTAAGCCTTTTTAATAAAATAAGTTGGTTCCAAAAAATAAGAAATACGACTATTAAAACAGCAATCATTAATTTCAGACAAACACAGATACATGTATTTAATCTAACAACAGCAGTTTTATAAAATGCATCATCATACAAATGTAGGTATATGGACTTGAAATAAGATCTTCAACATTGTCTTAGTTCTAATAAGAGATTCAAAAGATATATTTGTTAGAAAAAAATGACTAGAATTTCTATGTTGCTTTTAAAATATTATCGAAATATAATAAAAAATGAATTACCGTAATGGCTGACAGGAAGTTTTAATATGGACGTTCTTTTTAATTTTCAAAGTCACCAAATCCGGAAATTTAAAACAGTGCTATGTTTTGTTGTAGTGTTAAGTGGGTCAAAACAATCTAGTTATTTAATTCGATCTTCTTTCTGCATATAAGTATCATTCCACTTCATCAGCTTTTTGGATATTGAACATTGTTAGTTTAAACTGGTTTATAAAAACTGAGGCCCTAGTTATTTTCAGTGCATCATGACATGTTTTTAGCAGGACTGGTTTATTTTGTTTATATTTATTTTTTATGAACTGAAACAATGTTTCAGATATATATTCTGAATGTTGTAATTCGATTGAAAATATTTTATTGATAAAGCAGACCCTTACATTGAAAATAATGAGTTCAAAACATTCAGGAATGTAAACATCCAACTGTGAACATAATCTACGCAGAGTAAATGAAAGCGGAGACATAGTTGTATTTAAATGGTTTTTATAGTATTGATAATGTATGCTTGTCTAAACCAATTTTTTTGCATATTTAAAAACATATCAAACTACGGAGTATTTGAAACACACATCGGAAAAATGATCGTTTTAAATAAATGTAAGAAGCAATTCAAGTTAAATTTCCTTAGTTATAGTACATTTGCCTTGTGTTCTTTTCTTTTCTTTAGACCACTTTAAGGGTAAACAAAGCCATATCGATGGCGTATTGTTGACTAATCTTGCAAGAATATAACGTGTTATTCAACATGTAAGCGTTTTAAAAAACTATGAAGAGTAAAAATGGCTGTGTAATGGTGTAAAAATGTAAGTTAAATAAATACTTACTAGTACTTGCAATAAATATTCTATGAATTCATGTTTGTAAGTGTAAACTAACGTAGTTTGAATTTTCTATCGAATTGGAGCAGACCCGTACCTTTTTTGAAAGGAATGGCTGCCACAAAAAAAAGGGGGAAAAAAAAAGAAAAAAGAAGAAGAAAATACTCGAATTCGAGAAGGTAGGGTTGTTTTGTAGGACCCCCTTTATGCAATTATATGACATCTATCTGTCGTCCATCGTCTGTCGTGTGTTGTGTGTTATCGGCTTCTTTTCAAGAACACTATGTCCTTAACCCAACCTACCACAAAGCAACCTCTGGTAAGGGGAATTCAAGTATGGTTAAATGAAGGGTCACTCCCTCTTTCAAAGAACGATTATTAAGAATTAGTAAAAATTCATAGAGATATTTGAAGAAAAAAAAAACTTGTCAAGAACCATTGGACAAGAAAAGATTAAACTTATGTGAAACTTTAATTATAAAGAAAATGTAGCGTAAAGTATAACTTATAAGCATATAAGCATGTAAAATCACAGCATTTGATAACAATACTGCCGATAAATAAGAAGTAAATCTTGTGTCATACATGACGCCACTAGCCTAGACTTAATTGATGTAGTACAAGTAATCCAGACAACTAGATTCATTGGTTTTAATACTTACAAAAATGCTTAAATTAAAACAATTATATAGATTATCAATTACTCTAATTGCTACTGGACTGCACAACGACAAAAATTGAAAGAATATTGCTAACGCGATAAGCGAATTTCTAATAAACCCCAAAGACTAGAATGTTTAAGATAAAGTAAGAATTGTTTATATCATGTATATTTCAAAAAGTGCTGGGAGTCGATTTTGGTATACATAACATTACTTTTACTCATAACAGAATTTAAGCGAAGTAGGAATTTTTAGCCATTGTACGCATTTTCGGCAATATTACCAGCGCTTCTCAAATAAGCTCCCATCACTTTTTGGATAGACGATGTAAACCTTTTTTTTTAATGTGTATCAATTTTTTTTCTCCAATAACATGCGTATGTCCTTGCACTAGCGTCATTTTCTACATTTACCTTAACAAGTTTATATTTATTCCAGTCACAGTAGCCCGTTAGGCGCAGTAGTTAGAGCTTCTGTCTGTCTAGCTGTCCCTCTGTCTGTCTGTCAGTCTGTCCCACTTGGTTTTCCGCACATTTTTTCTAAACGCTTGCAGATATTGAGCTGATTTTTGGTATGTAAGTGTATCTTGATGAGTTACAGATCAAGTTTGCATTTCGTTCCGCTTCAATGATTTTTGTTGGAATTACTACCTTTTCAATTTTCAGAGGTTTCCGCATTTTTTTTTTCAAAACGCTTGCAAATATTGAGCTGATTTTTGGTATGTGACTTTACCTTGATGAGTTATAGATTAAGTTTGCATTTCATTCCACTTCATTGATTTTTGACTGAAATATGGCATTTTCAATTTTTAACGGGAACCATATTACACTTGCCGGTTGGGGACTAGTATTGCTAATGCAATACTCTCAGAATGCTTGTTTTATTGTCATATTTTTCTTCACTGGAGACAAGCACCCGTGCCCTTATGCAGGTAAGGCTTTCCTCTGATATTCTTGACATCACAGAATGCAAATATAAGTAATTAACAATGATTATTCAGTGAACATGGCGTTATGAATAGCAATAGCTTTGCTGGCATATTTTCGTTGATGCTCTAGCGCGCATCATGGAATATGCCAGCAGAAGCAATTGCTATTCATAACGCCATGTTCACTGAATAACGTTGTTTATTTCTTAAATATTACTATATTCTTGTAACTTACTGAGTGGTTTACAATTCTTACTCTGAATTTCAATAATGTCGTAAAAATACAAGTGTATGACTCTTTGTTGAACAATAAAAATTAATGATTGCTATTTGCTCATAATGATACAAGTTATACTTCTTATAGAATTTTTGGGTTTTATTTTCATGATATAGCTAAAAGATACCAAGTTTAAAGTAACCTTATCTACACAGTTCAGTTTTTCATCTAAAAAAGATGAAATTATGCCTTACATTTATGCTGTTTTTAATCATAA